>NC_071512.1:79513894-79840144 GCF_027887155.1 Malaclemys terrapin pileata
TTATATATGTTAAGATAATTCTTATAGCCATATTGTTGAAGTTCTAGGACCAGCTTAGTTGGGATCAGGGACTTGAAATGTGGCAGGGGTGTGTAACCCTAGTATCAGGGATGTGCCTTGTGCCATCTCTGTGAAAATTCACCAAATTTTGGCCAAGTTACAAGCCTCTGAAAAGTTGCAGTTGCCACATGCCCAGTAGAGACTTGTTAGTCTGGCAGTTAAATTGTCTGAATATTCCATCTGTACTGAGTATGCTCCAGCCCAGAGGTGCAGGGGCTAAGCAATTTCCTTGCAATTGCTCCTTCTCCAGAGGCTGCTGTGGCGCTGGGCATGGGAACGGAGAGCAAGGAGACAGTCTGTTGAGCTCTGTGTCCTCCCTGCTGGCTGGCCCCAAGGTAGTGTGGAGGAGGAGGAAGCTGCCTGACGTGAATGCAAAGAAGTGAGAAACGGGGGACAGGAGAGACTATAGAGAGTAGAGGGAAGCAGGGTGGGGAGGAGCCCAGGTAGAGGGGATGTGAGCTGGGGCATGGTGGTGGATAGGAACCAGAATGTGGGAGATAGATAGGAACAGAACAGGAAGGCCGCAGGGGTGGTGCAGATAAAAGGGAAGAGACAGGCTGGAGGGACAGGGGCAGAAGTTCTGTAACACTAGAGACATGCTCCTCTAGAGTCTGGAATTGAACCCAGGAGTTCTGAATCTTCTACATTCTTTTGCTATCCACAAACAGTTGGCAAAGTGCATTTCTCATCCCCCTGTTGATGAGCTGGTACACAGAGAATGATGGACTATTACTGCTACAAGTTACTGTGTTAGCTGAAGTGGTAGACGTCTAAAGGTGTGGACCAGAGGTTCCCAAACTTTTTTTTTTTTTTTTTTTTTTTGCTGAGCCCCATGTCCCATGTGCACACCCCTTTTAATGGGGTTATGGGGGAGGAGTACCCAGTAACATGGGGATCAGGGATGGGGTGCCCAGTACCATGGGTGGGGGTGGGGAGGTACTAGCTATATGGCAACTGAGGAAACCTTCCGCTCCCTGCTGCAGTCAGGACAGTCTTGACTGCAGGGACCTGGCTCCCTGCCTGTCTCACTCCCCACTGGTGCAGGGGAAGTAAACAGGACAGCACGGAAGGGCCAGAGTTAAGTGGGGTGTGGAAAGATGGATGCATGAGTACTGGCCCCCTGCTAGACAGGACCCCCTGCTGACTTCAGCCATTGAGCGTGGCCCCCTTCTGCTTTCCCTGCACAGACTCTGTTGGGCAGGGCAAGTGAATGGGGCTGTGTGCCCTGGAGCTGCACTGAAGGGCCAGGGCCAGGAAGGGGCTCTGTCTGGCGGGGAGGGGGGCAGTACTCTTTGGGTGTAGCCTCTCTCTTCGCAGAGTCTCTGCCAACATCCCCAGCAGAGGAGCATAACTGCTGGTTGGTAGCAGCTGCAGCAGTGGGGAAGTGAAGTGGGCACGGAGCCTCGTCTTGGCTACAAAACCCTCTCCACAGAGCCCTGTCTGCTTCCCCTTCTGAACAGAGCCCCCTCCTGACTCCAGCCTTTCAGCATCTTTGTGCCCCCGATAACCTTATTGCCCCTCCCCCCACAAGGGGACCATGCTCCATAGTTTGGGAACCTCTAGTCTGGACCCTGCTGATGACCCACATTGGGGGTCACTATGGCTCCATATGATAGGATTTATGGCTTTTAGTTTTTTTATGAAGAAAACCACACTTAAAAAAAAATTAAGGTTTCAAAGTCAAGCTCTCAAAAGATAGGAAATGGGAGGATTAAGGTTGCCATAATTTGGCTCTGTAACAGGGTCAGCACCCACCTCTTGTGAATGCCTCCTCTGGTTGGGTGTGTCTGTGGACTTTAAACCAGTTCAGCCCTGGTATGGGGCTGTATCCCCACAACATCCTCCCTGGAGATACTATCTTCCTGTAGCCCTCCCGAAGCTCAGTCCCCACAGCCAGCAAGGAGCTCCCTCAGTGCTCCCCTGATCCCTGCTAGCAAACTGTCTTTGGCTTAGTCCTGGCAGGCAGACAGCCAGGAACACCTCTTGCTCCCCAGGTCCCTGACAACAGACGTAGCTGTCTGTAGTTCTGCTGCTCTTCCACCCAGGCATGCAGTTCTTTCTTCTCCAGCTCCAAGCAGCAACTAACTGCTGCTCTGTTCTGCAACTCCTTTTTCTAGGGCCCTTCTGACCCCTGATTGGCTGTTCCAGCAACTCCTCTGTTTGGTTGCTTCCTCGCAACCACTCTAAGCTACTTGGAGGACTTCTCCAGTGCTCCTTTCCTGGGATGGGTGTGGCAGAACCCTGAGACCTCCTTTTGGGCCTAGTCCCCCTCATCACACCCCTCTCCTCCCCAGTAGGATTGGGGTGGTAGTTCTATTACTTTCTCTCATCCCTCTTTACCAGGGTCTTCTTTCCCTGACCTCTCTGTCTCAAGAAAGTGTTTTTCTCTGTCCTTTTGCCCCCTTTAATTAGGGTCTGCTCTCCCAGGTCTCTCTCACCTGGAGAGCATTTAAGAGCCCTTTTAGTTCACCTTCGCCTCCTGGACTTCAGGGTCTCTGCACACCATAACTTGTCCGTCCCTGTACACTGAGCCTCCACTTCCATCACATACTAAGTGGAGCAGGCTCTTTTTCTCCTCCTTAGCAAACTGGAGATCCGTGGCCAGCTGCTGTCTCTAGCACTTGAGATCCTTCACTTCCTGCTCCATTGATTCCTGCTGCTTGGGTAGCTCATCAACACTTAGGAAGGAACTTGTAGAACTGGCCTGCTCTACCTTTTCCCCTTGGGGCTTCCCTGTCTGAGCCCCTGTTCACTGTGAGGTCCAGCCTGGATTCCCACCGTAACTGGCTGACCTTGAAAATCTGTCTGGGTCCCAACTGTATCCTGCTGCTCCTGGGATTCTTTCTGGGTCATTGAGGAGAGAAAAATCTGGTGCAAGGACCAAGGGATAATTCTTGTTGTGAGCAGGAGAGGGGACCTCAGTTAACCTACACAGCTGTTTTCACATGGCTGACCATGCCCTGAATTGCATTTGAAGAACTGCCAAAACATTTGGAATGGTTTGGGCCATGAAATCTGTACAAGAGTTGGGAGCTTCAATCATGTATCCCTAAGTGCCCAAGCTAGTTCAGAGAGGATTGTGCTCCCCTGTTGGATGATTACCTTGTCTTAGTGGGGGTTGGGCGAGGTTTTGCCAGGCCTGAAGGGGAAGGGAGTCTTGCTGCCTCATTTGCCCCCCTCTCCCTCCACACCAATCCAAAAGCTCTTATACAGCATTTTTCTTTCTTTGCCTATCCATTTCACTTATTGTCAATAGAAATATTTTTCATTGGTTGGTGTGTGTACAGTGAAATTGACTTTTACCAACACTTACCGATAAAAATTGAATCCTTCCTAACCTAAATATAAGTGTGCTGGCTGAAGAGCAGAGCCATGCTGCTTCTGCTTCTCTGTTCCCTACTCCGTGTGAGGCAGCCATGTTCCCTTCTCTGGCAGGCCTGCCAAAGCCTGTCCCCCAGTAGGCATTTACGGTCCGACATTTACCTTTTTGTTTCTTACCTTGCTAGTACTGCTGTTAAATGCTATAATTATTCTCTTCTACTTTATCGTATTTTAGAATGGATGCTGACAGAAAGTCACTTTGTAACAGGTCCAAGTGCGAATATCTGTTACAGTCCACTCTGTTTGACCCCCACATGTCAGCTCTGAATGGATGTAGCATTATGTTGTACAGGAGAGGAGTCTATGTCAATAAAGGGACGTGTTAAAAAGAAAACACTTAATCTACATTAATAGAGCTAGGTGAAAAACATTGGTAAAACTGAAATAAAATGTTGCAAAATGTTTGAGTCTCGTTTTCCATTTTCCAAACACTGTAGCCACCTTACATGGCAGTACTACATACTTACCATTTACGAATGATGGCCCATTCTGTTGTAGAAACCAGTATTCTCTTAGAAACCAGGCTACTGTGGGTGAGATGATAACATGGGCAACAAGTAGAATGAAGAGAGAGTGGAGGAAGGGAACAACTGCCTATAGCACATAATGGCAGTCAGTTAGGGACTTTTGGCATTGCTCTATTGTGCAGCATGGCATTTTAGCCCCTACTTAGATAATTGAATGTTGCCCATGCCTTCATGGTGAGATGGTTAGAGACACTATTGTAAATATATATTGAAATTGTTTTGCAGTGCTGTATAAATGCTGAGTTTCTGTGAGATGACAGTGGTATAATAGCAGCATTTAACGTGTGAACTTTCTCTTTATATGACTAGCATTATTGATTCTGGACAACCTCTTTCCATCCAGCATAGTGACTTTCCCCATCCTGTAGCGATTGTACATACACAACAGTTTGCTAAGGAGCAGGGCCGGCTCCAGGCACCAGCTAAGGAAGCAGGTGCTTGGGGTGGCCAATACAAATGGGCGGTAGTCCAGCCACTCTTGGGGCTGCACATCTGGGTCTTCGGTGGGAATTTGGCAGTGGGTCCCTCAGTCCCTCTCTTCCTCTTTGAGCTGCCACCAAAGTTCTGCCGAAGAGGAAGAGAGGGAGTGAAGGATCCGCCTCCTAAGAATGGAGCAGTGCGATTGAGCTGCTGCTGAAATGCTGCCGATCCGCTCTTTGTTTTCCGCTGCATGGGGCGACGGAAAACCTGGAGCCGGCCCTGCTAAGGAGACATGTGGCTGCCTGAGAGCAGTCCTCTGCTAAATTAGATAACCTAATTTCAAATCTGGGGCTTCTGGTTTGCTAGGAATAAAGTAGCACAGGTTGCACAAGACTGTATAGGAAAAAGGATGGATTATTTGCCATGGTGGCGTTGTGTATTCTGTACAGTAAGTACTTGGATGCATCCATGTTTCTTTTTAACCTTAGTCCTAGTCGAATTTATAGCACCACTTGCGTAGGTGAAAAAAACAATCTGCAGGTCAGGTTCAATGGAAAAAGAATTGGGTAAGTGCACTTATGCTCATACAAGTCTTTATTACAAAGTCTTTGTTTTCAAGAAAGAAAAATCTATACCACACCGCTTCATTGCAAATTCTGAAGCTTACAATTTTTAAAAGATTATCAAAAAGACCATTTCCATCGGCCAAGGTAATTAACAATTATCTTTCAGCTGTATCCTTCATTCAACTGATTATTTTTTCAAATTTATTTTCAGCCTCAGGACTTATTCACAAATGTATGATCTCTAAGGAAAAACTATTTTTAAAAGAACAATGGATTTTTGCCTATCCAAATTCTAATGCATGCCCCTCTTAGAATTCAGATTGTTTTGTACACACAATAGCAACTGAATGTCCAGATGGGAGCTTTGGAAAACAACCTGTCTCTGTGTTAGATGACACACCTTTCATGTTCAGGTGAAAGCCTGAATTTCACAAATATGAGAACATACATTCACAGTGCACTTGGAAATCAGGGTTTAAGAATAAAACATACTTGATTACGTTGGTTTCATTTTAAAAAGTCAAACCCCAAAAGGCTTTACTACCTGGGTGTGTGCTGATGAAATATCATGACTCTAAAGACTATTTAATATTCATAGGCAGTCTGGAATAATTCATGACTTTCTAGAGTAACGTTAGATGATGTATAGTAGTAAACAGTATCATTTACACTGAACCTTAAAAATTATTGACAAAGACAAGTTCCTAAACACTGACTAAACCTTGTATTTGTTGTTATGATTTCTTGGTTTTATACTTCAAGCAGACTTTCAATTAACTGCACTGTATTCAGAGTAATTATTCATTTATTATAGTCAGTTTAGATATGGTAAAGATTAGACGAGTAAAACAAATCATTCCAGTGACATAGGCTAGTGATACATTGTTGTTGTTCCGATTTCTTTGCCTCGTGCATAAGGAAGATTTATAGCATCCGTTTATGAATGCTAAGACTGATTCCTTGTTAGTCTGTATTTTTATAGGTGCATATTTGCTAATAGAGAGTGTTCTAGTTAACTAAGGGGCTATCTAAATTAGATAAAGTCATATTTTTTTCTTCCCCCCTAGAAGTAGTATCATTCCTAGATTCAAGCCAAGAGAATGGGGATTTGTCTGGCATTCATACTATATATGTCTATTAGTGAAAGAAATAATAGATAATATGATGCACAACTATACCAAGATAACATGTATTGGATGGTGGGAAATTAATGGCATGAGGCAAAGCAAAGTGCTTTGTCACCCGAGAAGTGTGGTTTTCCCAGTGTACTGTGACTGCACGCCCTGCAGTGTGTCATCTCACTTATAAAAAGGTTTTACATGCTTATAAAAGTGTGTTAAATATTGGTGAAGTTTATTTTATGCATTATGCATAAAAGTTGTCATTAGGATTTAACAAAGCAGCTTGCAGAGAAAGATTAGAAATAAAATCTCTGTATACAAAAATGATTTGGATGGTTTAGCTAGATGGTACTGACTTTAAAAAAATTAACATTTCACTTACTGTTCTCAAATGTTCAGAAAAAGAAGGAAAAACATCTCTAACTGAACAGAGTGAAATATATGTTGTTATAGCAGTGCATTATAGGATCCCTATTATAGAAGTTCTTCTAGCATTTACATTATAAATCCTATTTATTTGATGTAACACTGGTAATTTCAAATCACATTTAGCTGTAACTTGGCAAAGTCTTCAGCAAAGAAATTCAGCTTGTGTGTGTATTCATATATGTGTAGACTGTATTGCATACATACACGTGTGTGTACATGCACACTGCTGCTATATATAAGCAATAATTGTAGAATTATCTTGCTTTTTTTGTTCCACTATCCTAATCATGAGTTTTAAAGGAGATTATAAATGGGATTTTCAGAAGCACTCAGCACTGGCCTAACTGCTCCCATTTAAATTAATCATGAAAGTTCCATTGACTACAATGGGAGTAAGTAAATTCAATGAAACTCCTACCCTACTAATTGATTCTGATGGGGCAAACTTTTGGAACAGCCCAGGTTTCTACATTTTTAAAATGAGGATAAAAACTTTTCAATAGTTTTCAATTAATAGCAAAGACCCTTTAAAAAGAGAGGGTATTTTCCATATTAAATGAAGGTATACATATGTAAATGCCCCCAATGAATATTACAGGTAGTGTAGAATAGTGGTAATGTAAGTACACAGGTATATATGTTGATAAGCATACAGAAAAATCAACTGGCAATCATAAAAATAATCAATATTTTCAACAGTATTGTCTTTATTTCTGTTGCCCTTATCATATTTTCAATATATATTTTAAGTATGGTAATTGGATGATTTTCTTTAGTGGTATTGCCCTACACATGCAGGCCTAGGCCTGGGCCTGGTATTATTTTATAATAACTACTGGTAAAAGTTAGAAGAAACCTTTTTAACTGTACCATCTGTACAATGCAATTTTAGGCTGAATCAAATCAGTAATTCATGTCTTGTTTATTCGATCCTAGGCTGATTTTGTATTTTATTTTTAAATTTGCTTTTGTAGGTAAATATGATGCCAGCCAAGAAGCATCACATGAGAGATTCTCTCAGGTGTTCAGTGAAATGTCGCTTTGTAGCATACATGATCTGTAATATTACTGTCTAGAAAGAAGGGGAAGATTAATTGGAGATGATTTTCTCAGGGGTAAGATACAACTCCTTACTCCCCAGTTTGTCCCTTGGAACTACAACAGTGTCTATGTCAGGGATTGGCAACCTTTGGCCCACGGCCTGCCAGGGTAAGTACCCTGGCGGGCCGGGCCGATTTGTTTACTTGTCACGTCCACAGGTTCAGCCGATCGCGGCTCCCACTGGCTGTGGTTCGCCACTCCAGGCCAATGAGGGCTGTGAGAAGTGGCGCGGGCCAAGGTATGTGCTGGCCGCCGCTTCCCACAGTCCCCATTGGCCTGGAGCGGCGAACCGCGGCCAGTGGGAGCCGTGATTGGCCGAACCTGTGGATGCGGCAAGTAAACAAACTGGCCCGGCCCACCAGGGGGCTTACCCTGGTGGATCACGTGTCAAAGGTTGCCGATCCCTGGTTTATGTCCCAGAAATACCACCCTATAAAGTGGATTTTCTAGTAATGGCATCACCATTCTGTCAATGTTGTAATGTTTGCTCAAGGTTGAGAATCTACAGGGCATTAAATCCAAAGGTGATTCCTTATTGAGGCTATTGGGTATTGGCTGAAACCCTACAGTCCTCTCAGCTTCCCAAACTAATTAATACAGCCTGAGGTACTCTTGTCAATGCACAAGATTCTTCCAAAGTCCTGGCCTGGACCGAGGAAGCATAACATTGTCTGCTGACTGCACCATAAATACCACAATCAGAACCACTGGCTGGTGCAGCAGTACATCTCAGGATGTTGATCTGGAAAGCCAAGCTCCTTTTTGGTATGAGATCTCACTTGGACTCCAATTCGGCAGCCCATTTCTCTTTAGCAATGTGCAAAATCTCATTGACATCAATGGAACATAGGCCTGTGTTTTAAACTTAAACATATGCTTAAATGCTTTGCGGCATAGGGAGGGACTTGAGCACATGCTTAAATATTTAGCTGAAATGAAGTCTTGGCTTTGAGTCGGGGGAGACTTGGATTCCGCCTCAAACTTCAGATTTGGGATTCCATTTCAGGGGATGTGTCCTGTGGATGCAGTTTCCAATGGCTGGTGTATGTTATGACTTGCGTGATGTTACAGAAATACCTTCAATTAACTTCAGCTTAAGTACTGTCGGTAACCACTGCTATACAAAGATTGGTGGTTTACTCAAACCTTACTCTGCTTTTGCTTCTTCACTTTTCTGGACGTTAATGAATGCTGATTATTCACAGACTTATGTGGCACCACTAAACTTGTTCCAGGCAGATGCTTGCTTTGCTTGATCATGTACTGCACTTCTTGTTTCTATGCTGTAATTTTAAACCAATAAGAATGTTTTTATAAAAAGTCCATTTACACCAGAAAAGCAAGACAATTTAAGATCTTGGCTGCCATGGGTAGTATCCTCTGAAGTTGAGGTTTTGCATCATATATTACACCTGAGTTGTTCATTGTTTTGAGCCTCCCCTAATGGAGGACCATTTAGGCTACAGCATCCCCCAGTAAGCACAATAGATGGGATAAAGATGCTTCTATTAGCCTTATCCACATCTACTGTGAGTTTTTAAATCAAACTAATTACATTACTTTTAAAGCAGCTTTTGATTTTGTTCAGTGCCTTCTTGAATCAGATACTTTGAAGCGTATTTAAGACTTTTTGTTAGTGCGTTTTGCAAAAATCAGATCTAAATGGTTTCACTTTAAAGCAGTTATTTTTATGGAAATGTCTGCTATCTACTACCAAGGAAATTATTAGAATATAGTTATCAGAGGATTAGATGGCTTAGGATACTGAGAATGGGATTTGAAGCTTTTCACCCCAAGTCACAAGTCCATATTCCACCTGGGCTGAGTAGTGACTGCAAGTCCTGACCATAGCTGTTCTGGGGCCTATGTATGAATGAGTTCTTGTCAGAGTTAAATTCCTAGGATGAGATTCTGGTTGTTGAGCCACTTTTGCCCCATGGGCTGTAGCACTGCTTGGAATCTCCATAGTGCTACGGCTCTGCCCATGATACGTTCCCTTCAACAGCACTTGTGAAGGGGTCTTTGGAAAGCAGCCTTCTGGTTGTCTTCCATCAATGCCTGTGACAGGAGGATTCTTCCTTAGCCAGAAAGCTAAGGGCCCCTTTATGCAGCTCTGGCTCTTTTAACTAGCAAAAAGGTGCTGGAGTGGGTGTGGGACTCTTACCTCTAGTGTTTACATCACAAAACTCATCATTATGATCAGACAAGTACTAAGTAGGTCATCAACATGAATTCCCCTTGCAGTTTCTGGAAGTGGTCCTTTTCGAGCAGCATGGAGAGACATTACTAAGATGTTATAGGAAAGTTGCTGCTATTGTGGTTCTTGTCTTGTTTTGTAAGCAGCATTTTAGAGTGCCTAGTAAATAACATCAGCTTCTTTAGATTCACTATTGTGTAAAAATGTTTAGACAATTTTGGAAAATATTTATTTGTTACTCAAGTATTTGAGAAGTAGATATAGGATGACAGATAAAGGACCACAAGGGTCATGTAGTCTACCCCCCTGCCAAGATACAGAATTTGTTGTGTCTAAACCATCCAAGGAAGATGGCTATCCAACCTCCTTTTGAAAATCTCCAGTGAAGAAGCTTCCAAAACCTCCTAAGGCAGCCTGTTCCATTGTCCTACTGACCCAAGAATATAACAACTCCAAAGATGCCATTACAGAAGAGAATTTCAAAGGTACAAATGGAAGTTGGATGCTTTAGGCCCCTTTGAAAATCTCCACTTCCATGGATGTTTGATTTGCTGCATTATCTTGTAAGAGTTCATCTGGATTTTTGATAAGACATTGTGGCAGTGACACTTTACACTACAGCATTACTTAACCAAAATATTATTTAGGGAATTAATGTGTTAATTTAATAATTATGATTCATTTTTTTAAGACCATAACTGCTTTTAGATCTCATTAGATTATTTTTTTAAATTGAGCTTCAATTGTAGGATCACAAGGAGCTGTACACTCCTAAAAGCAAAAGGTGCATGATGGGAAAGAGAGACAGGGCCCAATTTTACCCTTAGTTACGGAAGTGGGCTCAGCACCTCTAGAGACCATCACAATCATGTTACCTCTTAAAATCTGTTCTCCAAATAAATGCATTGTGGGGTAAATCCTGTACCCTTTTGGCAAGTGCAGTGTATCCTGAACACAGAAGGATTATTGGGTGAATTGACACTTCCTCTGCTCCAGGCAGGCCCTTTGAGGAGGATGTTGGAAGGATGAGGCCCAGTAAAAGTCAGTGGATTCTAGCTAACCAGCTATATTGCCCATTGCCCCCCGTAGAAGGGGAGTGCAACACATGCAGGAGCAACTAAAGCCATGTGGGGAGGGTCTGCTGTAGAGCCAGTAGACAGACCCTGCTACTGCTTTGCAACCTGAGAGGGAGGCTTCCATTTCCCTCACTGCATGGAATGCCCCTACACACAGCCTATTGTTTGGGCTTTGTAAGGGGATGAGGGTTTGACCAACCATTAATTTAACCATTTACATTGTCTGAGGATTGAAAGGCCAGATCACCAGGTGCACCAGAGCAGCACTTGGTACAACTGAGGAGAGAGAGGGAGCTTAAGGGTTTTCTGGCCTTCTGAATCTAGGGACTTGCAGGGGACAAAACAGCACCCAACACAAATTGAGGCAGCCTCAAGCTTTTCGAACTGCACTAGTGGGTAACAACTGCCATAGAGTTGCTCCACCAACCATGATTATTCTTTGGCCATACCCCCTTCCTGGCCCTGGTCTTTTCAGAATTTTCCTGATGATGAGGTATGTGGGTGGGTGAGGAGATGGTGTAGGGATAGCTATGCCAGCTGAAGATTGTTACACCAGGGGAATCTCCTCTCCCAGCTGTGCATTAAGATAGCTTTAAATCCTCTTTGCACTGCTAGAATAGCACAAAGGGAACTTCACAATATTTTAAAGCAATTTAGTTATTTCTATAGGGTTTTCATAATTATTTTAACAGAATTGCTTTGCTCTGCTTGAACCATTTATTTTTATTTTTTGTCTTCCTTTCATTTCTTTTGCTAATCAGACATTTTTTGTATTCTGCAAAAGAGAGAAACTTGCAGCAATCAGTGTTATGCCTTGCAATATCTTTTTTTGTGAAGTGGAATTGTCGCCTAACAAAAAGCGGAGATTACCCTCAGCTGCTGTATATTTACCAGGATATAGATGGTCAAAAAAGGTCTTAACAGCTGTAGCTTTTGCCCTGAAGCACTGCCCCAGTTGCATGTGTGTCATGGAAAGTGCTTGCAATTCCCCCCCTTTTCCCCCATGCCCCACAAAGCATAAGTAAGTAGGATGGTAAAAACAGCTTTGAGTAAATTATGCAATTGTTGGTGTTAATTTTCATAGTATTATAATCACCTTTCTGATTGCACCAAAATAAATAAAGACTCAGAGTCAAAAATAGCAAAATCTATTTTTCCTTTTTTCGTGTGTGTGTGTGTGTGTGTGAGAGAGAGAGAGAGAGAGAGGCTTTTTTCACAAACCAAGTACTCAGAGAAGGAAGCGATGGGAGTTCAACAGAAGGAACTGTTTAACCTGGAAATAGTTATTCATTCTTTGCTTGAGGACAGGATGGCTCATTTTGGCCCTGGTGCTGTGCCACTGAAGTTAATGGAAGTAAAGTCATTGATTTCAAATGTAGCAGGATCAGTTCCCTCATGACATTTCCTCAAAGTTGCGTGTACACCAAGGTTCATCTTTTTGTTGTGTGTTTGTACAGCATCTCACACAACAGGGTCTGGTTCAAGACTGGGCTACCATAATACAAATAAATAATAATAATTATTAATTTACTTACACAGATTATTAGATTAATAACGGCAATTGGTAGGTAGCAATTACCCCTAGATAAAGAGGCACTACAGGTTCTTCTGGTTAGGTAACAAATTATATCTGCCAATACTGTAGAAACAATTGGATTTCTGTCTGCTATAGCATCAGGCATGTGGCTGTGGCATTTAAAACTGCATTGTCAAGGTCTGTTGAGGGGCACCATAATAATAGCTTTAGTCTTCATGTGTCCCTACCAGCACTGTATCTAGTGAAAGTCTTATTGCCACATTTCTCAGGGGTAAAGTTTGTCTCCATGCAGAGTATGCACAAGGCTTATATGCTGCTCTGTACCTTCCCCACAGGACAATTTGGATTATGGAGACCCCACTATAACAATCTACATACAAACCTATTTCAACCCAGCTGTTAATTAGATGATGCAGAGTTACCCTGCTACTGCAGGCCTGGGATTTGGGGATAGATTCCATTCCCCCATGTCTGCATAGTACTTTTGTGACAGGGTGTACTAGGCCTTTGATGCTCTGCGGTCCTTCCACATGCTGCCCCAGGAAAGGAGCAGCAAAGATGGGTCCTCCAAGCCTGCTTAGAGAGGCTGCACAGAAGCAGCCAATCAGAGCTAAGCAGGCTTAGATAAAAGGAGTTGCAGGACCTTAGCAGGTCAGTTTCTGGCTGGGACCAGAGGTGCAAGGAAGGGTGCTTCTCTTTGGAAACAGGAGCTTGATTGGCTGCATTTGCTCAAACTAGAGGAGACAGGACCTGAAAACTTTAATTCTGAGGTAAGGGATGAAGATAAAGGAGCCAGGTGGGAAGAGGCGCATGGAAGAAGCAGCAAGTTATTGAAGGGAGTGGTATGTTTCTGCTGTGTACAGGGTCCCTGGGTTGGAACCTGGAGGAGTCAGTTGGCCTGGATTCCTGAGCTCCGAGAAGGGGACAAGGCTTGTTTAGAAGCCCAAACAAAGAGCTGAATTTAAAGGACCAGAGCTGAGGCTGAAGACCCTGGTGAGTACAGATGGACAATTTTGTTTGATTTTTTTTATCTTGGAAAGTGGTCACTTTGACTGTGTGACCCAGCTGGAGAGATGAACCACTGACGATGGGACAAGGGAGGTTGACAACCTGCAGGCAGTGCCAGGAGTGGGAAAAGGCCTACAGTACCCACACAGCAGCAGGATGTGCTCAGGAGGTGTGTGTCTCCCATTACAACTTTCCATACAATTCCTTTGCTAGGACCTTGTGCATTGGGATAGGGGTAGTGTGGGGTGAATTCTAGTTAGAAGCAGATAGGAGTGTAAGTAGAAAATTATCCTGCACATAAATACAAAATAACTTGGGGCTCAGTGTTGAGTGCTTTGACCTCATCCAGCAAAGCATCTAACCATGTGAGAAGTTTTGTTGGATTAGGTTAGAGTCAGGGCCGGCTTTAGGCCGATTCAGCCGATTCGGCTGAATTGGGCCCCGTGCCAAGAGGGCCCCGCGCCGCAGCTCTCCACCCCGCCCCCAGCTCACTTCCCCCTCCTCCCCTCCCCTGATCGCTCCTCCCCCGCCCCTGCTTCCCGCGAATCAGAGGTTCGCGGGAAGTCTGAAAAGAAGCAGGGGCGGGCAAGCAGCACTAGATAACCCGGGGTGGTAAGGGGCACGAGGAGGGCTCTGGGGAGGCACGGCCTAGTCCGGCCCCAGTTCCGGCCGAGTGTGCCGGCCCGCGGCGTGGCTCCGGCCCCCCGGCCCGGCCTGGCCCCCGCAGTGCGGCTTCGGGGCCGGCCCCCGCGGCTTCGGCTCCGGCTCCAGCCCCTGCCCCCGGCCCCCGCGGCGCGGCTCCGGCTCCAGCCCCTGCCCCCGGCCCGGCCCCCGCGGCGCGGCTCCGGCTCCAGCCCCTGCCCCCGGCCCGGCCCCCGCGGCGCGGCTCCGGCTCCAGCCCCTGCCCCCGGCCCGGCCCCCGCGGCGCGGCTTCGGCTCCAGCCCCTGCCCCCGGCCCGGCCCCCGCGGCGCGGCTTCGGCTCCAGCCCCCCCGGCCCAGCCTGGCCCCCGCAGTGCGGCTTCGGGCCCGGCCCCCGCGGCACGGCTTCAGCTCCAGCCCCCCGGCCCGGCCCCCACGGCGTGGCTTTGGCTTCGGCTCCAGCCCCCCAGCCCGGCCTGGCCCCCGGTGCGGCTTTGGGGCCGGCCCCCGCAGCGCGGCTTCGGCTCCAGCCCCTGTCCCCGGCCCCTGCGGCCCGGCTTTGGCTCCAGCCCCCGACCCGGCCCAGCCCCCGCAGCGCAGCTCCGGCCTGGCCCCCACGGCTCGGCTCCAGCCGCCAAGGGGCTCTGGGCCGGACCCAAGCCCGGCGCACATGACCGGAGTGCGGCTCGATTCCTGGGGGCGGGGCTTGCAGCAAGCTCCGCCCCCAGGAATCGGGCCCCACTCTTGCTAAAGCCGGCCCTGGTTAGAGTGTTAAGCATCTTGCAGGATCAAGTCCCTGTGTACTAGGTACTTCTAGTTTATAAGGTAGTTACTAGTATGTTGGTTGTTATGGAGGTGCCAGTTGTGGCTTCATGAGTTGAATATCATTTGGGTATATTGGAAAAGAGCATAATTGGCTTAAATATACTATGCTAAGTAATTTACGTGTTCTTCTTGTATATTATAAGCTACGTTTTCATGTAGGCACTAAATGATTTGTTGAATTAAATGATACAAGAGGTTTTTTATTGCTAATGCACGTCATCCTATTGATATTAAAACAAACATCAGAAGCAGCATGAGTGACTCAGTGAACAAAAATTGCTGTTGAAATGGTTGTGCATTAGCAGTATCTATCTGATCCATATTACATGATGAAGAAAGTGAGGAGAAATAGAAGATTAATGAAAACAATCAATGGTAATTTCTGTCTCCTTCCTCAATAAGTGTCAATTTATAGTTTTGTGTTGGAATCTAAATACAGGGGAGGGATAGCTCAGTGGTTTGAGCATTTGCCTGCTAAACCCAGGGTTATGAGCTCAATCCTTGAGGGGGCCACTTAAGGATCTAGGGCAAAAATCAGTACTTGGTCCTGCTAGTGAAGGCATGGGGCTGGACTCAATGACCTTTCAGGGTCCCTCCAGTTCTATGAGATAGGTATATCTCCATATATTTATATTATATTAAGTATTGGGACCCTTGATCTTGGAAAGAAGCCCCATGCATGTGGACTTTTAGAGCTACATAGAGCTCCTTGCAGGGCTGGGGCCTTGAATAGAAAAGTTCTGTATTTATGATGGTTGCCTGTAGACAAATCTTTTAGTTTTTTACAGCACGTATCTTGGAGCTACCCAATATTGGTTTCTATCTCAAAGTCTGCAGAAAGCTCTTCCTATCCTTCAGTAAAAATGCTGCAGAAATATATTTCTTATTTAATTTCTACTATTCTTTGAAATAGCAGTTTGCAGAATGCATCTCAGTGTACAGCTAATGACCCATGAGCAATAAGCAACTGTTTAAGTAAAATGCACTATGAAAAAGCTTTTACCAAACAGCATTTTAATATTTTAAATAGATTTTCCATTGCAGGCTCTTTGTAACTGGATTAGTTCTCTGATGTGTTCTGACAGAGCTGTTGTTAGGGATACTCCATTAACTTTATCTGTCATCTTATTTTCCCCAGTATCCAGCATAACACCCTTATATTTCATAATTTGTATTGCTATCAGTGCTGATTTGTAAATGTGCAAATTATAATTAACAATGGCCACTACTTCTATTAAATATTAAATCATTCTTGCAGCTTATATTTTCCACAGCAGATGGAGCCCTGCGGTATGCAAATCAACTTTCCGTAAGTAGTCAGCAGTTTTTACCTAAATTTTGGCTTTAAAAATACATTTTTTTTCTGTTTATGTTTTCTATAGCATTAGGTTAATATTTATTCACTGCAGATTCCTTTTCTCCCAATAAGAATTTCATGGACTATTACATTCTAGCACTGTGGTTTTGTTTCACTTCATTAATAGCTCCTTAATCATATAGCTTGCTTGTAAAGTACAAACGCCTGCTATTTGTACTTATGCTGCAGTATTGCATAAGGAGAGGCATTTAGTTATATTTTAATATGTATAGCAGGAGCAAAAAATGCTTCTACCAATGTAGTTTTTAATTTGAAAACCAATCTATGTGCACATTTTTTTTCCAGAATAAGCAAAAGCATTTAAGGTTTTATATTGTGTCTTAAACGTTCTATTAAATGTCATCAGCTGATTCAGGAAAATGTATTGCCAAAATATTAGAGACGTAAAATGTGTAAATGTAATGGATGCTCAGTACATGGAGGGGAATGTAAAAGTCCCAAATTTATCAGGTAACTATAAAGCAGTAAGAAACACTGATAGACTGTTACATTTTTCTGATATATGGTATCTTAAGTGTGAAACTCTTATTTCTGGTATTTACTGCTGCACTTTTGTATTAAAGAACACTGATCCAAAATTAACTCAGATATCCTGACTTCAGAAAAATCTGGAATACAAGCAGCTTTAGTCAGGAAATTGTTTCACTGTCAATAGGAGCAATTGGAGAGGCAGCTTTTTCCAATGGTGGGCTCAGAGATTTTATCCAAAAATATGAACACTCTCTGGTGTGTGTGTGGTTTGAAATGGCTCATGGAAATAGAATTCAGAGGCATGAGCTGCCAAATTAAGCAGAGTAATGAAAACATCTCTGTGTCTGAGATCATCATTCAGTGAACTGTAATGGCTTGAGCAGCACAGAATTGAATGGTAACAAGTTAGGGTCTTGGCTTCCTCAATTTAAGAAAGTTTGAATGACATGTTAAACAACGTTAGTAATAAGTGACTGGATCTGAGTGCACTGGAGAACATGGTACGATTGCACATTAGCATCTTGCTTTATCTCATAATTCTGATTCACTGTTTACTTTTAGGTATTTAGCAATAAGTTTTAACCTACATTAAGCCCAGGGTAGCATTCAGGAATGGAACTCTGGTTAGCTAGTGTGAATTGGTGAAGCCCCATTAATGTCAGTGGAGCTATGAAAGTTTGCACCTGCTGAGGATCTGGTCTGTTGCTCTCAGAAACACTCTTTGAAACAAATGTGGGGTCCCCCCTACAAGTGGCAAGAAGAGAGGGATGTTGATAGCAGATGAAATTTATGAGTGTTGATGGCCATCTGGGAACTCTTACATAGTTTTATTACATGGGATTATTTTCAGGCACATAGGGCATGGATAATGCAGAAGATTTGTAAATCTGAATGGAAAGAAAACAGCTTCTGGATTTTTCTGATAATACAGTGGTAAGAAACATCCTTTGAAGAACATTGCAGGGGAGAGAGAAACATCTTTACCCCTCCTGAGTTATTAATTTCAGTGTCCTTAGATAAGGAAAATCAATTTGGAAAATCAAGCCATGAGCAGAAAAGTGCATACTGGGGGACCAGTAGGATTGTTCTGCCTAACATTTCTATTGTTAGAGTTGGAGCTTTCACTTTCATCAAGGTTACAAGACAGTGTTGCAAACTGGAGAAATGGTTCGGGTCCCTGATCAAAGGGAAAAGGGCCTCATAAAGGGACTGAAACTGGACAGAGTGCACAAAAAATTAAGGCTGTTATTCAAAATCATGTCATTCAAAATCAGATGGTCTGTTTTCCTCTGATCAACTGGTGCTTAAGGATCTGTGCCTTGTAATTCTGATCAGATCAAAGCATCTGTGAAGTGTTTGAGATGGGCTGCAATGTGTACTGATGGAGACCTGTCTCATGGACATCAGTAAAATGTGAAGGAGTGCAAAATAAATCAATATAAGGCTGTATCCATGCTCTTGAGAAATCCAGTGTTAGGTGTTCAGGAGAGAGGTCAAGCCTCAGGTGGGCATGCCAAACTTGGATTGCCTCGACAGCCCCAATCTCCGTTGATGTTTCTATCCAGTTAATAATACTGGGAGAGATTCAAAGATGAGTAAATTTGACCAGATCCTTCAGCTGAACAGAGAGCTGAATTTTGGAGTCTTGTGGGGTGGTTCCATCTGGATGAGAAATTGGAGACAGAGTCAGGGTAATCCTTGGCGTAATCAGTTTATTCGCAGAAAGACACAGCCTTTCCACTGAACAGCAGTAGGAATGTACAGCACACAGGCACTTGCAGAAATCCCAAACCAGACACTTGGTCTCTGTGCCCAGGAAACAGCTGTATCTTTGTGTCTTCCTCCTTAGAGGGTCACACTGCAACTGCTGATACTATTGACTCACTCAGCATGGAACCAACTGCTTTCCCATGCTTTGGAATCTCATAATACCTGTTAGCACTATACTTTGTCTCATGGGCTTGCAGTCTGGCTCCTGGCATCAGCCCCATTCTTTGTGTCCAGCTGGTTTGCACAAAGAATCTCAGTTGCTCAGGCTGTTGGGCACAAAGGAGAATGCTCCAGCATATCCATTTATTTTAATGAAGTCTCTGACTGTCTTGTATTCAATACTCCGGATGTTGGGCCATTAGCACTTCTCAGCATATCGTGCCATTGGTGAAGTTGGACTATATACAGACATGGCCTGATATTTCAAAAAGTGTTGAGCACTCCTAGCTCCTACTCAAGTTAGTAGGAGCTGTGAGTGCTCAGCACCTCTGAAATTCTAGCCTTTGATGGCTAATGGAAGAATTTTGTAAGCTAATGAAGAAGACAATTTTAGTGTTTGCAAGGCATGTGTGCTGTCTATTTTAATGCCAGACCAAACACACAGCTACAACAAAAATGTAGACGAGAAAGTATGCTGTAGTTGTCTAGAAGAGACAAGGTTGTGTGAAAGTCGTCAAACTTTTCTTATTTTGAAACACTCGTAGAGGAAGTCTTGTCTAGAGGAGCTAAAGAAACATGAGCATATCTCAGAACTGATCATTGCCATAATTGCACCTAAGTCTTATTTAAAAATCTTCCTTATGAGGAGCTGATATGCAGAGTGAGGAAGCTGTGCTAATGGGCCCAACTGGTAGAAGTTTCCTTTCCTAGGAATAGCTAGAGTTAACAAGTATTCTGATTTAGTTTTCAGCAGCTAAAATAGTAAGGGTTAGGCAGCCCTTTTGATGGAAACTTGATATTCTCAATATGGGAGGTTTGGGCTCTAAACATGCTCTAGAAAGGATTTTCCCAAAATCTGGTTGTGTATCTTTGTGTTTTTTTTTTTTTTTTTTAAAAAGCATTGGGAAGTGCTGTATATTACTAAATTTGAAGTCATTCACTGCTTTTCAGACAACACAGTTACATGGGATGGCCAGTCCGCAAGAATTAACAGCGTGGAAAGGAGAAACAAGATTTCAAAAAGGAAATGTCTCTAAGTGTTCGTATTTCCAAAAAGTTCCAAGATTTGATGAAAACAGGAGACTGTAGAAAATGAAGGGTGAAGTTTGTGCAGTAACCGGAAAGGCAACAAACCACACTTTTGTTTAGTAGTGGTGAATATAGGAACAGTAAGTCATGTCAAAGCTACGACCTATTCTGACTTCCACAAATGACTAATCTCCTTTAGAAGCCTCAGGTACTCATTGGTGGAACAAATAACCTCTAGCTTGATCCCAAAGTCCCTCAAGTGACAGCCCAACTGAGCCCATGTTCCTGCCCATTCTCAGGCAAATATTTTAACACTACACACAGGGCCGGCGCTTCCACTAGGCGACCCTAGGTGGTTGCCTAGGGCGGCAGGATTTGGGGGGGTGGCATTTTGCTGTCCTCGGCAGAAATTTGGCGGCGGGGGGGTCCTTCCGCTCTGGGACCTACCACCGAAGTGCCCCGAAGACGCAGAGCGGAAGGACCCCCGCCGCCGAATGCTCAGAGGAGGAGCACTGCCGCCCAGGGCGGCAAAAACCCTGGCGCCGCTCCTGACTACACATATATACTCTTCCATACCAGTATGCAATGATGGAATTCTTTTTGCCTCTCTCAACTTTTGCCTGGATTTTGAAAGCAAATTCCCATCTTTTTTTCCCCCCCCGTAACTCGCTGTATATTAGCAAGTGGGACAGACTATGGAATTTTCACTCATCCTTATCCTTATCTTGTGGTGTGTGGATAGTTAAGCAACTGCAATTGGGCCAAAGCATCTTTCAAACTGTCCAACCCTGCTTAATTGGCTTGACCCAAATTGTCTAATAGCCCTGTAAGTGTGACTCACTTCCTGGGAGCAAGGAATGATGTATCTATATAGGGTGATGGCATATCTGTGAAGGTTGATGGTGCTTTGGCTGACCATGGCAACAAGAATTTTTTTTTTACAATGACTTTAAAATCAGGCATCTAGGATTAAGGCTATGGAAGTTTATTTTGGCAGTAGTTCAGTTTTGTTGTTATAGATTTAAAATTCCTGGACTCTTGAAAAGCACAGGAATGAGAACTCAATGCATGTACAGAGTACATACATACTTCAGACATGTTAAATGTTTTTGAGTTGTGGAAATATTTGTCCACTTTCAGACTTCTCACCTTCATTTTTTTTGGATTATCATTTTACATTTGTTACATATAACTCCAGAGATCAACTGTGCTAAGCTACCAGATACTTGTTAAGAAGACGAGAAATTATGAATTCCTGCTTGGGACACGCTGGTTGGAGAATTGTTAGAGTAGATTAGTGTTCATTAGAGAAATTCCAAATTTGAGAAGCTCTGTTTACAGAGGATGTTTGATGATGCATCTGTGGTGAACTTTACAATACAGCAGTTTCATTTAATTAGACTGTGAACTCTTAATGACTTACTGAGAGAAAATTTGCTTGCAATGAGAGTTAGAAAATATTACAAGGGGCAACGGACTTCAGAATACTTGTCCAGATGAGATTGATAAAAACAGCTGTGAGATCATTTTAAAATTTTAAATGATTCCTCTTGTACTTTCACCAAAACAACTGTGCAGTATATCTTGCTTGGTAATCAGAGCCACTATATCAAAATACTCTATTGTATACTGTAATTGGAGCTGGGAAACCTGTCAGGTCTCAATTTTCCATTCCTCCTCCCTTAACCACAGTTTTCCTTGTTCTAAGCACATGTGTCAGCCCCAAGTGATTAACTGGGGCATTCAGATATCCTGAAGTATGTTGTAAATGATCTTTCTAGAGGAACAGATACAGTCACCCCACTAGCCCCATTTTAAAGTATGCTAAGATCGGGAGCAGTGATGGTGAAAATATCTTTTACAGAAAGGAAGTACATCATTGGTGATGCTTGGTCTAGCAACCCCTGAGAAGTGGTGGTAGAATGAGGAATGGCTGTACTCGGTGTGGTAACATAATGGCCGTAAGGCCTGAGGGCTAGCTATCTGGGAGGCAGAACCACCTAAGGGTGGGATGCCTGAAGGGGCTGGAGAGCCATGTGTCCACATGTTGCTCTGGGGAAAAAAGCGAGGCTGCTGAGGGAGATCTGCCTCAGTGACCCAAAGCTGACTGAAGGGTTGTGTGGAGCAGGCAACAGTTTTGGGTGTAATCCAAAGTGAGGCTCAGGGAGCAGCTCTGCCTCCAGCAAACACCTCAAAAGGGTTTATTTAGAAGAGCAGCCTTTCCTTAAGGGGATAAACCTCTAGGAAGAGGGATTGGTTGTGTGTGGGCTTTGGGGGGGAGGAAGGGGAAGGAGTGTGGCTATAAAATAGCTGATTCCCCTCACTTGTTACCAAGATACTTTCTAAGAGCCAAAATCTGCTCTATTGACTGTTTACAGCACATAACTAGCCACCCAACTGACAAGCATCCCAGCCTCAGGAAGGAGAAACGTTTCAAGGGGGCTGGCTTATGCTCAGCTAGCATTGGCCAAGAGGTAGTCACCTTCTCAAGTCCAGCTTCACTCTAAAAACTGCAGTCTTCAAAGTCCAGGATGGCTGCTAGTTGTCCAGAGGACCAGGACTGCAGAGTAGCAAGTGTCACAAAATAGCATGAGGTCCAGTGCTGCTAAATGCAACAAAAACTGACTGGAAATAGTGCAATAATTCTAAGCCCAAACACTACCATTCTTTCCATTCGGGAAAGATCCATGTTTCCTGATGTGCTGACAATGCATAAACCTTTTCACTGCTCCAGAAATCTGTGTTAGCTTTGTCTGTCTTCTGCAAATATTTGTGGTTCTCCCAGATTCCTTGGTGCTGTCTGAATTGTGAGGCAGCATGACTTACGATACTTTGTGGGTTTTATTGATTTATTTATTTAAGTTCTTGAACATCTAATTGAATCATAAGTACCTCATTTACCTGCTGCCCAGTGGGTGTAAGTCTGAAGAGGCAATTTTCCCTTGCTTGTCAAAATGTGAACAAGTTACCATAAAAGTCAATTATAAATATATGCAAAGGCTAGATTGCCACATTGTAAAACAGCTTAACTGAAACAATAGTAGTTTTGGTTTCCAATTTTTTTTTTTTTTTTTTTAATGCAGATATTTTGGTTTAATACTTGCTCTCCCCTGGTAGCAACTCTATTAGAGTTTTACTTTGAGTGAGTCATCTTGCATATGATTCTGGAAGCGTGGAATATTCATTGCAATTGGCTGAGCATCCCCGAGAGCTTTATAAGCACCCAGTAACACATAGACTGTTTGTGCCTAGATAGTGTATATTCAGAGAGGGGTAAATTCAATCCTTTTTTGTGCTTCCCCAGGTAGTTAGTTCCTGCAGATCATGAGAATTCCATAACCAGAAGAATCCTCATGTCCTTGAAACAGTTGTTTACCTTTAAAATAATAATTTCCCCTGTACACCAAAAAAACCCCAACAATTTAAAAATAAATTCTGTGCTGCGAGAATATTGTAAAGTTGGTGTCTGTTGACACAAGTGGCATGGAACAATTACTATTACATGCATGCTGCAACCTGGATGGCACATGCCACTACAGTACAGAAGAATCAACATGACTAACCCTTAAAAAAATGGACAATGGTTCTAACTTGTTGGACCAGTGACTGAACAAACTAGAAATGGTCCTACTGGTTTGAAAGTTGAACTGGTTTGACAGATTTCCCATTGATATAATAGGAAATACTGGCAAAACTGTTTGGAAGTTTCTTCTAGGACGAAAGTGATTCTGAAGACTTTAAACATTTGACATACTTTATTTTCTTACTGCAGAAATAAAATAATTTATTCTCAGCCCTGTGTACTGAATTAAGAGCATTTTTATGTGAAGAATTCTTAAAGAAAATATTTATCAGTAGTGCCTTGATTTCCTGGCCAAGATCATTGCTCCATTGTGCTAGGCACTGCAGAGAGAGACAGGTTGATATCATCTCTGCCCCCAAAGAGCTTACATGCTTAAATAGTCAAGAGAGAGAAAAGAAGCATTGTCACCCTCTTTTTACCGATGGAGAAGTGAGGCCCTGAGAGATTGACTTGTCTGGGGCAGAACCAAGCCTTTGAACCCAGCTCTCCAGTCCAATGCACTCACCTCAAGACCAACCTCTCTCTCATTCTCCGGTTTTGTTCTGGTGAATACAGAATAAACTCCACAGCATCCCTGGTGTGCAAGATTGACGTAATGGTTATTTCACAGGGTGGCATTTGCTTCCATGCAGAGGGTCAGTATAACTCCTATGCCAATGTAAGTTTCCTGAGGTCTGGCACTGGCTTCATTGCACTCCAGAAAGGAGCTCTTTTGAGTTGATACTTTGTCAAGGGAGAAATGGACATAATCTGCATTCTATTAAAAAATACCTTGGAAGCTTTTGTGACAATAAGAACTACACACCTTATAGGCAGACCCATTATTTCCCACATAACATCAGAAGGATATACAGTATATGGGCCAAACTCATGCAAGTAGCCCAATCCACTGAAGCCAAATTCACCCTGCTTTACTAAAGCAATCAGGATTTGGTGCTGCATGCCCTTTTACTAGACCTGTCCTCTATTTCACTCTGCATTTTATGGGAGATAAATGGGTTATTTCCATTTATCAAGTTTATGAGGAGTCCCTAAATCTGTAAAACAATGTTTTAGAAAATATAGCACAGCTTATAGTCTGTATTTGGGGTGGGAAGAAAAGCAGCCATGGATTAGGCCATCAAGAGTCAAAAGCATAATTTGAAATGATAAACGTATCCATTTTAAGTTACACATTACTTTGCATAGTTAATATCACTATAATTAGTCATAGTTCCTGTAATTTATTGAGAAAGATGCTCAGCCCCTCTAGTGTACTACAGTGATGAATGTTGGAAGTGCAACTTTGGAAGCAGGAATCAAGAAAATTAGTAACAGTTGGAGAATTAGCATGTAAATCAACAATATCCTTTCTCTTGTATCTTGAAAACCAAGGGTATGCATCACATGCTGCATAAGGAACGGGAGTGCAAAAGTTAGAATTTCAACCTGCTTTACATGAATAGGTCTGCTTTTATGGCAAGAAATGTTTAAAATCTTCTCAAATGTCAGAGTAAATCTGTAGTAAATATTTAAACTATGTATAACTCGTCACAAATAAATTAAGCTGATTTTATGCATTCCCTTTAATTAGAAGGGCACAGCATTTGTTGAAACGTGATTGGTATTATTCATTAAGCAAAAAATTCTCATTTGTATCTTATTATCACTATTCTGCATAAACCAACACAATTTGTCATGAACTCCCTCATTTGCTGTATCCTCAAAAAGCAGATTATGCTTATTTTTCATTTGGACAGTGGAAAATCAAGCCAGGTGTTTGGCAGCACCAGAGTGTTCAGGTGTAACTGTGCCAGTGATGGTACATTACTAGTAGCGTGGATGAAGAATGAGGCATGGAGAATCTTGGGACTGAGGTGCCTAGAGGCCCATCCCTTAGCGTGGTCCTGCTGATGAGACAGGTGGTGGTGTACAGAACCTTTTAAAAAAAATAAAATACAAAAATCCCTCCAAACACTTTTTTGTAATGTCAGCCTTTCCTCTTCAACTAGAAACTAAAAGTGCTTGCACATACTGCTGCTGTGTTTAAGTATCCAGGCATGTTTGTGATTGAAGTCTTCAGAGGGGTGATACCTTTGTCTTAAATATAAGGCTTAACAATTCTAATAGTTAAACACACACATAATGTACATCTGCCTAGAGGCGCCGTCATGAGTTTCACCCATTGTGGGGTCTGAGAGCCACATAGTACTGCATTTAATTGTACATACAGGACTGATAAATGATCTCAAATACAGTATATTATGCAGGTTAGTTAATTTGTTGTATGTATATCTTTTGCCCTTATTTTTTTCTTGACTTTTTACATATATCATACCTGATTCTCCTCTTATTTTCATAAGTATAAATTAGCAGTAATACTCCAGATGTCAGTGGAGTTGTACCAGTGTAAAATGGGTGTGACCGAGTAGCAGGCTTCCCGTTTCAATTCAATTTTTGTAGCTTTCAGAACTACTGTGAGCATCATGGTCCAGCTGCAAGGGCATAGGAATGGGAGTTGTCAGGTTGTCTGGAGTGGCTCACGTTCCAAAGTGCCAGCCTCATGGCAGACTATCAAAAAGTAGGGTAGACACCCCAAACTGTTTGTATGTTCTATAGTTTAGATTTCACCAACCCAGTAACAAATGTGAATTCCCAAAGTACTACAATAGTCTTATAATGGAGTCACAGACAGTTCCCATTGATACTCCAGTCTATCTTGTAACCCAGGCAAGATGGACTTAGAGATAAATGATCACATACACCAGAGATCACAAAATATCCAGGTTGCTTCCAGTCCGAGACCAGTCATTTGCCCAGGTCAATCTGTACCTTAAATCTCACACTAAAGACAACACCTGTAGCTAAGCCTGTAATAAACTAACTAAAGGTTTATCAACTAGGAAAAAGAAGTGAGAGTTATTTACAGGTTCAAGCAAGCATATCTACACAAATGAGTTTCAGTCTGGTGATTCAAAAGGTGACAAAGTTATAGGAATCTGTCAATTCAAATTTTTTGGGGGGGCTAACCTATGCCAAGCAGCATGGGGATCTCTTTGCTTATGTTTTGGAATCTTTGCCCCTCAGAATTCATACAGCATCAAAGAGATTCAGTTTCTCCTTGTCAGGCATTTTTATCCCCTCTACTCCAGAGTCTAAAGTGATGGGGTGGGTTTATGAGTAAGTTTCTCATTCCTGGAGGAAGTGAGGAATGCAGTCAATAGAGCCTCTATCCTTTGATGCTACACAGTCTCTCATTTGCCTTCAGTGTGTCCTCCTGTATGTGGGACAAGCACCTACCTTAATTAATGCTGCTTTTCCTGTGTGGTGGTTTACAATGCAAACACTCAGTATACCTTTATACCATGGGGCATTGAGGTTATAAGAGAAATCAATACATGCAGCATCCCACGAGCATTTTATAAAGCTTAAGCACTAAACACATTCATATCAACTTAACATCTAATATCAATATTGATAATGTTAACACAGAGGTAAGCAAGACTGGTTTCCAGCTGTGCATTTGTAAGTGTTTAGTGAGGCCTGGGACGTTAGCATGAGCTGGAACCTGGTCTGTCAGCATCACAGGAGACCTGGGTTCTAGTTCTGGTTCTGCCATTAACTGTATGAAACTGGCAAGTAATGTTACTGATCTGTGCCTTAGTTTCTTTATCTTCTAAATAGGGATAATTATATTTAATATTCATCTCGGTAAACCTCTGGTTGGAAAGTGCTGTAGAAGTGCTAAGTGTTGTTGTTGTCTACTTGATGTGGAAACAACAGCCTAGGCTCTCAGATACTATAGTGATGGAGATGGTATAGAAATCTATACTGAATAACTTGTAGGAGTGGGAAGTCAAACAAGCAGGGTGCTGGAACAATTTTTATAGTGGGGATGCTGATGATGGAAATCATTTATTTGGTATTTGTTTATTACTACTTCAAGCTGGCGGTGTGGCAGCACCCCTAGTGGCAGCACCCCTGCAAAGAAGATTTTTAATACATATGTATCCTAGAGTTGGGTACCCGAAGTTGGGGCATGGAAGGCAAAGACTGTTGAATTCTACTCCCAGGAGAAAGTTGGGAGAATGAGTCACCCCCCATCCCATAATGATGCCCAGGCTTTCTGTCCTAAACTGTTGCACTGCTGTGAGCTGTGAAACAGCAGATCCACAAAGTGTCATGCATCTTGTGTCATACTCGCTCATATAGCAACCCTGTCACACATTCCCACAGCTTAGCTGGATGTGTGAGGATTCAGCTAACCCATGGGCAAGAGCTGCGGTTTCTCCTACCAGCTGATGGAAGCTACAGTGGCAGCCAGCCAGCATGGAGTCCCATGAGCAGGAGAAGGCATCAACAGCAACAACTGACAGGAACTGAGGAAGGGGGGCAGAAGGGGCTGGGACTGAAAAAAGATGGGAGCAGAATGAGGAAGAGTGATGAGGGGAAGGAAAGAATGGGGAAGGCTCTCCCACACCTATAACAATCCCCAGGTTGCCACTGCCCACCCACTCGCTGAAATTGTGCCAGTTTATACCTGCCAGTTGCACCTTTAACTCAAATGGAAGTGAAGGGGAAAGTCTTGGTGTAATGGGTTGTACCCCTGGAGTGCAGGCTGGGAGCTGTTGGAACAGCTGTGCCCCCTAACAATTCAGCTGGGTTGGCCTCTCTCACACTGCTCTGCTACCCAGCCAGCCTCTCCAGGCCCTGTTATCACCCAACATGACAGCAGGTGGCATCACACACCCAACTGAGTCACCTGAGTGATTTACCTAAGCCACTCATGGACCAACAATAAAGGCACCAGCCAATTTCCCTGCTCCCCAGTCTTGCACCCCTACTGAAGTATAAACCCAGAATTATACTGTTTTGCACTGCACAGGGGTCTGTACGGTGCAAGCTCATTAAATAGTCCGCTCCCCCCTGGATGTGGGGAAGATATGCACAAGCCTTTGTTAACAGAGCTAAGATTCCCTAACATTTCACTCAATTACACACTGGTTAATATAAAACAGGTTTATTAACTACAGAAAGATAGATTTGTGATTATAAGTGATAGCAAACAGAACAAAGCAGGTTACCAAGGAAATTAAACAAAATCGTAATCTAAGTCTCCTACATACTAGATAGGATTTGAATCAGCAACATCTCACCCATACTGATGATACAAGCAGGATTTAGCTTCCTTACACAGGCAGGGCTTTCTTCTTTCCCGCTTGGGACACCCCTTCCCTAGTTCAGTCTTTGTTCCTCCGGTGTTTCCAGGTGTTGTCTTGTAGGGGAGTGAGTCCTAGTCATTATGTCACTTCCCCCTTATATAGTTTTTTCTATAGGGCGGGAACCCCTTTGTTCCAAACCAGGTTCCCAGCCCAGGTATGGGAAAGTACAGGTACCAAAATGGAGTTCAGTATCATGTGGGCTGGTCACATGCCCTTTCATTCCTTGCTGAGTCATAGCAGGCATTATTTATAGACTGGCTGAAGCATTCCCAGGTGAGGACAAGCCTTTTCCATGGTCCATTGCCTTTGTTGATGGGCTATTAGCACTGTTTAGCTTCTTCATTGTTGTACCTGAAAGGCTAGTTTTGCGTGTTTCCAACTACAACATCTTTCACTAACACATACATAGCAAAACTTCATAACTTCACATACAATGACAGCACATACAATCCAACGAGATATTCGTGTTTAGCAGATCAAGACTTTTAGAATGACACCTCACAAGGCATACTTTGTACAAAACATATCAGAATTACATCACCATGGTAAATATGGGGTGCTCTGGAGTGCAGAATGTCACACCTGCATTCAAATCTTGATGACTACCCAAATGCGGGACAGTATGTGATTGTGTAATGAGAGATCACAATGCATAAATACAAGGGGGCTGAATTCAGGTTGCACAAATAACTAATCCTAGCATTTCCCATTTTATAGGTGCTTACAAAGGGGTGTGTGTGTATATTGGGGTGAGAGTAAGCATTTATTGGGGAACTAGTTTGCATCCAGGCCAGCTCAATAGGGAACTGAGGGTTGTCATCATGTAATGAATGTTTTGTAGCTCATATGTGACATGAGTTTGGTGGGTCTGAGCTCCAGCTCCCACATTAGAAACCTACCACCATGCTTTGCACTTACTGGCACACTCAGCAGAGAGGCCAAGACCTCCATGGACCCCAAAGGCGTAACTATTCTACTATCCCTAGAGAAAGTTCCCATCCCCCCCCCCCCCAGATGAGACTTCTGGTAGGACAATGAATGTGTGAAGCTTGCTCTGCTACTGCCCTGTATAAACAAGAGGACTTCATTAACCACACTAGCGTTAAAACCTCACAATTAGTTTAAAGTTGAAATGTGTAGTTATATAGAAATAATCTTCTAATATACAAATTAGATCATTACATAATTTGCATTAAATAGAATACACAGCAACTATGAAACAGCTGCTACATTGTATCCCAGAGGTGGCTGCCTTTCAGTGCTGGATGAAATTATTTTTGTACAATGTGTATATCTTATTAAACCAATTCTAGGATCCTTCAGTAAGAAAGGAGCTTAATTAATTGTTACTTGATAATAAAAACTTAAAGGACCCTGACATATTTTATCCAATAGAGTGCAGTTGTATCAACAGTAATGTCTAAACATTACAAGCAGAAGGTAAGTGTGTTTCATGTTGTTTGAGCTGATGAGTGGAGTGAGAGGAAGTGGTTAGGCTGCCTTAGGATCACTGTCTTACAGGTGAAATTCAGTTACCTCCATCCCATACCTCCCTTAGAATTCTGGATCCTTGTAATTCCAACATTGTCTATGTTTTCTAAGGACACCAGATCCTTAATGGAAAAACTGCTGTTAGCTATGCATTCATTAGAATTGGAAATGGAGAGTCACTTTTCTAGCCTGGAGCCAGAAGGTGGGCTATCTTGGAGGCAGGGTTGATAGCTTTTGAATACCAGATGAAGTCTATAGATACAAGACTGGTATCATATGACAAGAGCCTTAAGCAGATGGATGACTGTGTGTATGCACTATAGGCTGTTGTTAATTTACTATCTAGAGACAATGCTTCTTTAAAATTAAAAATGAGTCATTGGAAAACAGCCTGAGAGGTCACAGCCTGTGGATTTGAGGCCTCCTGGTAGGCATGGATTGAGGGGCTATATGCTGTTTGGAGTTATGAAAACTGCATTTTATAAAAGAAGGAAATGTAATTTTTTCTTGATAGCTTTATAGAGGCATCTGAACTGTGCTCAAATGACTATTCATAATCTGTATTTGTAATGTAAAAGTTCATGTTACTAAATGGAATAAGCAGGCCTTGGTACTCAGACCAGGTGTAGTTTATAAAAGGCAAAGTTTTTTAAGATGAATTAATTGTAAAGCGCTAAAATGAGAGGTTTAAGTGTCTAACTGTACTTTTAAAACTCTTGCATTTTCCATTTACAAGAAAAGCTCCCATTTGTTACTCCTCCGTGCAGACCTCTGGACACTTTTGGGTGTGTCAGGAAAAGGCATTTTCATGCTTTAATCTTTGGGAGAAAAGCTCCTGTCGTATCTCTTGAAGAAATGGCAACAGATCCCAATTTCAGTACTTCAGGGCTTCTCTAGAGGCTTCCATGATCCAAATGGAACAAATCACACATCAAGTCCCGTGTACAATTCCTGAAGAAAGAAAGAAAGACCATTTCACCAATCAGGGAGAATAGGGAGCTCTGGAGACCAGGACTCTCCCAAGCCATAGAGAAGGGCACTCTTCTGCTGCTTGCAGAGGAGGGGGAGCACAGCTCCCTCTAACTTTCTGAGCAGTAGCTCCTACCAGTTGTCCCATTGCTTATGTGATTTCATTTTCTCGGTGAAAAGCAACTGGCTGAAACTAATAGCTTGTCTTCACTACCAGGGTAAGTTGACCTAAGTTATGCTACTCCAGCTACATGAATAACGTAGCTGGAGTCAACATAGCTTAGATCAACTTACCCCCGTGTCTTCACTGCTCTGCGTTGATGGGAGATGCTCTCCAGTCGACTTCCCTTACTCTTCTCGGAGAACTGGAGTACTGGGGTCGACCGGAGAGCACTCTGTCATTGATTTAGTGGGTCTTCCCTAGACTCGCTAAATGGACACTTGCTGCATCGATTGCAGCAGTGTTGATTTCCCTGGTAGTGAAGACCAGCCCTAAGCCTGGGGAAGATGACTAGGGAGAGGTGATAATACAATAGGCAGTGTATTGTATCTTATGGCAGAACCCACTTCTGGACCCTCAGGTGCTGATGAGGTGGGGACCCATGAAGACTCATAGCTGGTGCGGCAGCAGATACGACATCTTGGGTGGCCCTGGCCTCCTGCAGATATTAGGGGTCTGCCAGGTTTGGGAATCATAGAAGATTAAGTTTGGAAGAGACCTCAGGAGGTCATCTAGTCCAGCTCCCTGCTCAAAGCAGGACCAATCCCAACTAAATCATTCCAGCCAGGACTTTGTTAAGCTGGGCCTGAAAAACCTCTAAGGATGGGATTTCACCTCCTCCCTAGGTAACCCATTCCAATGCTTCACCACGCTGCTAGTGAAATAGTGTTTCCTAATATCCAATCTTGACCTCCCCCACTGCAACTTGAGACCATTGCTTCTTGTTCTGTCATTTGCCACCACTGAGAACAGCCGAGCTCCATCCTCTTTGGAACCCCCCTTCAGGTAGTTGAAGGCTGCTATCAAATCCCCCCTCACTCTTCTTTTCTTCAGACTAAATAAGCCTAGTTCCCTCCGCCTCTTCTCATAAGTCATGTGCTCCAGCCCCTAATCATTTTTGTTGCCCTCCGATGGTCTGTCTCCAATTTGTCCACATCCTTTCTGTAGTATGGGGCCCAAAACTGGATGCAGTACACCAGGTGTGGCCTCACCAGTGCCCAATAGAGAGGAATAATCACTTCCCTTGATCTGCTGGCAATGCTCCTACTAATGCAGCCCAATATGCCGTTAGCCTTCTTGGCAATAAGGACACACTGTTGAAACATATCCAGCTTCTCGTCCACTGTAATCCCCAGGTCCCCAGGAAGACTCCATAAGGGGGGGAAGGTAAATGCCATCTTCCAGAGGGGACACGAGGGATCCTTGAAGAGATCCTCTCCAGAGCCCCCTTTCTCAAGTATCAGAGGAGTGGTGGATCTGGGCCTAAGTGAGAAAGATTAAGCATGTATCATATACTTACCATTAGAAATTATACTCCGATAAAATAGACACATGAGAATCAAACCAGATGAGGAATATGAGCAAGTGGAGTGCAACATCTTGTTTCCTTCTGTCCACAGCTTGGAGAAGTAAATGACTCACCTCATTCCAGCTCCTTTGTTTTGTTCACTTTATGATCTGTGCAGTGAAAGAGTAGTTTGTGAAAAATTTCTAGGTTTTGATGGGCAGATTGTGTTTGGGTTTTGTTGATTATTTATTTGGTATATGACAAAGAAGTGTTGTTCATGTCTCCTATATTCCTCTATAGGCAAAGTGATGTTGCACCACCTGCAGTAGGGAAAGAGCCTTCCCAAGGGATAGCTAACTGGGGCCCTTGACTCCAACTCCTCTTTCAGGAGACTATTTTGGGGGGGGGGGGGGTTGGAGAGAGGTGGGGGCAGAATTATATTGGTGCCACTTCGACACAAATTATACCTGGGCTTCAGCATGGGTTAGTTCCAGGATGATGATGTCAGTGTATTCAGTGAGGAAGAGGAATAGACATAAAGGTCTCTTTCTGATTTTGGCAACTAGAATAAGACATTTGGGATGCACAGACAAATTATAAGCGCACTCCAGATCTGGAAATAGCTTATTAAAAAGAGACTATGTGTAAAGTGAGTATGAATATATGACCAGCAGAGCTGCAACACCTAAATGCAAAAGGGATCCAGAGGATGATTCAGAATTCAATCTACTGTCCCTCTGGGCTGAGAGACCATCAGGCCATGGTAGGGTTTCACCCAATGGGACACATCCTCAGCTGGTGTAAAACAGTATAGCTTCATTGCTATGTTTATGCCAGCTGATAACATGGCCCTTATTGCCCAAATTTAGGGCCACATCATTCTGACTTCACTCATATAGGATTACCATTTGAATTTTGACTGCATCGGGTCTGCAAGATTGGACATTTAAACAGTGTCTGAAATCTTTTGACTTCCTTTCCAGTGCATAGAATTAGAGCCACAGTGAAACTTAAACTCTACGTGGAAAGAATAGTAAGAATGAAAAGTCAATGTGCTGTGTATTGAGGAATACAATGACAGTACCAAAAGGGCTGATGCTAAGTATATGTTTTATTTAATAACACACTCAGTGGTACCAGCCATTTTCCTGTATTTTTCATGATGAATGCAAGTGATTTTTTTTCCCGCTTCATCAGCTTAGTTTGGTGAAAACAGGCTAGGGAAACTTTTTGTTTTAAAGTCAAATATGAAATTGCACAGGATTCTAATACCTTACAGAAGATTTTTGTTGTTGTTCTATAAACCAATGTTTTTTCAGTTGGATAGTGCTAAAGCAAATGTTTCCTTCACTTCTGTAAATAAGTAAAATATTTTTTAAAATGATGCTCAGCTTTCATAATATGTTACAACTACACCAAAATAGAAGAGAAATGAGTTTTGATTTTTACTCCACTGGAAAACAACATTCTTTTAAGAACATAATTTAAAATAAAATGTCTAATGTGGCTCTAATTATATAGTGTGGAAAGCAATAAAAATGGAAGAAAATTAATCATGTTTTTATTTTCAGCTGCCCAGTTATGTGCTAGGCCCTTCACCAAACACTTATTCACTTGCTTAATTTTAAACATGTGAGTATTTTCACTGACGTGAATTGACTATTCTCATGATTAAAGCTAAGCATATGTAAGTGTTTGCTGGTTTGGGGCCCAAATAAAGACATGGTCCCTGTCCTGAGAGCTTAGAATCTAAAGGTCACACATAAGGGTCAGACCAAACCACAATAAAGGGGCGAGGAAGGAGAAAGCAAAAACAAAGATGACAATACAAAGATCACATGGTAGCTCACTGAGGCACATAGGCACTTTGATGCCATTCATACTTTTTTATTTTAAAATACATTTCCTCTGTCTTCACTTCATGCAGAAATGAGGTGGTGTTTTTTTAAGTGGATGGGGCATGGGAGATGACTTAGGGGAACCGTTTGTGAAGGATGTACTAAGCAACAGGGACACCATGGAAGAAGGCGAGAGAAGTTTGTGAGAGAAGGAAATGAAAGAGGTATTGAAGCTGGTGTCACTGGGTCCAGTAGTAAGACTAGAAGGGACTATTGTGGTCATCTCTAGTTTGATCCTCCTGCATAACACAGGTCACAGAACTTCTCTGAACTAATCCCTGTTTGAAGTAGAGTATGTCTTTTAGAAAAAAATTCAATCTTGATTTTAAAACTGCCAGTGATGGGGAATCCACCACAGACAGCCCTTGGTGAATTGTTCCAATTGTTAATTACCCTCACTGCTAAAAATGTGTTTGGGAATGATCCTATAAACTCCAGTAGTCCACGGAACAATACTCAGTAAAAACCACTATGCTGGATAGTGTTTGCCGTATCAGACCCAATGTTAATAGAAAACAATTGACAACTATTGGAATTTTAGAAACTATTTTACTTTCCACCCCTCAGATGGGATTGCAATGTAATAAAACCAATACTCAACTGCAAAACATTTTACAAGCTTGCAAAACTTCTCTTGACTGAGAGAAGAGTCAGGTGCATCACAACACCTCTCTATAGGTAAGCAGTCAGATCGCCATTTTACAAATAACATGTGGAAGCAGAGATCAAATGGTTTGCTCAAGGCTACAGAGGAATCGGGTATCAGAGCCAAGATTAGAACTGAGAAGTTTCTGGTTCCCAGTTCAGTATTCAGTTCACAGCACAATGACATTTCCAGAGCAAACCGTTGTAAATATGTACATAAATTATAAATATAAACCTGTACCTTATTGTGTCCAGTATGTAGTTACTAGTAGACACTGAGTATTGGAGAGATAATAACTAATCCTGTATGTAAGGAGCCCTGAACACCTATGGGGATGTATAAATAATGATCCATTTTATAAAAGAATTTATAGTATGTAGGTCTTCATAGCAACACACACAGTCTCTTGTATTTACTTACAACTAGCAGGGCTGCATCGATAGACCAGATTATGCATGCAGTGTCTCTGATCTTTTATTGGATCTTTTATGTATTGTTTGTGATATGTATTGTGCATTTGATTCATTGGACTGAGTTTATCAAAGAGATAGTGGGTAGATACTGTATTTTGTCTTTCAAATTATAATGAATAAATGGCATTCCTATTTGTTAAAACTGGAAAGCTGATAAACACCAGATTTCTATTTTCATTGAAAAACATCACATATGTAGATAATAGTACAATTTTATTTTTACAGTATGGAGTGCTAGTTTCTATGAATACAACATTTTACCAGAATATACACTGCTATTGCTTATTGGCTTTGCTGCTTTGTTTACACGGTCTCTTGTACAACAGGGTGGGAAGTGATGCAGGAAGATAAATCCTGAGTCAGAGGCCATTAAAGTCAATGAAGAGACTCCGATTGACTTGTGTGAGCTTGGGATCAGACTCAGAGAAGAGATAGGATCAGAGCCTTAGCGACAAGACTGTTATGGAATGGCAGCAATACCTGAACAGGTAGATAAATCTGTTAGCAGCTTTCAGTATTGAGACTGATTTTTTTACCTTCCCACCTGAAATGTCCCAAACAAATTTTCTCATGGGAAAAGGGTACCTTTTCACAGGAGAATTTTTTAATTGACCATTTTATTTGACTTGTCTCAGGTATTTGGGAGATATGATTTTTCAATCTGAAATAAAAACTGTTTTATTGCAGGCATTCACAAAATGTAGGATGAGGAGGTAGAGGTGATAGCAGCTCTGGTGATAACCAGCTGTCCAGTTTTCGACTGGAACGACAGGTCAAACAGGGACCCTTGCGGCTCAGGTCAGCACCTCTGACTGGACTGGCAGGCTCCCCGGAAGTGGTGACATGTCCTTCTGCTCCTAGGTGGAGGGACGGCTATGGGGGCTCCGTGCGCTGCCCCCACCCCACCCCGAGTGCTGGCTCCACAGCTCCCATTGCCTGGGAACCACGGCCAATGGGAATTGCGAGGGGCACTGCCTGCGGGCAGAGGAAGTACGCAGAGCCACCTGGCCGTGCCTCTGCTTAGGAGCCTAGGGACATGTTGCTGCTTCCGGGGAGCCAGCCAAGGTGAGCACTGCCTAGAGCTCGCACCCTGAAATCCCTCCCAAACCCCAAACCCCAGCCCTGAGCCCCCCCCTCCACTGCACCCAAACTCCCTCCTGGAACCTGCATCTTGAACTTCCTGCCCCAGGTTGGAACCCCCTCCTGCACCCAAACTCCCTGCGAGAGCTGACACCCTGAACCCTCTCCTGCACCCCAACCTCCTTCCTCAGGCTGGAGCCCCATCCCACTCTCCAAGCCCCACCCCCCCAGCTCGGAGTCCCCTCCTGCACCCCAAACCCTTCATTCCTGGCCCCACCCCAGAGACTGCACCCCCAACCAATTACCTCACCCCCTCCTGCCCAGTGAAAATGAGTGCGTGAGGGTGGGGGAGAGTGAGTGACAGAGGGAATGGGGATGGAGTGAGCTGGGGCGGAGCCTCTGAGAAGGGTGGGGTAGGGCCTTGGGGAAGGGGGTGTGGCAAGGGTGTTTGGTTTTGTGCAATTAGAAAGTTGGCAACCCACTATCATGTCCTTCACTCTTACCTCCCCCACCCCCAATACTCAATAGACCAGTGGTTAGGGCACTCACCTAGGTTATTTATTGGGCCACAGAGAGAGAGTGAGAATTACTATTATTGACCTATGACCTTTCTCTGCTTCCCCTGCATTTGCTGTTTCAATTAGAGTAATGATATTATCAGAGGGGTATGACTTACCTTGCTGTGTTGCTTATTAGTTTGAAACATACATGGGCACAAGTAGGTGAACATACCTAATTGGTTAATCAGGCTTGCTGTATTAAGGATTTGCTGTATTAGCAGGAAGTTTATTAGAAGTAGTTATGCTAAGAGCTGGATTTTAGTTATGATGTACAGGCCTAAAGGAATATAACCTGAGGTCATATTTTTTGCACCTTCATTCAGAGAGGATAAACAGGAGACCACGAAAGGGATGGTACACCACACACACGTCTTGTGAAAAAGGAATTTTGGCAGTTAAGTCACTAGGCAATAGGGTAGGTAGGTAGGTCGTGTTGACACATAGAAATTGTTAGGAAATAATTGAAAAAGGATTGACATCAATGGTTAATAATAATGATTAGGGTTAATTATGGACACTCAGAATGCCTCAGCTGGAATAGGGGCAGGCATTATCCTTATGATGTTTGGAGTATCAGAACAAATATGAGTATACATCCATAACATCTGCATAATGTGGGGTATGAGGCACCACACCTAGTTCCCTTTCCTGGTTGAGATGTGGAGCCCTCAGGTGATTAGGCTCAGGGATGTCTCATGAGACTCTAAGATGACTCATTACAGGTGGTTAGGGCATCCACCTGTGTTCTAGTCCTTGCTTTGATGACTATTTAATTATTTATACAAAGTTGAGCAGCTTCAAAAGCAAGACAGAGAGACCTGCCCCTGAATACCCAATACCTACTATTGAGAGCATCCCACCTGTAATGTGGAAGACCTAAGTTCAAATCTTTGCTCCTGATTTGAATCTGGATCTCCTATATTCCAGACAAGTGCCCAAGCCACTGGGCTATTGAGTGTAAGGGAGCACCATCACCTTCTCTTCCTTGTTTTTCTGAATGCCATTTAAGGTCTTTTGAGAAATTAGCCTGAAAAAAATTTTTTTTTAATTATAACCATTTAGCGAATTTGGTGTGAATTTGCTAACAGTTTGGGGTTGACCAAAATTATCATTTGAATAAAACCCAAAGTGTTTTGATAGGAGCTGCCAACTGCTCTGACCACCAAAAGAGAGATGCTGTATACAAATCAGTGGACTGTTGAGCATAACTTGGTGATGTGTTGGTAGGAAGTGGCTCCAGAATTCTAGGGACAAATTGCTGTTTGATTGCTGCCAGTAACTGATGTCATACATGCGTCTTTTTTTATTTGTTTATTTTCAATTTGTACATGAATTGAGTGTTCATTTAAGCGAGGAACTCAGCACTAACATTAACCAGGAATAAGCATGTTTTATGTAATGAATTATGTACACTCACACCTTTCTGAATGCTTCAAATAATTTTTCCTTGGAATTACATAGAGTACTTTATGATTTTAGGTATATGTTCCAATTTGCACTTCTTAGATTTCTGGTACAAATCTGCACTTGATTAAATAACTTCTGCCCTTGTACAGTTGGTGTCTTGTTGCTTCCTTGGGCCTTCCATTATGGACAGGAGCTAGTTGATTTTTCTTTCATAGGGAGGTTCAACTCATTTCTGTCATTCAGTCACTGGCTGAGCATCTGAATTAAGCTTATTCTATGGGACTTCGTGCACTGCAGCATTTATGCATTAACCAGTCTGATGGATCTAAGATTCTAGATTTCGTGTAGGCTTTATGTTGTCTCATGGTCATGTCATATGGAATAGAAAGCATTTTTTCATGATCTATTTTAACGAATAGTTTTACCTTTTATAAAAAAAACCCTATTTCTTAATAACGATGTGGTTGGTCCTTGTTTTTTTATCATATTAATTATTTACATTATTCATGAAACACTGAAGATGATAGTCCGTTATGATGGTGGATAGATATTGATTAGTCCGTGCCTTGGCCCCAAAACTGAACAATGTCAGGTTCCCAAGGGGCGTATGAGAGGTAAGAAGTCTAGATTTGTGTCTGTAAAGGTTTTCCTTTGTGCAGTTGTAACCTTTTGACACTAATATTGCAATTACCAGAACATTAGCATTGCTACTATTTAAAAAATTTAGTTACTGGACTTTTGGTATTGTCTTCTTTGGGAGCAGGTTTGGGTCCATAGTACCTTATCACCTCTATGGTAGTGAGGGCGGAGGTGTGTGTGTATGTGATCTATATCTAGAGAGAGACATAGATAGTTGTATTTATTATATAATTACTCAGTAGGCTTGGTAAAACACTCACTTCCAAGTGTTTCTCAGTAGATATATGATAGGATTCTTTTATAGTGATTACTTTATATATATATATATTAATGGAGATATCCTATTTCCTAGAACTGGAAGGGACCTTGAAAGGTCATCGAGTCCAGCCCCCTGCCTTCACTAGCAGGACCAAGTACTGATTTTGCCCCAGATTCCTAGGTGGCCCCCTCAAGGATTGAACTCACAACCTTGGGTTTAGCAGGCCAATGCTTAAACCACTGAGCTATCCCTCTCCCTTAGATTTCCTTCTGTATTTTTCCTAACTTATCACACTATATAGACATATAGAGTGAAATGCACCGAAATCTTGACAGCCAGCACAGGTGCTATACACCATTTAAGACCTCATAATTCATGTGCCCTCATACCCATGATAATAAGTCTTTGGGGACTAAATTTGGCCCTATATGTTTTTCTCCATCTAGATGGAGGAATAATGGAGGAATGGAGGAATAATAATAATACAGTGCATGCCGTGTGGTTTCAAGCTTCTATGAGACGAAAAGAAAAGGAAAGACCACAATTGTCCTGAAATACTGAATTGCAGAAAGGCATTTCAGTGAACATGCAGTTTGATCCTGAAACATACAACTGACAGTTTCTACTTTGTGCAAGTTTGATGTGATTTGAAATTTACGAAATTATTGATTGAGTGTCAGGGGCATTGTAAAGGTCAGCTGGCATCCTTGATCAGTCAAGATGGTGCTGGCATCTTTCCCTCTTGCCACAATACCTTGGAATAGGAATAAATCTCTCCTGAAATCTAACACGCTACACAGAACTGTCAGAAATATGAAATGTCTTGCAAAATGGAAACATCTCAGGTTATGTTAAAGAATCATAGAAGATTAGGGTTGAAAGAAACCTCAGGAGGTCATCTAGTCCAACCTCCTGCTCAAAGCAGGACCAACACCAACTAAATCATCCCAGCCAGAGGCAAACATAAGATTATCATTAAGCTTGTACTCTGAAATATGCTCCCTAGCAGATTGGAATTCACACAAATCCATATAAATAATTTGGCATTGTGTTTGCTTGGTTCTAATCACTCTTTGTAATGTCTAATAGTAACACATTCTTCACATATGGTATGTGCTATTGCTCATGTTCACATGTCCAAAGCAGTGGGAGTTAATATAAAGCATGTTGGAATAATGACTCACCCAAGATGTGCTAAAGCTTTTTCTTTGCATGTCTGTGTATGGACATGTTCCTCAATCAATAGCACAAAAAAAAAAAAAAAAAAGGCAAAGAAAGAAACAAATAGAAATAAAGCCCCACAATCCAACAGCAGAAGTACATGCAGATCTTAAACTCTGATGTGCTTTATGTTACCGTAACGAATTAGTAGGACTGGGTAGTGTTTAAAAAAAAATAGAATTACTGTGACCTGACTGGAAAACAAGAGAAATTACACAAAATTGTTTTTGTCAGTTATTTCAATAAGACTGAACACCATCACAAAATTTGCTGCAATAGTTTTGACATTTTAAACAGGGTCTGGAATTATTGTGTTGCCCTACTCTTTTTAATGACTGCAAAAACTACAACAACAAAGTTCTGAAGCCTGGGCCTCTGGAATCAGATTTGGGATTATTTAAAGAAATTGGCAAATGTTGCACATCACCTAAATTTACAAACTGGTGGTCATTAAATGGCAGCATCATCTGATAATGCGAGGTTAAACTGAAGAAGGTGATGGATATTTTAATAGCTATTGCTCTTAAATCAATAGTGGGGTCTTGGTTCTAATGTAGCTGTTCAACTGAGTTACAGAGTTCGGTCCCAATCCTGCAATATATAGTGTTCATGCTGACTGCTGTGGTTGTGCAGAGCCCTATTGGTTTTATTGGGCCTCTGCACATTTCAGGATCAGGGCTGAAGTTGAGTTTTCAAATTTTAAAAAATCTGTAATTTGAAAAATATCTACAATAAAAGTTCACTAAACAAATGGTCTTACTATCCATGTAACAAATGAGCTGGTATGAATGGTGAATTCTGTGTTCATAAGAAGGAGATTCAAATTAGAGGCAGTTTTGATTAGGCAGGTGCGTGAAGGTATAGACCAGAGGGGTGCTTGGCTCATGTGAAGTTGTCTTGTCCATGTGACTACTCAGGGACCTTTCAGCTTTCTGTCCTAGTTTCTTGACTGCCTCCTTCATCCCTTATACTGTCCCTTCTCTCATGGCCATCTGTGAGCTGCTTCTCTACTGTACTCCACTGCAGTCATTTCCTCTTTGTGTACAATGGAATCTCACACATTGTGACATTTGGTGAACTCCCAACTTCACGGTGTGTTGGAATCTGTAACCATTGAACTGATAGGATCAACCCCAACCCTCACGATGATAATTGGCTGCACACTTGCAGACCAGCAACTAGCTATTATTGCTCGAGCTGTAAAGATCTTAGATACCGAAAAAGAAGTAACCGACCACTCCATTTTGGATGAATTCAATCTAAATAGTGATGTGATTCTTCTCTGAAGATGAGCAAAATGAAAAAAAAAAATCCTATGGGAAAGAAACTTAAAATGATGAAATGGCAAATTTTAAAGGCTATTAAACTAGAGAAATCAAATGACTGCCAAATGGACTTTCATTTCTCCCTTTATTTATAAACATTCATATAAAATTGGAAGGGAAAAGGAAAAACCTTGAACTCCCATGAAAGACATTTTATACTGCACACGTTGAGTTACTACTAAATATTCACCTGTCTTAAACAGGCTCTTCCTATAGTTTCTGCATCATACATCTTAATGTCAGCAACATCTGCAATGGAATTGTAATGTGGATCAGTGCAGATAATCACCAGTTAATAGGGGCTTAAAATCATATTTTAGATGACACAATTTCTTCAATTATTTCTATGGAAAACTCACATTTATGTTTTTAATAAAAGCTCATGTTTTAAAGGAGAGCTGTGTACAGGATGAGATGTGAATTGTTTTGTTATTGGCATGGTGTTCTGTCATCCCAGCAGAGTACCAAATATAGCTCAATGTATTATTGTGAGCTTAGCTCTAAATATTCTCTTTTAGTTAACAATGAACTGAAGAATCATTCTAATCAGTTCTAATTTTGGCATCTTTCGGGTGAGAAAAGAACTCTTACCTCAGTGTACACATATGTAACAAAAGGGAAAAATATTGAATTACTACATTCAGATGCTCATTCCAACAGTGTCAGGGGTTGTGGAGGAATCTTTAACTGTAACATTGTCTGTTCATCCACTATATGGTTTACCCGACAGCAAGAAGTCTTGTGAGATGAAGTAAAGGATGGGAGCTGGTCAGAAATGGGAACAGTTAGAAATTTTGACACCAAAAAAAAATCAAAAGGTGGATAATGTCAAACAGTTCTATAAAGGATATGAGAACATCTTTGATGGGGGGAGGGATAGCTCAGTGGTTTGAGCATTGGTCTGCTAAACCCAGGATTGTGAGCTCAATCCTTGAGGGGGCCACTTGGGGATCTGGAGCAAAATCAGTACTTGGTCCTGCTAGTGAAGGCAGGGGGCTGGATTCAATGACCTTTCAAGGTCCCTTCAAGTTGTAGGAGATGGGATATCTCCATTTAATTTATTATTGTGACTGTTGACTGATGATTGACATAATAAACTTGGCCAATTCCTTATGCGTGCTCAACGAATACTTGAGATTTTTCAAAGCCACCTACTAGGTGTGGATGCCCAGTTCACAAAAGAATAAAAGGAAATTGTGTCTCTAAATCCAAGAGGCAATTTGGCAGATTTTATTCTTGTTTCTCGTGAATGTTTTGAACTGCAAGACGGTTATCTTATTCTTATCATTTCAAGATATATTGTTTCTGGGAGTTACATTTGTCCCTAAAATGATTACATTCAATAGTGGCAGCTACCACTTCTGTTTGGATATTAAAGGGACACTCTCAGGCTAAAAGCCATAACTAGAAATCGTAAAACTAATATTCTGATATTTATTGAAAATAGAATCTTAGGTTATTAAAAGTGAAAATGGTAAAAGATTAATTTGCTTGTTAACATTTATGCTCTTTGCTTTTTTGCATTCTATATACCTTGGACAATGCAAATCAACCTGGCAGTTTCACTGGTGCGTATAGCCAAATTCACTTTCTGGATCTTGGGCACCCACACAGTGCTGAAATATTTAGGTTACAAACATTGCAGGTGGATGTTTTAAATCCAAACACACAACTGTTTTAATGGACATTTTAAAATTCTGTTACTAGAAGGATTTTTGTTCTGTCAATACTTAAGTTTCAGGCCAAAATGACCTGACTAACTGTTTTATTTTAAAAAAATATTCAGACTTTCCCCTGGTTTCCTAATTTAAGGGACACACTTAAGGCCCTACGGCTGGGTTACGTGGAAGAAGTATGCTCTTCAGCACATGTATGTAGGCCGGGAAGGCTTTTAGCCACTGTAATCATAGTGCTGAATAACAGTAGCACTGGCAGATGACTACAAGTGTAGAGCTCCCCTTAATTATTACTTATTACTTGTTAAGTAACAATGTGCTCGATCCTGTGATAATAGTAGTCAGTTTGAGCAAATGATGTATTTGATTTTATGATAGCACAATGCTACCTCACTATATAAGTGGATGATTCCATAAGATATATATGTTGAGCTAATCCATGCTGTGTTAAGTGATATAAGTGTTCTTCAGTGATATGTCAAGACATGGGTAGTATAGCACCATGCTGATTGAAATGACACACTGCTATGCTGCATTGATGCACCTAAAAACAGATAGGAAAGGAGCCACAGAGGCATATGTTTGCACTGTTTGCAAGTCTTTATGGATCTGTCCACTAGCATAGGGAGAAGTGTTTACAGAGAGCTCAGTACACCTTTCATTGGCACTAAATTTGAACATTTAATAACTCCCCATAAGAGCAGCAGCATTGTGTAGCCATCCAAAGTATTGACAGTTTGACACAAGATCCATTTACATTAAAAAGTAATTTTTTTTGCACACACTACATTTATGCCATTAGAAATGAAAATATGCAAATTTCTGAAGAGGGAATACAAATCTTTATGCTAATCAGTTTAGTTCCAAAAACCTAAAAACCAAACCTCAAGATACACAAAAATATACCCTAAAACAAACCCTGCCCCCCAAACCAAGCCCTGCTTGGATTACTGAACATGCTAGTGGCAAGTTCTGCTTCAGACCGCAAGAGATAAAGTATGCTAATGCATATTGGTTAATCTGACGTATTCAGTGTCATTGCCATATCACAACCTTGTGTTTGATTTTCTTTATAAACTAATAATTTCCTGAATGAACTAATACTGCCACAACCACTAGTACCTCTGCCTTGTAGAAGTTTTTTATTGTTGTGTATGCAACTAAATTGAAATATCTTTCACTTGAAATATTGACTTTAATATCTCATTTGAAAAATTCATGAAGCCTTTGATGTTAAATCCATACTCAATTTAGCCAAATGCCATTAGAATATGCAATTCGCCTGAATACAGAAAGCATTATTGTCTGTGTTTCTGCAGAAGAATTACATTTTATGACTGTAACGTCAGGATCTTTTTTGGATTTGTGCATGAGCAAAAGAAAGGGAAAGGCAGCACATTAGAAGCGAAATGAAAAGTGGTATTGATTAGGCTCTCATTTACCCTCTCTTTGCTTCAATCCCTAACTGCATGGAAATAAGGGTTGTGCCATAGTAAGGAACAATGCTCTGTAATGAATGGAACAATCTTTAGAAAATTAGTGTAAGCATGTATGATAGTGCACAGATGTTGCTCCTAGTAACTGTCATACATTTCTTTTACATCTCCATTTACATAAGTCTCTTTATTTCCTAATGGTATCATAATAGGAACATGACAATAGTTAATGATTTCATAAAACATATAACGTAAAGACTGTCAGAAGGGTAGAACATTAATTGAAACCTATAGCTATAGTACATTAGAATTACATCTCCTAAATGACTCATGATAAAAATATCTCTTTTACTGAGAAAGACAAAAGCAGGTAACAAAAAAAAAAAAAAAAGTAGGCTTTCAGTAAATTAATTTTTTTCCCCAGCAAAACATGGACTGGCAAATGTTGCAAAATCTCCTGAGTGCTAATAGAATGGTATTTGCCTTTAGTAATTTATGGGCACTTTTCCCCCAGCTATCGATCACATTTAAAAAAGTAAACTGCATTAACATTTTAGACAATAATGGCTTCAGAAAATGTTTGATTTTTATCACTACCAAAACTGATGTCATGCTACTTGCTTCTGTAGCAGACATGTGAGAGTGGATAATTCTCCGGAAGTTAAAGTGCTCTGTGTGTAATGTGTTTACACAGGCAACCTGGGACTAATCTAATGAACGGGATGTAAAACAATGCTTTGAACTTGCTATGCTATCTTAAAAATATAAAATAACATGTTGGTGGCATTAGGCAGGAGACCCTTCCTTGACAATGTAATTAGGTGCCCTGAGGACCATGGGGTCTGTTATGGATAAGATTATCTCTGTCATCAAAACAGAAAAGAGGAAGGCCAACACTTGCTGACTACTCTTCAGCACCATCTTCTGGCCAGTTCACGGAAAGTAAACATCCTCACTTTGTTCCAAGAGGGGATAGCTGCCTCTTGTCTATACCAGAAGGTATAGCCACTTAAAGAAATTCAACATTCTACTAGTGACAAATAACAAATGTTTTATTCAAGTTAGTGAGGGGGAACTGGACTTTTAACAAACACATTACACGGCAGATGTGTATCAAAGTAAAATCTGTGAGACTATGGAAGCTGAAAGCTCATTTAATGAATTAACACATTTTAGAATATGACTGTACTGGAAAAAATTTATCCTGACATGGTTGTTCATTGCCAGATATTGCTGAAATATGTTACACAAAATTAATCAAATCCATTATAGTGACTGAGTTAGACAATCTGCACAATATTACCTGTCTCTCTGCAGGAAAAAAAAACATTTGTTTTCAATATACATACATATATCCATACACATGGAATTGATGATGTGTAAAGCCCTGATCCTACAAGCAGGAAAACCGTTATGCCTGTGCAGAGCGCCACTGCTTTTGGTGGGACTCCATAGAGATGTAGCTTGGAGGACTTGGTGATCCTTTACTAAGCTTTTCCTCAATTGTTGCTTTTCACTGAGTTGCTCTCATTTAATTATTTGGTGCATGCATTTAGAGTCTAGTAAAACTACTGGGAGGCACTGACTTGCTGGGTGTCCTTGGGCAAGTCACTTCGCCACTCTGTGCCTCAATTTCCCCATCTGTAAAATGGGGATAATGATGCTGACCTCCTTCATAAAGTGCTTTGAAGGTCTGTAAGAGCTGCATATAATAATAATAATATGGTAGAAAGGTCTTTGATGCCCATGCAGTTAATTCTGGTAGAAGCAAATGTATGGGACCCACATATCAGATCTGTGCAATCTGAAAAATCCCCAAGAAATATTGTAGTGAGGCTGAGTGGCCTCCCTCCGAGCAGGAGAGTGAGGGACCATTACACTTGCCTTGGAGGGCGGAGCTTAGATCGCCCTGCCCCCCTTGCTGGAAGTACCGGGGCATGGCCGGAAGTATAAAAGGCAGGCCTTGCAGCACAGTTGGGGCAGAGCCTGCAGAGGAGAAGGATGCTCCGCCTGTTCTGCAGTGTCCCAGAAGGGAACCTATGCCTGGCTGTTCCCGATCCTCAGATGCCGACGAGGACTGGCCCGGAGTGCCAGCCTCCGTGTACCCTGAGGAGCCAGAAGAGGCCTGGAGGCCACAGGTATTGAACTTGCTTGTTTTTTGTATAGCCCTGGTCCTGCAAACTAGAACCCAGATGAATATTCCCATTGGGATCCAGTATTCATGGGATTTGGGTCTATGTTGTTAACATAGTGCCTGATCCTGCAAACTCTTACTTTTATGGATAAACCCATTCAAGACAATGGGGTTACTCATATAATTAAAGCATGACTACAGCTCTGAAAGATCTAGTCCTCTGCCATTCAAATAAAGAAAGGACACAAATTTTACCTCAAGGTAAATAAATAATAAGTCTCTACCACAACAGGACAGATTATTTTATGTTACACCAAGTGATATGAAATAACCTGATGTATGTAGTCAGGATGCAGTATATAGTTTGTATGTGTTGCTGAATCTGATATTGATGAATGAAAACTTTATTAGAGAAATACATTTGACGTGATCGAAAACTTTTTGTGAATGTTTTACTGATGTGAATATTCTTTCAGAATCTGAAGTGTTTGTAGGGTAACACAGACTAGTGGGAAAGATTACAAAACAATTTCCGAAAAGAAGGAACTCTTAAATTGCACATAAAAATATAGTGCAAATCAGCACATTGGTATATGCCTACATACGCACCCACACATGCTTCCTTATGCAAATTACTGCCAATATTTAATGAATCGCATCCTCCATGTTCCTGAATTTCTAATTTGTAGTTTAGTTTAGGGTTTTTTATTTTGTTTTTGTTTGTTTGGTTGGTTTTTTTAAATAAAAGGGCTACACTGTCAAGTGATGCAGTGTGGAACAACCAAGTAAGATGAGAGGGACTGTTCAACCCATGTTATTAAAGAAATTGGTTCACCTTTTTGATTTCATGTCATTGTAGTTCTATCCCTTCATTTGTTCAATAAACAGTTTGGTATGTTCTGAGAAATAATGAATATTGATCAAAAAATCGATCACTTATTAAGAAACAGACTAAGGGAAATTGTTTATCCAATCAATTTTTAATTTTTGATTTGTTATTTATATTTTCCAATTTAATCCACCCCTCCCTTAGGCTCCAGAACTACCAAGCAAACCAGGAGGAAGGGCAGAGATACACTGGCTGCACCTACAGAATGAACACAAAAACCAATACATTCATTATAGATCACACTAGTTGAAATAGGCCATAATAAAAGAGATTGTGATTGAGAACTGTAGATACATTACCTCATGCACCTTTGTTTATTGGACTGAAACTTTAACTTTTAATGGAATTTTTTAGGCTCTGTGCTTACGGCTTATTATGTCAGGCAGAGCTGACACTTTCAAAATACAATAGTTACAAAATATTAGACTCTGTATCCAAGTTAACAAAGATTCTGAACACTGTTGGAAAGAGTTTGATTATCTAGGTTGGCTAAAAGAGACTATTTGTTTTAAAGGTTCAGGTCTTTGCTTATACAATTTTAAAGGAAATTAATTCTGCAACGTTTTCTTAAGGTACTAAGTACAAATTGGTTCATTATGAGTGAAATTGACCCCTGAGAAGGAGATCAGAACAAGGCCCGTGCACCACGAAAGTCCCACTTAAGCACTCAAAATAGGGGTCAGGTGCTGGCTCACTGCTTGGGGATGAGTTTCACACTTAAGTGTGAAAAGAACATAGTAGCCATCCAAGTCATGCTTCATCTCTGAGTGCCTGCTATGGTTCTAGTTGTTTCTTTGTTCTGTTACACTAATAAAAAACACTCATGGAACCAATGCATAAAATGATCATTTTCATCACCAGATATGAGTCCAGCTCTGCTGTTTTAATACATCTGTACAATGGATAAAATGTATCTGCATCCCCAGTGACTAATTAAATCCCATTGGGATTTGAACACACAAGTTGGGTATACTTTGCATACATTAGTACTGCCTCTCAATTTCTTTTTAAGTAAAAAGATTTTTTGTCATGCAATAGTTAACCTGACTGAATATATTTCTCCCTCTTTATTATTGTGGAGAGAAGATATAGATGTCCATAATTAAGGTTGGAGTTAGCCTTTTATTATATATCCAGTTTTTACCTATGCTAAATCAATCCACCTGAAATTTCAGAATCATAATTTTATGCTAGGATGTGCTTGTTTGACTTTCCGCCCCAGGAAATGTTGAGGTAAATTGGTCAAAATGTTGAGAAGATGCAACAAAGGTATGAATAAGGAAATGATCTTGCTTCCTGAACAATGTCCTAGCTTGTTGCTTTTTTTTTTTTCATGTCTTAATAGTTATTAAGAAACTCAAAATGAACGTTAATCTGTTGGTCTTAGTAAGGACTTCTGCTTTTGATTGTTTAAGAGGGAGGTCAGGATGGTGGTGGAAACATTTATTAAAAGCAGATCTGATCATAATCTCCAGAGCTCACAAAATAAAGTGTGCATGGCCCCAGTGTGGATGGCTAAAGGGGATGAACAGTACACAGGAAACAGTATACAGGAAACTGCATGAGAACAAGAGGCCAGGACCAAGAGCCACATTGAGGAAGAAGGGGACCAGTCTGAGGACTGCAAAGGAAGAAGCACATGCTTAATGGCAGACAGCCTAAGAAGGAGCAGTCTTCCTCCCTACACAGCTTGCAAGCTTTATGACAGTGGTTCTCAACCTATTTATTATTGTGGGCCTCAGGTTGAGAACCACAGTGACCCCCCCGCCCTGCAACCCTCCCACAGATCCCTATGCCCAGCGCCCCCCACCCAGAGACCCCTCCACAGAGTGGAGCCAGGAATGGAGCCCCAGGTGCAGGCTGGGCAGTCGGGACCCCGCCCTCCCTACTGCCCTTTAGCACACTGTAGAACTGGGTTCTATTCCCATGTTTGCCACTGGCCTGCGAGGTGACCTTTGGTAAGTCACCTCATTTCTGTGTCTGTTTTCTCATGTGTAAAATGGGGATAATGATACTGACCTCCCTTGTAAAACACGTACAGATCTACTGAGTTGATGAAAAGCACTTGGTGAGAGCCATAGGTTACTACTATTACGTTACTCTTGTTGATGGAGAGATTGTTTATCTAGTATTTAAACTGAAGTCTTTACAACAAGCCAGTAGATTACTTCTGGCTTCTTTAAGTGCAATCAATGGAAAAAGACACCTCTTCACCAAAAAGCCCATACATTCTGCGCAATTGTTTGATGCAGTTACCCAAAAGAATGCAGATCACCAACCTTAAATCATGGTCATACTGTGCGACTTAGCATGGAAACACAAGTTGAAATTTTCCAAATGGCGCAGGAGATTTAGCTAGATCGCTTCCATTACTTTTAATGAATGGTGTATGATTAAATCCTTTGCAACTGCTTCAAAAATCTCAGCCATACCCACTTTGTATGTGGGGCCACCAACCTCTTAAGGGCTGCATCAAAAATGAGGTTGTTTCACCTACCAGAGATTTAAAGTGGTGGAGGAACTGCATTTAATAGGCACATGTACAACATTTAACTTGAGGCGAAATCTCTTTCATCAGAATGTCTCCATTTTACATACAAGATGCAAAAAGTGTGTATAGTGGCAGATGGGAGTGGGAGGTTGTTTGGGTAACTGCTTTTTCATACTTTCTAATATCTTGAGTTTTCTTAAAGTGTAATGTTAAAGTTGATTTTTCAGGCTTGGTAATATTCAGTTTTTGGCAAAAAGTAAGAAAATGTTCTTAAAGATCTTGTTCTCCGTAGTAACGTAGCTATTTACTACCAGTAACTATTGTCTCTGCTGTTTCAGAGTGATAGGATTGCCCTAGTGTCATTTGCTCTGCTTTTGTATCCATGGTGGCTGGGCTTCCATCTGCAGCCTGCATTTATGATGAGACTATGCTGGAAGACACTTATATGGCTATAGGTATCACTTTGTCTGGAAGTAATGGTGACTATCTGTGTCTCTTCTGAATTATTATTATTATTGATTAATGATAGCACTTCCCTCTGTGCTGCTTGCTCTTGCCAGCACCACGTCAAGACTTGACCATAACTTGGTGTTCTCTGTTGTTCTTGCATCTTTTATTTTCTTGTATTCCCACTAATTTGTATCTATTGCTTCCTCTTTCCCCATCCAATTGCCCTGATCTTTTTAAATAGCAGTTTAACGATACTATTAATGTTAATCCTTTAGTGGTCACTCTTTGTAATTATTTTTTTTAATCTAAAGCTAATTTGTTCACTATATTTCTTTGAATTCTGTCTGTTGGTTACCTGCCCAGTTCCATTTTAGGCATGCCTGTTTATCTCCTTCCTTCCATTTCTAAATCAGACTTGTAATCTGAAAAGAGTGATTCTCTACTAAACTAAAGCATTGCCTCCAGTTATTTCTTTAAACTTCCACTCTATATAGGCTGCCTCCTCATAGCTGCTTTCTGATTGGGGCAGGGAGAGACCTGGTTCAAACATGCAGATATTTTTCACACCCAAAAAAGTGTGCAAAATGTTTCTTCCTCTCCACCCTCACCTTTTTTCCCTCCAAATTTGAAATGTCGTCTGCTTCTACCCGGGGCACTTCCTCTTGCTCTACTGTGTCTGTCTCCAACTGTCGTTTATTTAGACTGCCCTTCATCAGGATGCTGAATCAATTGCTTTGGACCGCAACCACCATTCCATATGCTTTTCTGCCATTTTGTGGATCTCTTACTGTGGTCTGGTTCCATGGAACTGATGATCTGGGAGGAGGGAGGATGCAGTAGAAGGAATTTGAAAAATAGATTGATGAAGAATAAATTAGGGCCTGATGTGCCCAGGGGTTTATCTTACTTGGCCAAAAAGCACCAAGAGCTTGATCCAAAGCCCCATTGACAGCAATGGGCTTCGTACCACACCCTTAGATGTGGTGGGGGTGATCATAATAGAAAAACCTAAACTATATAGAATTCTCCCTTAACTTGCACTCCGTGCAGTCCTACCCTGGTCAGTAGGCTTCCAGGGAGAGTAAGGCAATTCCAAATTGCTTTATTTCTAAAAATTAAACCACATCCACTGTGTGTTTGTTCCAAGAGGCCACATTTGTAGAGCCTGATGTACAAATTCCTCAAATATGGAAATTCATACAGATCTAAGCTCCAAGTCAGAAAAATTTTAAGACAGAGGTTCCTTATTTCAGAAACACACTTCAGTGAGTACATAGGTTTTATTATTTTCTCTCTTGCAGCATCTATGAGGCAGGCCCCCCAGCCATCCAGATTCTTATTTTCTGCCATGACCCAGATGTTCTGTTGCAAAACTACTCCTAGATCCTAATTCTACTGATCACATACAGCAGCCCCATAGGAATAGAGTTAGTCTAGGCTGGGGGAATGTGTTTTATGTGTGCACGGGTGTGGCAGGCATGTGTTTGCATGCACACTCTGTTACACTGTTTAAAAATAATCTTTTTCTAGTTTCTCCTCAGAAATTTTTCAGTCAATCTTAAAGGAACAGTTGTTAGGCCAGCACTTTCCCTGTGTCCTTTTCCTTCGCCATGCTCTTGGCAGGGAGCCATTTCCTTTGGCTGGACCTAATCAGAAATCAAGACAAAGGGGAAAGGAAGCCCTGCTATGTTATGGCAGTTCACTGAGCCAGTTCTATGGCGAATGCGGGACATGATACTGTGATGTAATACCTAGAGCACAGGACATTACACAATGGATTAAACTAAAAATGCTGAGAAATGCAATTTGAATGGAGGATTTTTTTAAACAAGGTAAAACGACCCATTATTCTTGGAGAAATATGACAATCCAGAATCCTTGGGAACTATATCTCCAGCAGCAGTAAGCTTTTATTTAGTATAACATAGTGACTGAGTACTAAATGCACTTTGGCTATGGACCCACTCACTTATGACAGTCTATATTGGTGTAGCTCTAGTGAAATTACTCTAGCATAATACAAATGTAACAGACTGGAAAATCAGGCTCAGTTTATTCATTTTAAGGGAAGACCTATGTCTAATATGAAATACTGTATGTTAAAATGTATTAATTTTCATGGTCCTGAGCACCCATCTGTTTGAAAACCCTATGACTGTAACCTTAAGTCTTGTGAAGCTCCCATAGATTTTTCTTAGGGTCTTATCTAGCAAACACTACTGGGTTATAATGTTTAATCCCATGAGTAGGCCTGCTGTAGTCACTCATGGTAGTGAGCACTACAGGAAATGGCACCAGGCCCTTCATTTAATAGAGATGATTGATGTATGGATAATTTTGATAGGTTGCTGGGATTTTCTTGTGCTAAAACATTATTTGTGAAAGTTGATGATATAGCTGATAAGGAAGTTATAGTCTGTTTGTGATGAGCAAACTGACATATAATGTATTAGGTCTGATGGGAGTGCTGTGTTATTCCCCTGTCCTGAGGGGAGACTATATCCCTAAACGTGGAACATTATCGTATTGTTCTATTTTCTTATGTTTCCTATTCTAATCTTCTCCAGATGAGTGGAATTGTATCCCTTTTTGCTTGACAGCCAAAGACAAACACCAAGCTGTCCAGAAGACAGAGTGCCATTTTATTCCTCTGTCGAAATTCCTGATGAGATGGGCAAAACATCAGGAAACACTCAAGAGAAGACCTCCTGAACCTTCCAATTATTCTTGTTGGCATCTTTAGATAGATAAGGTATTTTTTTTTTACAATAATTTCCTTTTTGGGGGACTATTAACAGTCTTTCATGCTATAAAAATGCTGTGTTTTATTTAATTGCCAGGTGATCAAAGCCTGGAATTTACAATATTTCTGATTTAAATGAAATTTCTTTCCAGAATGTTGCATTTTTCTCCAGTAGAATCTTAGAATTTAAAGCAATATGTACAGTGCTTAAAATAGCTATTTATAATGTGTATATATGAGATTGTTTAAAGCTTAAACCAACTTTATTCCCAGACTCATATTATGTATTCTTTTTATCATGCTGCTACTGTACACTTGTGGCAACACATCTTAGAATATTACTTATGCTTTGCTCCATTCAGTACACCTATCATGCACAGTATTCAAAATGTAAAACTATTAAAGAACTCATATTCAAATATGCCTTTTCAAAAATATTGAATTGACAGTATTAGTTGGATTCAAACAAAGACTTGTAAAGACAAGTAACTTTTATTTTCAGACACCATTTTCTCTTCCTGTTACTTATACAGATGCAGCGTTTGACCAAAAGAAGTGTTACATTATCCTTAGCAGGATAAATATCTACTGTGGTTGCTTTTCTAATTTCCATGGCCATCTTTTTCTTTTTATAGACAAAAGTAATGTCACTGTTTAAGGGAAGAAGACCCTTTTAGCTTCTCTTCTGAGTGCTGTGATGTTTGTGGAAGATGCTTCCCTCCATCCTGCATATCTCTGTAAACTTAAGCCTTGTGCTATATAAATATGATAACTGAATATACCTACAGCATGTGAAAACCAAACTTTGTCTCCATTTCTTTGCCTCCCTCTTTAGATTAGTTGCATTCAGGATCACTGCCACCTCCTAAAAAATGTTGTACAGAAATGTATTCTTCAGAATTCAGAACATTTGGGCATCTGTTTTGGGTGGGTTAGCTTGATAATTGGGTAAAAAATATTCCAGTGTTAACCTGAGAGAGCAATTTAAAGGAATGGAAAATAGTGTGTATATTCACATTCACAGTGACAAATCTAAATATGTACAGTACTCAGTTTGGAGGCCTAATAAGTCCAAGTCCCGATGAATTGGTTCTTGACAGTTATGAATGGTGGACTAGCTGCATTAAAGCAATGAGAGAGCTAACAGCAGGTTTGAAAACTGGGTTTGAATAAATCATCAACCAAACACATAACCGCATTGTAACAGTAGGCCAAAACCTATGCAGCCATGTGATTGCTAGTTGCCAGGAGACCATGAATCTTGGGCATTCTAAAAATATTGAAAGAATTTTAGCAGTTTCAAGTTTACTGAACTCTTTAAAAAATCAAATACATTTAAATACATTAAAATATAGCTAGTTTGGTAAACTGCATATAAAGTTGTAATACTGAATCAGCTTCTATTGTACAGTGGTCAGCGTCTTCTGTATATTTTACTACATTTAAAAATTAGTATATGTATATTTAAAATATTAAAATGTAATGTTTTAGTATCACTTGAATATTTGCACAGAATGTTGCACACTTAAGTCTCCATCCTGCAATCACTTACTCACAAGAGTAACATTATGCTTGTTAGTAGTCCCATTGACTTCACAGGCTCTCCTCGCATGTTTAAAGTTAATCACGGGCATGAGTGGCTGCAACATAAGGGTCTAATATCCTTTCTGAGATTACATCATTTCCAAAATACAGTTATCAAACGAATATCAGAATTAGAAGCACTATAAGTTGTTTTTATTTATTTATTTATTTGCTAAAACAGTTCCTACAATAAGTGAATTTACTTGTGTATATGTAAATAGTGGACCTGATCAACAGCTGAGTCTCTGACTGGTCTCTCATTGTGTTGGTGAAATTTTGAGTTGAATTGCAGGCACCAATAGTAGTAGTGAAACATTCACCTACCTGACTTCTTGTAGGCACAAATAAGCAGGGAGCAGGACATGTCTATACAGGCTCTCATCCTGCTCTGCTCATGAGCCATCCGTTTTCAAAGAAGCAGCATGCACCTCACAGCTAGCACATGCTACAATTCAGGATAACCAGCCAGCTGAGAGATTGTTCACAACCCCTTCCAGCCACAGGGCTCTAGTTAGGGTAGATCTGAGTTCAGTTTCCCTCTTGGCCATAGATTTCATGTGTGACCTTGGGCCACTTAATTTCTCGCTGGCTGAGTTCCTCATCTGTAAAATGGGAATAAGAATACCTCCCTATGTCATAAGAGTATTGGAAGGGCAAATTCTTCAATGATTATAAGGCTATCTGATATTCTGGTGGTAACCATATGAGTAGATAGGTGGATAATGCAGTAGGTTTAGATTAAAAGTAGTAGCAGGAGAAAGCCTCAACATCTGATGAGCCAATCAAGTGTACATTCATAGTGCATTTGTATTATGTCTTAAGTAGATATAACAAATACACCAATTACATTCTTTTTGTAAACTAGCTACAGATTTAAGTATTTCTTTAATATAGTATTTTTTTTTATATGGGAAATTCAGTCAACTGAGACTTTCCTTTTCAGAACACTTTAGCTTGCATAAAATAGCTGCATAATAATAATAATAAAGCACCAGCCAAAATTTGGGAGAGAGAAATAGAGAGAGTGAAACTAAGGGCATGTGAAGAACAGTCGGTATCTAGCAACAGCAGCAAAACAGTTTCAATTTTCTGGATTATTAATTCAAATTCACACGCACATGCCAGTTAAAATTAAAGGCCTTTTTTTACTGCTCTAGTTTAAATTAAAGATTATATTCTGCTCCACAAGTCTGAATTAAATCGCTTATTTTGCACACCAAGCTCTCATTTTAAAACTAATAAAGAAAAGACATAGCATGTACGTGCAAGTTTGAGACAGGAAGGGTCTAAATTACTACACCTGTTTCACTTGGGAGCTACTTTATTAGTGTTACAAAACTTGGCTTTCAATTTGGCAGTCAGAAGAACATTTAGAACAAGCATTTCTTTGTTTTGACAGAAAGGCTGTGGTAAATGAATGACGTTGGAGCTAGGTGTGAAATGTGAAGGTACAAAATTAACTGGTAGGATAATTACTGTTCTAATTCTGCATAAACATGCGTTTTGAAAATCATTAATAGTTCAGGGAAATAATGTTAGTGATTAAATAAGGTGGTTTGCATCACTGAGCACAACTAAGCTGCTTTAATTACATTTGAAAGCAAGGGAAAGCAGCTAATTAAAATTAGCACAGGGTTCCTGAATGACCAGCACTGTATTGTTGCCCTAACCTGTTTAATTGTGTGTTTGTTAATGTCTTCATTTCCCCCTCTTCTGCATTTAACACAATTATTAAAGAAACTTAAATGTGTAAGAAGTGAATGATTGTGTGTCAGTATCAAAATATGCACTGCAGATATAACTGGGGAATTGTTTACAAAGAAAGTCATCATCATTCAAAAGTCATAACTTTTCTTCAGTCACATACACATGTCACTCACATCTGTCGACTAGAAAAATAGTACTTGGCACCATCACAGATTTCAGTGTTTTGCAACTGTGTTTATTTTAAAAACCTCTTGAACACCAAGTTGTTGGTTAAAATATAGCTAATAAATCTAACAGAAATATATTGAAAATATGGGGCAAAAAATAGTATATAAATTAAATTAACCCTTTATAATAGCTCAGTCTTGTTCAGTAAAAGCTGCACTAACTTGGTTACCTGCAATAGGTAGCCTTGTTTTAAAAAAGATAAAACATATTAATGCATCCCAAGGTTTCCTATATACTTTTATTTGACCTTTAGTTAAAGATGCTCTCTAATAGGCAGTCAACATTTCCCACCCCTTGGGTGACCAGTTAAGATAGGTTTCATTTTATTAGCATACAGACATGTAAAGATAGTTGGTTTATATTCTATACATTTTTAACAAATGCACAATATAATACAATGAAGACAACTAAAAATAGATTAAAATGCTAATTTATATTTAGGTATAATCAAGTCAAGTTAAAGCAGACACGATGTTTTCCACATTGATTCAGTATTTATACTGAACCTCTGATGTGAGACTCAGATGAATAATAATTTACATACATATACATTTTAAACAGAAAAAAATTGGTGAAAAATATAAAGTTCTATATGGAACGATAGCATCCTAAGAAAAGCATCTTAAGTCATGGGAATTATGCTTATGAAACTGATAAGCAATTAAAGCAAGAAGTTAAATTTAACTCCATGAATAGTACAGAATATTCAGCAGATGGTACATACATTATTTTATAGGTGCACATCTCTGTGAACCTATAGTGTGTCAGGCACTGCCGCCCGGCAGTAAGGCCTAGTGGTTGGAGCAGAGGTTGACTCCGGACATAGGGTCGGGATTGAGCCAATGGTGGCACTGGAATCAAGCTCTGGGAACAGCCCAGGGTCAGAACAGAGATCAGAGTCCGTAGATGAGCTGAAATCAGTAATGTAGCCAGAGTCCAGGTGCAAGCCAAGTCACTACCATAGCCAGGGTCCAGGTCCAGGCAGAAGGCTGAAGTCGGGTAGTCAGAATCTGAGGGCCTGGGGAGGGTCTGGAAATGGAGGCCAGGCTGAAGCGGGTCAGTAACAGGGCTGGAGCAAGGTCAGAGTATGGCTGGAACAGTCTTGAGAGTCTGATACACTCTGAGGCTGCAGGAGGATTCCTTTCTGGGTAGTGCTGTTGCACACACGCTGATCTGCAGCTCTGGAGAGAGTAGGGAAATACCTGGGCCTGCGGGTCATCTGACCCAGACTCAGTTCTGGGATAGGCTGCTGCTGCATGCCTGAAGGCTGAGTCACAGAAGGCTCTGTGGGAAGAGTATGGGGCAGATCTACACTTAAAATACTGCACTGGCGCAGCTCCACTGCCACAGAACTTTAATGAAGATGATCTAAACCGACAGGAGAGAGCTTCTCACATTGGGGTAGTTAATCCACCTCTGTGAGAGGCAGAAGCTATGTTGGCGGGAGGCCTCCCACCAACATCGAGCTGTCTACACACCAGCACTTAGGTCACGACGTAGTTATACCAAAGTAATTCTGTAGTGCAGACCAAAGCTAAGTCAGTGCAGCTGGGCTGTTGCATGCCCGAATGGTGATTCACTGCATCTTTTTTGGAGGGGAATCTGAGCACGCAGCCCTGGTTTGGTTCTGGGTTTACCCCACACACAGCCTCTGTTCTTGGTTATGAGGGTGGAAATTAGGAGTCAGTTCATTCATTGATTTCAATCATGTTTTACCTGCTTTACACTGCTGTGCAGTATCTGATCAAAATTTTGGCCCAGAGTACGCAACAACATTCAAACTTATTTCTGTTACAGACATAAAATGTTTTGTGCTTTGTTAACCCCTTAAAATGTTAGCATTCAATATTTGAAAACATCAAAGGTAGGGAAAATATCTAGTAGTGTTTTATAAATAACAAAAATCCACCATTGCTTTTAAAAATCTGCCTGCTAGCTTTTACAAAAGCAAAAAACACAAAAAAGAAATGAAAAGAAGCTAGCAGATTGAATAAACGACTAATTAAGTCTTATGAGAAATTTTTAGTAGCATCTCATTGCTATAACATCCATCTTGCATCATCAAGGGGTACATGACGACAACTTAGTAATCAATGAGATATAATCAAGGGTGGCATTGCCTTGTGTTGTGGCAATAGGTATAAATAAAAGTTCAGTGTGTGTTTGTTTTTTGTTTTCAATTGCAAGCTCATATTTCCTTGGGCCATTTGTTTGGTTGTGGCCATTGAAATCATGACTAAAACCTTTCATTAACCTTTCTCTAATTTACAATCTTATTTTAATATCAGTAAAAGTATAAACGCCACAAAAAATGCTCTATTAAGTAGAGAAATACCTAAGTTACCAGACATTCATTTTTGTAAGTGGGAAAATAAGGGTTTATAGTTTTCAATACCATTTTATGCTATTACCACTTTTACTTGTTTAATGAATTTAGGGGAGAGACACATACTAGATTGTTCTGTAACATGAATGACCCACATACAACCAATCAGAAAATGATTCCTTTTTCTGACGTCATGCTAGGTAATGTTGGTTTACATCATATTAATATGATGTAAAACAATGTGTCAAGTATCAGGGGGTAGCCGTGTTGGTCTGTATCCACAAAAACAACACGGAGTCTGGTGGCACCTGAAAAACTAACAGATTTATTTGGGCATAAGCTTTCGTGGGTAAAAAATCCCACTTCTTCAGATGCATCTGAAGAAGTGAGGTTTTTTACCCACGAAAGCTTATGCCCAAATAAATCTGTTAGTCTTTAAGGTGCCACCGGACTCCTTGTTGTTTTTGTAAAACAATGTAGTCTTAGCCCAATATGAAGTGCAACAGTACTCTAGATATATATTAAAATAATGTGTTTGTAGTGCAGATACCTGTTGTGAACTGGTCATGCTTCGGTGGGTAAAGGCAACCCAGAAATTGGACATTCTTTCAAAACACACAAATAATCTAAGCATTTAGTGACTTGATGTTGGCACATCTAATGTTAACAAAGATTGACGAATTTGCTTTTTCTGGTACATTCCTTTCACCCATTCTTCATCTGTTTTTGTCTCTTTAGATTGTATGCTTTGGAGGCATGACCTATGTCTTTCTCTGTTTTTTAAGCACTCAGATCACTATGTCAATCTAAATAATATCTATGAATGGTATGTCTATGGCCCCATTGTTGTAAGTTTGTGGCAGAGCAGAGACTTGAACTTGGGTTGCCTAGACGAATGCCCTAACCACTAGACCATTCTTCCTCTCAGATAGCAAGCCCAATCTCCTATTATTCTAAATCAGGCATCAGAATATTCCATGAAAAGAGCAGACTGTTTATATGTTAATTTATTCCTCATTTGGTTCCATCAGACATGTGCTAGCATTATAAATATTTTGTAATTGAATTTTATAAACATGTTGAAGGGGCCAAATCCTAAAAAGTGCTCAGTTCCCCCACCGTTCAGTGGGAGATTCAAGTGCTCAGAACTTCCCAGGGTTTTCCCCAAGAAGCTTGCTTACATTTTAACAGAGCCATAGAAATAAACACTTGTGTCTTATTGAAGGAAGAGGACATGTCTGGCACTACGTCAGAGTCAGTCATGCCTTTGGCATATGGTGAGGTAAGCAGCGTGCTTCCAGCTTGCATCAGAAGTACCAATAGGACAGCTGGGTCCAGTTGGACCAAGTTTGCTATCATGATAGTAAAATGGAGGTGGCAGGAAGAAATGGTTTATATTTTGTGTAGTTAAAAAGCCATCTTTCAATATCAAAATTTACCAAGAGTGTATAAATAGTTCCTACGTTTTATTAAAAATAAGATTAATTCACATAACATCTAAAATACTCTGACTTAATAAAGATGAATAAAAATATGACCATCTTGTGGAACATTACAAAAGGGAGACGTGAGAGCTTCTTAGTGATGAGTGTGATATGATTAATTGTGGCATTTCACTTCATTATGGTGATAGGGATAAATAAGAATGTGTTGAGGGAGTTTAATTGTTAAAGCTGCCATCTCTCTTGCCCCTTGGCTTCACTGTGGTCATTACAATCAAGACTGAAACCTTTCATTAACCTTTCTCTATTTAATTCAATCTTTTGAGTTTACAGCAGAATCCAAGATTCACAAAATACATGGGCCATTTTATATAGACAAGAGCTTCATCTTCCTGTCTTTGCACAGCTGGTGAAAAAGGTACAATACTTCCTTGCTTGATAACAGTATGAATTGTTTAATTTCCTTATTGCTTTTACTTATATTAGGCCTGATTGTTCACACATTGCTACCTCACCATAACAGCATGAAATGGTGTAAAACATCTAACCAAACTGGACTGTCTACATCCACCATTAGGACCTGAGTAATAATGCCTGCTGCAAAGACCCTCATACCTCACTGAAAAAAGTAAACAAAATCCAGAACACTCTCACTAGGGCAACAGATCAGTAACAAAAAAGGTTGGAGCATGCCATCAGCACCTATCTATCTAGACCAACCATTCATTGGGAGGCACTAAAATTGACAAAGGAAGTCTGTGCCAATACATGGGAGACAAACACTTGCTCCTCCAGTCTGGTGAAAGCACTTATACAGCATGTGGGCCTCTCCTCAGTGATGATATCAGTATACCCATCACAGAGGCAGCCCAAAAATGGCCCTGAAGCAGGCAACAATACAGTTGATACTCAATTTTTTTTTATCAACGTGTCCTAAAAATCTTACTTCCCACTTTGTTCACAAATCTAACTCAGTGTTACTGAGAAGACAGTTGCAACCTGCCTCCAACAGCTTTCGACTTCTGCCAATATCCTCAACCATTCTAAGCCATGTTTCAGACCCAACAAGGAGACAGTGTGGATCACACTGATGGGTGATCCCTTTTGTAGCCCAAAGCAATGGTAAGACATCCATGCTGGTATGACCCAGCTGGCCACAAGGAACTGCTAGCTCATCTGTGGAATATGGTAAGCAGGAGTCAAGAGAACAGTGCTCATTTCGCTCGGGAGGACCATGAGTGACAGCTTCCACTCCTCAAGGAAAACATTCACTGGTGGACGTGGGGCCCTACAAGGCAGGGTGATTTCTCTACTCCTATTTCATATTTACATTGCATTACTAAAGACAGAGGGCAGGATTTTGAAGATCTTCTAGAAATCATGACCAGCAATTCTGTCAAAAGCATGAGTCCATTGATAGTCAAACAGATGCAATCATGGAATCTTACTTGACTCCACATTACATTTGGACGCCCAGGCCAAAAGAGTAGCCATAAATTCCCTTTTCTTCCTCTAATTGGCCAAGAGCTATGCCTGCACCTCACAAAGTTCCAACAACACCAGTTCTGCTACTTCAGGCATGAACAGCTACAGTTCTATCTGCTTTGGACTAACAATGCCCCATCTCCTCGGTGGAGCAGGTAGGCATGAACATATTCTACTTGAAGTGGCTCTCCTATTCATTAGTGCATCCAGTTCAGTACTGGGGCCCAATTACAGGAGAGGCCATCTCATCCTCTACATCACAGGTATAATGCAGATAATGGTACCCAGAACAAAGTGTCAGTAGGAAACAAGGCATTTACAGCAAAGAGCAACCAGTTGTGTAACTGTTTGCCACAGTAGATGAAGATGATCACATCTTGCTTTGTTCAGGACCTGACACAAGATTCACAAATTGCAAACCCTGTCACCTATAACTGCACAAGCCCCCAGTGTACAGTAGAAAGCATAGTCCCAACCAGAATCATGCTGAAACTCAAACGTTGCTGTATATGGTGCCTAAGCATTACACTGATTGACACAATAAAAATACTTTGGGTGAAATCCTGGCCACACTGAAGTCAATGAGAGTTTTGGCAATGACATCAGTGAGGCCAGGATTTCACTCCCAGATGGAGGTAGTCATAGAAGTAGTCCCAAACAGGCAGTAGCATTGATAGCTGCACCCCATTGCTATCACAGCCCTGTTCTGGAGGAGCCCCTACACAGGGTGAGAAGATTGAATACGATGACTGAACTACTACTCCACAGTCTCTAAGCTGAGAAAGCAATATCAGAAACTGTCAGCTCAGACGTGGGCAAACTACAGCCCGCAGGACCATCCTGCCCAGTCCGCCATTCCCACTGGGCAGCGTGGGGAGCACCGCTGGTTCTGGCTGGGTGTCGTGGCTGCGAGCTCCTGCTGCTGGTAAGGGGGCGGGGAGCGGGAGGGTTGGGTAAGGGAGCAGAGGGTCCTGGGGGGCAGTCAGGGAGGAGGGGGCGGTTGGATGGGGCGGAGGTTCTGGGGGGGTCGGTCAGGGGATGGGGAACAGGGAGTGTTGGGAGCGGGAGTCCCGGGAGGCCTGTCAGGGGGCCGGGATGTGGATAGGGGTCAGGAGGGCAGTCAGGGGACAGGGAGCGGGGGGGGGGGCTTCGATAAGGGGGTGGGATCCTGGGGGGCAGTTAGGGGTGGAAGGTACCAGGAGGGGGTGGTCAGGGGACAAGGAGCAGAGGGCGGTTGCATAGGGGGTGGGAGTCCTGGGGGGACTGTCAGGGAGTGGGGGAGTGAATAGGAGTCGGGGCAGCCAGGGGACTGGGAGGGGGCGGTCAGGGGACAAGGAACGGGGGGGGGTTGGAGGTTCTGAGGGGGCAGTCAAGGGGCAGGAAGTGGGAGGGGCGGATAGGGGGCGGGGGCCAGGCTGTTTGGGGAGGCACAGTCTTCTCTACCCAGCCCTCCATACAGTTGCGCAACTCCGATGTGGCCCTCGGGCCAAAATGTTTGCCCACCCCTGGTCTAACTCAAAGTTTTACCTGAAGCAGGTTTTAGAAACACTGTTTTTCCTTCTATCAGCAGTGTGTCTGGTGTTGTTAATTGCTCCTGCAACTACACAAGTCAGTGGCAGAACTCCCATTGAATCCAATCATGCAGGATCAGATCCTTGTTGGATAGTTACCTGGCAGGTGAGATGAATCATTCTGATTGTCTACTTTCTGAGATGCCCCAAAAGTGCCAGTTATGATGGTCTTTTTCGTGTGGATACTTGCTTACTAGTACCTGGGCTTAGACTACCAACTCATTACATAAACCAGTGAACAGCTCTGGGATGTATAACTTTCAGTCACTATTAACCCTGATGGACTCAGTCTATATACGTGTTTGTTTTTATTGTAAGTAGTGCAAACAGCTTGTGATTTTTCTCCATATCTAGCCAGAGTTGTGAGCTGGAAGCCCCTGTTTTGAATTACCTGGCTTTGGGGCTTTAAGCTGGACCTTTAACATTGCTGTTTGTATTTAGTTTTACATAACATTGAGCTGTTACTTTGCCCTAAGCTGTGGAAGATACTGTTGTTCTTTCAATTGCTTCTTTTTAGCATCCTGTCCTTGGCATAATCCTGAAGGACCCAGCTTGGAAATCTCCTTCTGGCAGAACAAGATCTCTTCATCTTTGAGGTCACGTTCCAGGCTTTTGTTCAGTCACCAGTTCTGTTTGGATTTATCTTCACTATGTCTACTTGAATATTCAAAAAATCATCAGCTAGTCTAATTTGTTTTTTTTAAAGTCATGTAAAAGACTGATTTGCTTTGACAGGTGGATCAGAAACAGAATTGGAGCTATTTTATCTGGACCTAATTAAACAACCTTCATTACTGGCAGGTATGTGTTTGTGATGACTTAAAATTAGCTTGATTAGAATTAAAACTCAAAATATAAGGCATTGAATAGGTGAGTTGAAAATTATGGTTTAAAAATACATTCTATGTAGAACGTTTTAAATGGGGCAACTGCATGTATAAATTTTAAATCTCTCATCATGCCAAATCCCATTTTGTGTTCTATGTTAATGGCATTTGTCACGGGTATTCATGAGGGTATGGCCAATGCTTATAAAATTGTTCCTATCTATATCACAATTACGAAACTTTAATAACACATAGTAACTCTCATTTGTCTGTTAGAAGCACAGAAGTTCTGTCCGAGTTTTGTAGCCTACTTTGAGTGACATTAACCCCTGTGAGTAGGACCCACCAGCATGAGGCTTATTCACCACTTATGTCCCCAAAGTAGGGCTTAAATTGAGACTTAAGTGGTGCATAGGGCATGTGCTGATCCCTGCACAGGACTGACTTTCACCAGTTGGGAGTAATTGTGCTCTATGAACGTGAAATTAACTCTTCCAACCTAGGCCTATGACAGCATTTTTCCCTGCCAGTTACTATTACAGCCTATGGTGTAGACGTCTCAGCCCCTCAGTATCACCTGAATAGTGTGTTGGCGTCAGGGGGTCCTGTGGTCATTTCCTGACTATCCCAATTGCCACTCCGTTAGACAAACAAAACCACTGAAAACCAAATACTCTAATAGGTTCTAAAACATTCCTCTAACCCTGACCATTCACCCAGGCCAAGTAAACTGCTGCATTCCTATATATTAAAAACAATACCCTACCATTGAGATATCAACTTAGCACATAGTGCTGCTAATACTATACATGAATGACCCCACGTGTTAGTGTAGACAAGCCCTCAGAGTAGGTGCAATCTAAGATACGCAACTTCAGCTATGTGAATAGTGTAGTTGAAGTCAACGTACTTAGATCTACTTACCGCAGTGTCTTCACTGCAGTAAGTCGACAGCTGATACTCTCCCGTCAACTCCGCTTATGCTTCTCGTTCTGGTGGAGTACCGGAATCGATGGGAGAGAGCTCAGCGGTCAATTTATCACGTCTATACAAGACGTGATAAATCGACCCCCGCTGGATCAATCACTGCCCGCAGATCCAGCAGGTAGTGTAGACAAGCCCTGAAAGAAGTTTTGTGCAGGAAGCTTTGGGAGAGGTGCTTCAATGCACTGCTGAAGCAATGCTTGGGGTGTGTGTTAGACACAGAACCATAGTTTTAACAGAACACAGGCTTGTTAGGTGGATGCACTATAGCAGGGGCCGCGATTCGCCGTCCCTGGCCAATGGGGGCGACGGGAAGTGGCGCGGGCGAGGGATATGCTGGCCGCGGCTTCCCGCCGCCCCCATTGGCCCGGGACGGTGAACTACGGCCAGTGGGGGCCGCGATCAGCCGAACCTTCCGCGTCAGCAGGTAAATAAACTGGCCCGGCCTGCCAGGGTGCTTACCCTGGCGAGCCGCGTGCCAAATGTTGCTGACCCCTGCACTATAGCATTGCAGGGGAAATATATTGAGCCTAAAATGGATTAGCCCAATGGGGTAGGGCCACAGGGTTATTCTACGGAAAATGGGTACTTTCCTAACTAACAATATTGGAGCAAGATTGTATCTGTCACAAGTGAAAATACTATATTGATATCTCATTGCTTTATGGACCTACAGTCCTCTGGAGTGTTAAATATCCAGATGATATTCCTGAGAACTGGATTTAGCTGACAGAAGTGAAAAATCACATGTAGTCGGCAACTATGTATTGACAATGGAGCTCAACTTATTCCACTTATTGTCAACATTAATTTAAGAATAAAATATCCTCCCCACCCCCGGATCTTCCAACATCAGAAGATAGCATACAAACACTTATAGTCCCCTCCTCCCCCCTTAAACCAGGCTTCTTTTGAGACCTCAGCCCTTATGGTTGTCAAAAGCACATGGATATGGAGATATTGCATGCCCTTTTGAAGGACTCTAACATACCAACAGACCCTTAGCTAAGCAGTAAGGCTGCTGAGATCCCCTTAAAGATAAAGGACAGGGGATTGTGAGGCTACTTCCCATCAGAGTTGCACTGTGGATTGCTGGAAGAACCAGGCCCATTTATTCATTTTATAATTCAACTTTCTAACAGTGTCTGGTGTTTTTCTTTTTAAAAATTAACACGGCATTTATTAATTCATTTTTAATTCACGGCATGTGACTGCTTACAAAAGGCCCCAGGTGTGGGTGTATCATCTAACACAACAAATTACATTTTTGATTTCAAATGAAAACAAAAAGACCAGCAACAAAACATTGCCCTCCACTCCCATACCAAATGCCATTGTGTCAGCAAAGGTCTGAGAAGAGATGCATATTACACTGTCCCTGAAAGATAAACAAACCACTGGCTTCCCCCTTGTCCTGGATGGGGTTGGCCATTCTTTACACTTGTCTGTATCTAACTTTCCAGCCCAACTAAACCAAATCATCTGGTAGGTCCTAGAAGCACGGTAAGGCCTCTGCCTCTAGACTGGCCCACCAGCTTCAAACTTGAACAGGATCCAGCTGTTGCCATGACTAGCAGTAATCTCTCTAACTAAAATATCATTTTAAGATATTTCTCTCTAAGTAAATCAGAATCTTTTAGCATAAAGAATAATTGCAGTATCAGCAAAATGGGAAGGCAGCGTGATCCTGTGGACAGAACACTGAACTGAGTCAGGAGGCCTGTGTTCTATTCCAGGCTCTGTCACTGGCTTCTTGGGTGACCTTGGGCAAGTCACTTCACTTCGGTGCCTCAGTTCCCCTGCCTTTGTAAACCCCTTTGAGATGTACATCGAAAAGTGCTACGTGAACTAGGTGTTATTATTTTCACATATTGGCACTGTTACAATCTGTAAGTCAATCTTGGCAAAGCCATATGACGGTATTGTATTGGAAATGCTGGTATTCTGTACTTTCTATATCACCTACAAAACATTTTACTGGTTGATTTACTAGCAGTGACCTAGGGCAGGCACAAATGTCTGTTTCACAAAGCTGCTATGCATTAACAGTTGCATTAATTATATTCCCTTACTAATTGAATAGTGTCTGTGAACCCCATTCAGTAGTGACTTATGCACTTCAGTACTTACAAGGAGTTCCTAGAGAATTCATTTAGGGGGAAAATGTGAATCATTGTGTGTGTGTGTGTGTGTGTGTGTGTGTGTGTGTGTGTGTATATACACACACACACACACATATATATATATATATCATTAGTTTCATCCCTTGGATAGTTCTTTTCCCATATGCATTTGGCTAACTGGTACCAGGCAATGATCAATGTGCAAGCCATGAAAACAGACAAAACCACTGAAAAAACAGCCCTGTGCCTGATTAAGAAAGAAGAAAAACTTTTCCAATTGATTTAGTGCTTCATAAATTAGCCTAGGGACAGCTTTAAATTGTGCTCTTATAATGCATAAAGGATTCTACTCATCTAATAATTTTGCTATTCAATAAAAAGATGTTTGGAATAGCAACCAAATATGCCATAAAAATACACTATCTGAATTCTGTCAAGAGGATAAATGTGAATGAATGGATTGGAAGTGTCCCCCAAAGTGATTTTTCTCTTATTTACTCTAATATAACTTTTCATTTAAAAATATATTGGGAAATAGTCTAAAAGTGGGAATTTTAGGGAAATTATTATACACTTTATTTCATTTATTAATAATGTGCCTACGTAGGTGTCAAGGGGGGCTAAAATTATATTTCAGTTCCCATCCAAAGCAAGTAACCAAACACAGACATTAAAATATGAAATAAGCAAATAATGCTAGCCCTAGAGGAGGTAAGAAGGTATGTTGTAGATAGTGCTAATCAGAGAAATTCTCATAAGGTTCCTTCTTCAGGATCCCCAAGTCCCTGAGGGGACTCCACCCACTTTTAAGCCAAAGTTAATTCTCTTCATGGCTGCCTAAAGATATCACTATTTTTAAAAGGACATTTTCTGGAATCTTTTAAAATATAAATGTAATATAAGCAAAGGCTTCCTCAGCATTTTCATTCAAACTACAGGAAATTGTAGAGTAATGGCGTCTGGCCAGTTTGTGGTCCCAAAGGTTTTTACTATGGGTATAAGACGAGTTGTTCATCCCCTAACACCCATGGCAGTGAAAACGCTTATTTACTTAGACAGTACCGTAATCACAGCAAAGGTAACCCAGCATATGTTGGCCAGAATCCATCTGGTATAGGCCCTAGCCATAGGGTTTCTAGTAAATACAGAAAAATCTATATGTTAACCACTTTTCCCAGTTTAGACTTCTTGGGATTCATGGTAGATGCCGAGGCTTTAGTCTTAAACTTTCACTGGTTTAAAAAAATAAATCCATATTTTAAACAAAAAAAAGTGTCAATAATAGATGTTTGCTTCATCTGTCTTACAGAGTAAAGCTGTTGGGGTCTCTGGTAACACTGCTTCCTGCTTTGTGTGCCTGTTCTCTGTTATAGAAGCATTCTAATGTGATTAATGAGGAAAAGAAAAGGGAAAGTAGTTTAGGAGCAAACAGTTGAATGTCACAAGCGGCAACCTTGTTAGAGCCAATATGGAGGAACTAAAACTTAATACTGTTAGAATCCCATTCCTTTTTTAGACCTGCTTGCTCCAAAGATCCTAGAGATAAGTGTCTCAGTCTGGCTAGATTGGTTCATATTAAGATGTGTTAAAGGGCCTTCTAAGCATAAACTTTAATGACTGTCTGGAAAGATCTAAACTGGTTACGAAAAACTTAGGGCCTCAAGTCCCAGTTTTGTCAGATAGCTGTTCTACAGGCCCTCTCTTTCCAAACTAGGAGGAACCAAATAAGAGTGGCCATAAGTTAACACTCTGGAACAATCTGAATCATATGGAAGTATTGCCAGAACTGGAAACAGTCTCTAAATGCTTCATATGTTCCAGTGATGAAGAACATGGTAGCCAACATCTCGTCCAGGAACTAAGACTAGAGGGAAGTAGCATTCCTGAATAGGGTGTTGTTCCTCAAACTATTCCCAATGGAAACTCAAGTGCTGGCTCTGTTTGCCAGGCCTCACAATCAGAAAACTCTGAAATGTTTCCTGAGAATCCCATGCATAGCTGAAGCAGGGAGAGATGCAGACTTAATTGTACAGGATTACAGTTTCCCTACCTGTCCCTACTGTAGTTTTTAAGGCCAAAAGGGAACATTGTGATTATCTAGCCTGACCTCCTATATAACACAGGCCATAGAACTTCCCTGAATTAATTCCTGCTTCAAGTACAATAGTTATGGTTGAACTTTTAGAAAACATCCAATCTTGATTTAAAAATTTCCAGTGATGGAGGAGCACCATAACCCTTAGTAAGTTTGTCCAGTGCTCCAGAAAGTATTAGCAAAGGTGATAGATGTGCCAAAATGGTGCCTCTTGATTTCTTCCCCACTTGCCATCCAGAGAGTGATTTCACAGTTTTTATAGTACAATTCCTGACACATTTCTCCACAGTCCTGGATGAGTTAAGCAGAACAGAGATGGGACAGAGACATGTCTGCAGTCAAGGACTCTGATGATAATGTCTGCTGTCTGAAAATACAGGACTTTGGGGAAAATATAGTTAAATGCCTATCTTTGATTTATAGTGATATTTTTAGTAGACATAAAATGGAGCAGCATTTGGGAACATATTTCAGGGCTAAATCTTCAATAACTGACTGTTTAGAAATCAAAGAGGGAAAGATTTAAGTCTACAGCCACTATCAAGCCAAATGCCTTTTTACTGATCTGTTTTCCTTGGAGTAACTGGAACCAGGAAATTCAGAAGGCTGTCCAGAGAATTCTTCCTAAATAAATTATTTCATACCTATATTGACACAACCTTCTGAAACAGTAATCTCTGCTGTAAAATTGGCATATCTCGTAGCTCCTATCCTGCCAGTGTATATGAACTAATTTTCTGCCAGTGTATATGAACTAATTCTTCTAGAACTCAATAGACACCAGATGATGAAAACAGAAAGATCTATGGGCAGGAAAGCAGATGGGTTCATGGTCTGGATCCTTTGGTGTGCCAGAGCACAACTCATACTTGGCGGGGAGATATACGTGGTTTTATACCACCTTTTTGATTCCTCCCCTCCAATACTCAGAGCTGCTCCAACTTGTGCCAACAGAGACTGGCCCTACAGAGCATGCTCCATCAGAAAGGGCTACTGAAGTACATCATGCTCTGACCCTATTTTGCCGCAAATGCCCCCACACCAGAGTGAGGAATCCCCTGTTCTGGGGAATCTCAGTTGCTGCTCAAAGGCAGCTTGAAACCAATGACCTACCCCCCACTTTCTGTAAATGCTGTAGATCCCAGCAAGTCAGTTAGATGCAACACAGTTACCTCTTAGATCATATGGACTCGTTTCAGATGGTAAATGTGGTAGTTCCCACAGGTTGCAACATAATGTGGTTGTGTTCTCTCATTTTAAGGACAGCTATTTTTTAAGAGAATAATTGTGCATAACTTCTCAAGGAGAACATGCAAATATGTACAGCTTATTATTTTACCTTTTCTACCCTAATCCTCTTACTTTGTTCAGGAGAAGATGAGAGTCTACATTTTTTCTTCCCCTATAGTAAGAAGAGAGTGTCAAAAAACCCAGGTTTCATTCACAAACTGAAATAAGGATAAAGATCTTTCTTTTTCATACCACCCACAAATATATATTTGCTAAGGAGCAAAATGGGCATGATTCTGCTCTCATTGCCTCCAGTTTTATATGTCATTGGATTCTTTCAAAGCCTATGTGTTTTGTTCCTTATTCTGTACCTTGATTTCTGGTTTCAGGGACAAATAGATGTCACAGTGCAAGGCAACTGTGCCTGTATTCTCCCTCCATGGTCCAGCAAGGGCAACCCATTCTTAGGCTTCTGCAACTGTCACCTCTCTTGGGCAGAGACAGACCTTTCTCTCACTTCTGACGGTGGTATTTGCAGGCTGCACAGTTCCCTGCTTACGCTGTGAATTCCCCAGTAACGTTAGACTGCCTGAGGAGAAAAGCAGAGCAGGCCTGCTGAGAGGCTAAACACAGTGTAATTACCCACAGTTATGTTACCACACAGTTCTTTCTAAGCAAGCACATTTATTCCTAAGTAGAAGCATTTCAGAGAAAACATTGAAAACAATAAAAGAATCTACACACAGGCTAATAAGCTTATCAGAGATCACTTTATTCCCCCCACCCTCTCCAGTCAGTGCTAGTCCTTCCAACTTTTCCCTAAAGATAGGGGCCCTCACCTTGGACAGACGGTCCTGCCCATGTGCTGCATCAGAATGAAAGCCCTGAGTCAGTTTAAGATCAGGTTATTCAAAAGTCCGTTCTTTGTTTGCTGGTCTCTAGAGAATCCAGTTTGAACCAGTATAGGTAAGTCCGTCCAGATGGTAGTGCCTGTCGAGAGCTGTTACAATTTGAATGAACTTGCCTAATCGCCTCCCACTCTTCTTAGTTCCTGGAGGGCTGTAGCTCCTCTTCCCTCCCACCCCAAAAGAATTACATCCAATCCCTGGCCCACAGTTATATATAAATGTAATACAGTGAAATTTAACTTCATTCAATAGGGCTTGTCCAGGATACTGGAGAAAATTGCCATATCTGTCACAGAGGTCAAGAAGTTCAAAAATAGCTACTTAAAATATAGGTTTTACAGTTGTAAATAAGTGGGCTGATTTTCAACCCAAACTGACTTCACTAGGACCTCATGGATAATCAGCACTTATTAACTAAGTGCCCTGTTTTTTCCTTATTTAGGGGCCTATTAGCCTGACTTTTAGGCATCCATTTTTGGGAAATATTCTCCTTATATTTTATTTAACTACAAAGAATTCTACTGTGACATAATTATGTATCTGACTTTTTTCAGAACTGTTTATGTTCATATTGGTGTTAAGCCTATTTATGGCTTTTCACCATGTTTCTAAAACCGTCTTCTTCCCCGGTTGGGTTCTGTTTATATTTCCACCAGTGTGTTAGGCTTTAGCGTCATTATGTCCAGTTCAGAATCACGTACTGAAGATACAGCATGTGTGTATGCACAAGGGGCCTGACCCCAACCTCCTGGAGGCAATGGAAAGGCTTTTGGCTCGGGCTCTGGGCGAGCACAAGCTTTTTGGTGTCAGGGATGAAAAATGTAATTATTTCCCTAAAATAAACAGAATGACATTATTAAACTAAATAAGTAATCTGTTTTCATGCCATCGGGTGTGTGTACACTCCAGAATCCCCCACTCCCTAATATACCTACTTAAAAAATTTGATATGAGTAGCCAGGAAGTAGGGCTATGACAACTTACTTTTGGTGAATCTGCTCCCTGTCTGGGGGATCACAGGGTATAGATAAGGAATGTTTTCTCTTTTAAAAAATGTGAATGTGCTTTTGAAAGGTTCTGTATTGACAGTCCTATGGGATGAAATCCTCAAGCTAAGCTTCATGTTCTCTTAGTCTATGAGCTTTCTGAGATTGTAACTGTCTCATTTGTTGGCAATGGTGGCTTTCTCTGGCCTAGACTCATTTCCTAAAGGTGACTGTAACAGGGTGGCTGCTTACTGAGAACCCTCTGCCCACCGCCCTCCATGGCCAGAGGTCACTCTGCAGAGCCCTGCCTCTGTTTCCCTCTCTTCGGGGCCCCTTACACAGGTTTTGCACACTTTTTCTGTGGTCAAAATACCCCCCCCCACACACACACACACACCTTGTGGTCTGGGTTTATTCAAAGATGATAACTCAAAGTCCAACAAACAAATATTTCTCTTCCTACTCCCAGGTTTCCCTGCCTGGGGAGCTTTTGTATTCTTTCTCCTGCTTGCTCAGGGTCTCTCCTGCTTTAGCAGGCTACTTTCAACCCTTCCTGGATGGAGTCTTAGTCCCTAATCCCAAGAATCTCCTGAAGCCTGCTCACTGAAGCAGTCTCTCATTTCCCCGACCATCCTTTCCCTGCCTTCCCTTTTGGCTTCCAGATGGTCTTTATAGAGGAATCGCCTGACCCTTCCCAGGTGGGCTCCTGTAATCAGGATTGGTTTAGCCCCAGACTCTCCAGCCCATGGGGCAAGTCACCGTGTTAGCAGGACCTATGTGGCTCTGAAGGTCTGTTACAGTCCTCAAGTCGGTGTACTGGACACTGAGAGTTCAAGCCACCCTGTTACAGCCCCTTAATGGCATTCAGTCACTAATGACCTATCCTGGATTTGAACTGATAGTCTATAGATGAAAAGTTCTTGTCAGATTACTAACTCCTGGCACAGTTGTGTAGCTGACGTAACACCCAGTGTGAAAGACATCTGCATTCTCAAGGCTACAGTTAAGCACGTTGACTCTTGGGCACTCCTTAAGTGCTACATCTGCATTAATAGAAGATAGAAACTTAACACACCCCAAATCAGGGTGAATTTACATTCTACCCAAACCCACGAATAGCAGAGAAAGTTCTGCAGATACAGGCTGATGCTCCTGGGGCCTGGCCTCTCCTTTCCTCACTCCTGTTCCAGAGCTGAGCAAATGTGCATACCTGAAGCTCTTTGCCCCAGGGCAGTCTGTGCTCCGGTCTACATGGCAGGGCTGCCCCAGGCAGCTGCAAGCCTGAGATCCCCAGCAGCTCACAAGGGAGCTGGGAGGGAACCAAGCAAGTTTCATCTGTTTTGTCAGAAAAATCTCTGCCCAGTTGTAGCTGTAACACTTACCATATTAGGCCTACACATCCCGGTTTACCTCTCCATCCCCTCTCTTTAAAACTCCCTCCACAGTTTTTTCCCTCCCTTTCCTTGCCCTCCACATTATTCTATCCTTTTCCTTCCTTCCCCATATCCCTTGCCACCAGTCTGTCTTCCTGTCCCTTTAGTTTCCCTTGATCCTCAGTCTCCCTCCCTCCCCTCTAGTCTGACAGTATGTCCCTGTTTTTCCTGCCCTGCCCTTTCCCCTCAAGTTTATCTTCTCTCTCCCTTAGTCTCACTGCCAGCTTCTAGTCCCTTCTCTACCTCCTTCCCGGGCTGCACACAGAAAAGTGTGTGGCCATGAAAGCAGCCTGGCTTCAAAGCTATTGAGAAAAATGAAAGGTAGCAACCATGTTGAATACGGTTTAAAAAAAAATCATGAGGTGTCTACCAGTGTTCCTGAGTTCTTGGGTAGCTTTAAAAAATATTACAGGTTTTAAGATTAGAGTTGGCAGCGATGGTAGATGGCTGTAGGACATATCATAGTTGGGCAGGGCAATTGCCTTATATTTTACTAACTGTTAAATATCTATCATGATTCTAAATTCATATTTCTTTATCCTACACAGACACCGCTTTCAGTTTGTATTATTTTTCAGTAAAAAGCTTTGTATAGGAGCTCAGGTGTGGAGCCACTATTGGTGGGCTTTCCTGATTATAACACACTCTCTCAGCTCAGCAAGAGTGCCTCTAGCACATTAGCATAGCACTTTTTGCATTGTCTGGTCAGGGATTTAATTTCACTACATCAAAAGCTACCATCAAAACCTTGTCATTGCAATTTGTCACACATTTTATTTTGTGTTCTACATCTTACTGAAGCCTCATCTTCCTGTCCCACTGCTATTGATTACTAGTCTGGAGCAAAGATAAATCTTTTTTTTTTTAAGGGGAAAATGGTGAAAGAGCTATGAACCTCACAGCTGGTATTGAAGTTTCAAGTCCTGTATGCTTGTAAGTTTTCTTATAATTATTGCTGAGTAGTAGGACACCATGTTCTCTGTCACTGACACACTATTTAGCAGACCAATCTGTTAATGAGGTCATGATAGTTGTCAATCCATTGAAATCAGTAAAAGTATTAAAGGAAAATAGGAACAATCGTATGGGAGCCGACCTGTGGTCCTGTTTGTACAAGTGGCCACTACCTGATGCTTCAGAGAAAGGTGGAAGGAACCTCATAGTAGAGCTTTATGGAAGAGTTGGCCTGTAGGAAAAGTTGGTTCTTAATCACTGTCAATTTGAGGTTGATTTAGGCCCCAAGCATGACAATTTATATCCTTTAAAAAAATCTTTTCTAACATAACTCTGGATGTTCTCATAATATATACAAATATCTAATCTTTCCTGAATCCTGATAATCCTGATAATCACTTGTTTCTTGTGGCAGAGAGATCCACTTGGAACAAAAGGGACCTCAAATTTCTGTCTCCTCATTTAACAGCTAGGGTAGTAGAAGTGTTATACCAACATAAATGGTGGGTAATAAGCTTAAGACCATGAAAGTGATGGTACCCATGGCCATCTGATCTCTCAGCCAATTGACAGCAAGGTCATGGTTATGTAGAGTTGAGAGGCAAGCATAGTTGTTTAGAGTGGAGAATTAGTTGACCTCTTTCTCTTTGTGAAACAACTGAAATAAAATATTTCTGTTTTTCTGGGACACAAATATAGTGATAAAGATCAGTGTGTTTCAGGCCATTGTGTTACTAAAGATGATTTTTGGAGTTCCATTAGTGTCCAGACTACAGCAGAGAAATATTCTGATTTTCAAAGATCATTTCCTTGGACTTCCCCTCTTTCTTGTGTGCATGTTCTGAGGGGTGGCAAAAAGGTTTTCCCTTAACTACAAAACAACAGTTCTGAATGCTGAACAGGTCCATCTCGACCACCATGATTGAGTAATTAATTTGGAACCCAAATACCTGACGTACACTTTTGTAGGTAATTGATGGTTGGGTAATCTGCCTATTAATTTATTGACACAAGCAGGTATTTCAATTCTGGCCTGTCTCTAGTTAATAATCAATAGTCCTGTTGTCTAATGAAGAAATGGCCTTGACATCATGGCCTTTGTTCAGTGTTAAAATAACAGTGATCGTTATCATTATCATATGTCCTTGATATGCTGTATAAGGGCATGAATATCAATCTTACAGTAAAGGAACATTTAATATGTATGTAGAAATAACTGATAGTCCAAAGAAATATACCATGCTCTCCTGGACAAAGAAATCAGAGAGCCAACTAATACACAAACATTTTGTAATTCTGCCTCAAAATCCTGATGGAAGAAAACTTTCCTGGGGTATAAAAAAGCACTTTCTCACTCTCCCAAGGAAGACAGGGCATTCTGTTCTCTCTTTCATTTGTGCTGAATAGTATCAAAGAAAAGAGCTGACTCTTCTCTCTGCAGCTGAACACTACAGTGGAACCACTAAGTGAACAAATAGTCATATCCCCATTCAGAACCTATGATAACTCCGTACCATGTTGTTGAGGGTATACACATATTGATTGGAATGTAGTGACTCAGTTTCCATCTTTTCATTAAAGCCTCCTCCTATGGGACATTCAGAATTTTGTACTGTAAGTGTAAAATTACATATTTGTCAAGTCATTATTTAAAAAGGACAAAATCAAATATCTTCTGCTGAGATTAAAAACCAGAGATGAGTCAGATTTAAAATACATACTGCAACATGATGGTGCACACATGCAAGTCTTCCACACACACCTTCAAAATGGCAAAATGTAAACTTGGCATCACAGGGCCAGCTATGTTTGATGCTTTAGTGTCTAGCAACACTTTCAAGGGCAGTATTTTGGCAGTGGCACTAAAAGCATAGTGGCTGCTGAATTTTGTTGAGATGCATTATGGAAATTTTATTGCCTTTGGCCCAGATTTTAAAGGTATTGAGGCATTGCTGCACATAGCATTGAAATGCCTAAGTCTCATTTTCAAAAGGGATTTAGACACTTGGAAACCTAAATCACTTTGAAAATGAGACTTGGCTCCTAAATCAGTTCAGTGTTGCAATGCTGAGTGTAGCATTGCCTAAATACCTTTAAAAATCTGGGCCTTTGTGCTTGGCATAGACATACTTTCCAAGTCTACTTGTCCCATTCCGAGAAATACACTTTCAAGGTGGCATGCAGATTCATACTCGTACATTTCTAAAAAAAATTAATAGATACATTCTTAATTATACCCAGCTGCATTATGTCTGTATGTCAGGAGTAGGCAACCTATGGCTCGCATGCCGAAAGCGGCACGCGAGTTGATTTTCAGTGGCACTCACACTGCCTGGGTCCTGGCCACCAGTCTGGGGGGCTCTGCATTTTAATTTAATTTTAAATGAAGTTTCTTAAACATTTTAAAAACCTTATTTACTTTACATACAACAATAGTTTAGTAATATATTATAGACTTATAGAAAGAGACCTTCTGAAAATGTTAAAATGTATTACTGGCACTCAAAACCTTAAATTAGAGTGAATGAATGAAGACTCAGCGCACCACTTCTGAAAGGTTGCCGACCCCTGCTGAACATGATAGTTACATTGAGGGGAAGTTCAGATTTATCCAAGAAATAGTGTGCATAATGCATGTTAGTACATTTGTTATGGTATTTCCCATGGACAGCCATAAGGAACTATGGATTGGGCATGAGTGGGGAGTCTACAATTCCCCCAGATCTATTAATTCCTAACAAATGAGCCAATGTAATGCTTTCTTTGGTCTGTGAACCAATGTGTAAAATATAAGAAAATGTAAATGTTTTATACTTTACGTGTACATAATACACTTAAATGTTAAATATTAAAGCCATTTTTGAGTAAGTAGGTACAAAACCATCTTGTATATGGGAATAGATATGAAAATTACAATGTGTATTTCTCTCTTTACATGTGTAGCACTCCCCTTAGCATTCATAAGGGATAGTCAGCATAATATACCCCTTTCCTGGTTGAAGTGAGAGGGACAAATTTTTAAGTCACATATTGAAATTACCTATGTAAAATTTTCAAAAGCATTGAAGTCATTGTGTCAAAAGTGACTTAAGAGCCTAAGTGTCATTAAAAGGCAAATGCAATTGATTATGCCTAATGTTTTTATGGGCACAATTTTAGATCCTGGAAAATTAGTCCACAGCAGTATCCTGTATGCTGATTAAATATATTTAGATTATTTTAAGACTTTAAAATTATAAATGAAATATTTGCAACATGTTTTAAATAAGATGTAAAATTCAAGCCCCAGAAAACGCTTGAAGTTTAAGAAGATTTATTTAGCACCTTCTTTCAAACAGTATTTTGCCTAAAAATTTATAGAAAAAATAAAATGACAAGAATATTAGCACTTGATTTGGATTCTTCTCAGAACTATTTATAAGCAATAGAGTGAGAGAGGCTATTACTCTATTTATAAATGTTTGGCACTGCATGGCCTTGACATGTAATCATGTCTGTTCAAAGAATGTCTAGTGAACAAAGGAACTGGTCTTGGAGCATAAGTTGTATCCTGAAGCAACTAAAGGATACAAGTCTTGTCACTTTTTGTCTCAGTAACATTAAGAAAAAACTCATGTAGCTTAGCTTTAGGGGCTTATGAACCAGTCACATGACTAAAGTCAGGAGGCCATTTTTAAGCACATATTTTTTTTCCTTACACAAAAAATAAAAAAGGGTGGGGAGTTTTCAGCTTCATAAAATCTTCACTTACTGGGCTGGCAAGAAGTAAATATTTTTACAAATATATTATTTACTACATAGGAAGCTTTTCCCTGAGAACACAGATAAATGTGCTTGCTACAGTGCTTTATGACCACTACAGGCCCAACTGTCATTCCTTCGGTACTTCCTGTCAGTCTGACTAAACTCTGTCATCCTTCAACCCAGTTTAAATTAACAGGTAATTTGTAAATGTCACTTCAGGTTAGGCCGCTCATTTTGTTTCTACTCTACCAATGCAAAGTCTAGGACTAATTTTTCTTGTCTTCTTTTAATAGGATTTTCATTTATAAATAGAATTATGTTCTGAAAATAAATTACAGTAAGTGATGCACAGAACTGGTAGCAGCAGCACTTTCATAGAATTTCAAGCACCTACATCAGAAGAGATTAATAAAAACACTTCAAAGGCTAAATTCTATTTAAGCAGAAGACAGCTTTTGGTTAATATTTAATCTGAGTAACTGAGATCTTGGTTGAAAATATAATTTTTTAATATCTAAATTAATTTGCAAAACAAAACCATTAATTTTGCCTGAGAGCTTTCACAGTGCAAAAGTTTCATTAATTTATTTGAGAGAAAAAAACTAAAAATGTAATTTTATAGTGAAAGTCTCTTTTTTTACTATAGAATTTATTTCTAATGCCAATGTATGATATTTCTTCATCTATAGTGCTTTGTCTATACTTTTAAATTGATTTTAATGTACGCTTCTACAGTAAGTAAGACAAAGTAGTGAGCTTTTTATGTGAGGTGTTAAATTATGACATGGGATTGCTTTCAGATTCAGTTTAGTGAATAAACACATTTCTTACTAAGAAATTGTTTAACTGAAAACAAACAAACACAAATTTCACTTTAAAATAGGCTCTTCTTGTATGATAAAGTTGATATAGTACAGGGTCAACTTTCAACTGTTTTTTTTAAATGCTATATACACGGTATATGAATGGGTTGGTCCTCTCATCAGGTAGATATAGGCATGTGAGGGGGACAGCAGCCCGAATCCCACATTTGCTCTGCTTTGCTGGTATTATGCAGCTCTTCCTTTCCAGTGAAACCCTTCTAACCGCTAAATATCCCAGTTCCAGTAGAAAGAGGGATTCATTTTTTGTGTGGAGGGGAACGTCAAAAAAAAAAAATCTGATTCTTTTAAGTTTTCCCAAGGACTAGTGGCATGACCCTCCTCCTGTTGTAGTCAATGTCAAAAACTCCAGTGGTCGCAGAATTGAACCTTTGATGAATAAAGTCCAAACCACAATTCTTCTTCCTCTTTTCTATGTACCAACTCTTCTCCACATTTTTTTCCATCATCATTCTCTTTCCTTTAATTCCATTCCTTTTGATCCCTGCACACTAAGTTCTATCTTCTTTTTCCTCTTCTTTCCTCTATGGGATGAGGGTGTGTTTTATTAGTTTCTTTTCTTGTTGATTTATTTTGTAAACCCTTCTCTTCCTCAAGCATAACTCTCCCTGAATGGCTCAAAAAGGAAGTGCTGCCCTAACCCTAATCTGTCCCAATTGTTGGTGTGTTCAGGGAAAGAATGATAGAGGTTTATAACCTCTATCAAAAGGCCTGACTCTATCGAAGTGGGCAAAATTCTGTTGACTTGAGATCAAGCCCAGAATGCTCTCTCCTTTCACTTGTGACTCGTGCTTTTACACCTTGTCATGCAACATCATTGCATGCCCTGCTCCAAAGGCTATCAGCAATTCACAACAGTTGGTCTGTATGGGATGGAGATAAACAGAAATCTGGAACAGTTCTGAGATCTAGTGCTGATAGAGAATAGGATGTGGCTCAGACTGGCTCAGCCGGAGCTCATCTTTTCACTCCACCTCGTACTCTTCCACTGCACAGCTGAATGCAACCACCACCTCAAGTCAATGAAAATGTAGCTCCTTTAAAGCTTGCTATATTAAATGATTCACAAACTCTACAAATCACTAACTAATTTTCACAGCCTGCTATTTAAATAAATTAGTGCTGCCCCATACCTGACTTTTCAGTTGCATGCTTAAAAATCAGCTGTTTGTGCTGGTCTAATTCGCCACAACAGTGTTATGTACTTATTAAAATGTATCCTGCTAATGCCATTCTGAGGTGTACTGGCGCACTAAACAAGAGCAGTACATGACACCCCTGCTGCTCACCACACCATTCCATTCCACCAACGCATGCAGCACAGCAGTCTACTTCATCCTATTGGTTCATATGTCATTTTTTCCTCCTTGAATATGTCCTTGTATCTGCTTTCCCCTTTAGTAGGCACTTTTGTTTCCCAAACATGCCCTAGATATTTTTACATTAGCAACAGAAACTGATGTTGTGACAGTCAATGGATTTGCAAGACAAAGGCACTCACTGCACCCAACAGAGCAGGAAGGCAGACATCCTCCTGGAACAAGAAGCTGTTCGGCAGGAACATAACAGCTGGAGAAAATAGGCTTGGGACTGGCTTGCTGCTGAGTGACCCCCAAGAGATTCCGTTCTATGCTGGTAATTCATATATAGAAGATGTCTACTCTGGGAAAATGCATTGTTTTATCACACTTCTTAACTAACACACTGTTAAACACTACAGCAAAACTCCCAATGAAGTCAGTGGGGCCAGGATTTCACCCTTAGGGCATGGCTACACTTGCAGATGTAGAATGATAGACTATCAGGGTTGGAAGGGACCTCAGGAGGTCATCTAGTCCAACCTCTGCTCAAAGCAGGACCAATCCCCAGACAGATTTTTGCCACAGATCCCTAAATAGCCCCCTGAAGGATTGAACTCACAACCCTGCATTAGGGAAAGCGCTGCAGTGTGCAGGGCCGGCTCCAGGCACCAGCCAAGCAAGCTGGTGCTTGGGGCGCCAGCTTGTAGGAGGTGGCATTCCGCCCAATCCTAGGGCGGCACGTGTCAGTATAATGGCTAACAAGGGTCAGGCTGGAGACTCTTGCCTACATGCTCGGGGTCTTACTGATCGCCATATTTGGGGTCGGGAAGGAATTTTCCTCCAGGGTAGATTGGCTGAGGCCCTGGAGGTTTTTCGCCTTCCTCCGCAGCATGGGGCAGGGATCTCTAGCAGGAGGGTTCTCTGCCAATTGAAGTCACTAAAACACAGGATTTGGAGACTTCATTAGCAGAGTCAAGGAAAGGGTAGGGACGGTTTTGTGGCCTGCAGCATGCAGGAGGTCAGACCAGATGATCATAATGGTCCCTTCTGACCTTAAAGTCTATGAGTCTATGAGTCAGCTGCAAGCGCACTGACACTTGCAATGGCATTGGGAGGGGTGCATTATGGGCAGCTATCCCACAGAGCACCTCTTTCCATTCTGGAGCTGTGGCTTGTGGGAAGGGGGCAGGAGGGGGTGGGGCATTCTGGGTCCTGTCCCATTGTCCCATGATGTATCGCTTTGCATCCCAGCAATCCCTGTGCTTCCGTCCACATTTGATGCCATCTTTCAACGTTTTTTGTACTGCGCGCTCTGTTTTCCCTTTCATTCCGCGGGAATGGATCCCGAACTGCTGATGAATATGCTGATGGGTCTCGCCAGCACATCATGAATTGCAGTCGAGTTGCTCTTTAAGCTACAAACTGACAGTGAGGAGTCCAACGATTATGTCGACTCGCATAACGCATATGACATGAGATTGCTTGTGGCATTAACGGACATGCTCATGACAGTGGAATGCCGCTTTTGGGCTCGGGAAACAAGCACTGAGTGGTGGAAGCACATGATCATGCAAGTCTGGGATGATGAGCAGTGGCTGCAGAACTTTAGGATGAGAAAAGCCACTTTCATGGGACTGTGTGCTGAGCTCACCCCCACCCTGCGGCACAAGGACATGAGATTGAGAGCTGCTCTGCCAGTGGAGAAGTGGGTGGCTATTGCAATCTGGAAGCTGGCCACTCCAGACAGCTACCGATCAGTCGCTAACCAGTTTGGAGTGGGAAAGTCAACCATTGGAATCATGTTAATGCAAACTTGCAGGGCCATTAATCGCATCCTGCTCAGAAGAACCATGACTCTGGGTAACGTGCATGACATTGTGGCTGGCTTTGCACAAATGGGTTTCCCTAACTGCGGAGGGGCGATAGAGGTGATGCATATTCCAATTCTGGCACCAGCCTGCCTAGCCTCCGAGTACATAAATCGGAAGGGGTATTTCTCTATGGTTCTCCAGGCACTTGTGGATCACCATGGGCGTTTCATTGACATTAACGCAGGCTGGTCCAGAAAGGTGCATGACACACATCTTTCAGAACACAGGCCTGTTCAGGAAGCTGCAAGCCATGACTTTCTTCCCAAACCAGAAGATCACCATAGGGGAAGTCGAAATGCTCATTGTGATCCTTGGAGACCGCGCTTACCCTTTAATGCCGAGGCTCATGAAAACCTACACAGGGAGCCTTGACAGCAGCAAGGGAGCGGTTCAACAACAGGCTGAGTTGGTGCGGAATGACTGTGGAGGGTGCTTTTGGCTGTTTAAAGGGCCGCTGGCACTGTCTGTATGGGAAGCTGGACCTGGCCGATGACATCCTCCTCACAGTTATATCCGCGTGCTGTACCCTCCATAACATTTGTGAAGGGAAGGGTGAAAGATTCACTCAGGCATGGACCTCGGAGGTTCAACGCCTGAAGGCTGAATTTGAACAGCCAGAGAACAGGGCTATTAGAGGGGCCCAGCACGGGGCTGCAAGCATTAGGGATGCCTTGAGGGAGCAATTTGAGGCTGAAAGCCACCAGTAATGTTTGGTGCCCTGCACGGGAGTGAAGTGCAGTGGTTCCAATGTTAGTAGGAATCTGTGTTTGCTACATATCATGCATTGACTTGCAGTGCCTGTTGCTTTCCTGGGCTACAATATCTTTTACTTAATGCAATAATAAAGAATGTTTTCAAAGCCAAAAAATGCATTTATTGAAAAGAAAATTCATTTATTGAAAAGAAACACAACTGCTTGGGAAACAGAAAGGGCATGACACATCTGTACTGTTTGGGACGAGGGAAAGGGATGGGGTGGGGAATGGGATAATCACAGATTTGCGTATGTCCTGTTATCGTACTCAGCCTTCCTGTCTGGAGTGCCGTGCAATGAGTGCTGCACTTTAGGCTGGCTAAAATGCATGGTGATGCGGGTTGAGTGCCGGGGGTAAGGGTCGTAGTTTGCAGGGCTGGGTGGTGAAGCTACAGGTGTTGGAGGCAGCTAGTAGCGATAAGAACCCAGATGTTGTGGAAAGTGGGTTGGCGGTGACATGGGGGCACAAGGGAAAGAGTTTTGGGACAAGAGTTGCAGGGAGGACGGGGGACGGGCACGGAAGGGTTCCACCTGCATTGCTATGAGCGCCTGTATCGAGTCTGCTTGGCGCTCCATGATGCTTAGCAGCTGCTCCGGTGCCAGCGATCCACATTCTGCTGGCGGACCCTCCTTTCACTCTTCTGCCACTTCTGCACTTTTGATTTTCATTAAGGGACTGTTGCATTACGTCATGCAGCATGTCCTCTTTGCTTCTTTGCGGACACTTCCTGATTCTTTGGAGTCTTTCAGCCATTGATAACAAGGACGGCTGGGATCTCAAGGTTGCATCTGTAAAGCCAAAATGCAACACTTAACAGAGGCAGCATTGTTCACACCAGACAGAGCAATGATTCGGCCGTACTTAAGACCAGCACAGTCTACACAATAGCAGAAATTGCCCGTCCCAAAGCGAGCGCACATAACTCACAGGAGCCCCAAAATGGTGAGTAAGCACAGGGGCAAAGGGGACTGATTGTTTCACAGCTGTACTGTCCTCTGGGGTTCTGTGCCTTGGGGAGAGCCAACAGCTGCAGGGGCCCCTATACTGAACACTGTCCCCACATTTTCCACAGGATCCGTTCGTCCTGGAAGATATCTCACTGCTGAGGGTGACCTGGGAAGCAAGGGAGGGTCTTCTATTACAATGTGGCTTCCGCCCTGGCCCATATGCAGCTTGCCTGTGTGAAGCAATGGTCCCCCGGCCCATCATGGCACAGTGGCGCAGACATGTTAGCCTTACTGGGACAAGGAACACAGCAGCTCTGCCAAGGAACCTGCTCAAGTGGATTGCCCAGCTTCTGCATGAGACTTTTGAAGAGATCACTGAGGCCGATTACCACGATATGAGAGAGCACATCAATGCCCTATTCTGCATCTAGGCAAGCATGCAGCTCTAACCCTCCTTGCCCCAAGAACCCGCACCTAACAACTTCCTTCCCAAAATCAAAGCCGCTTACCGGGCACCTCCTCTGGTGTTTGTTCTTCCCCAAGCACCATTTGCTGCAACTTCCTCCTGGCTTGAAAACAGCTCCTGGCTGCATGAATATAGGGATGCTGGACTGTCTCCCTCCTCCTCAGCACCTTGACTCCCGCTTTCCTCCTCCTGCCTTGTTGAACTAGGCTCTGAAGTTTCCATGGTGGTCTTCGGAGTGGAGGTGGGGTCGCCCCCAAGTATTGTGTCCAGCTCTTTGTAGAAATGGCAGGTCGTGGGGGCAGCACCGGAGAGGCAGTTTGCCTGGTGCACTTTGTGGCACACATTCCTCAGCTCTTTCACTTTAAGCCTGCACTGCAGTGCGTCCCGGTCATGGCCCCTTTCCATCATGTCCCTTGACATCTGCTGGGAGGCATCGTAATTCCTAGAGCTGGAGCGCAGCTGGGACTGGACAGCTTCCTCCCCAAACACCGATGAGGTCCAGCACCTTGCCATTGCTCCATACTGGAGATCACCTGGTGCGTGGAGGCATGGTCACCTGGAAAGATTCGCTGAGAACACTCCACTCCTTCCTGAGCAAACAGGAAGGGGATTTTCAAAATTCCCAGAGAATTTAAAAGGCAGGTCTGATGGTTGGTCACCTGAGGCAGGGCAGTAGAATTCAAAGTGATGACCAGAGTGGCTAGAAAGGCATTGTGGGACACTTCTAGAGGCCAATCAGAGCGCATTAATAGACCAGGGCGTCCACACTGGTGCCACGGCGCTCCAGCTGGGGCGCAGCAAGCGTTATGCTTCTCGTGCAGGTGGATTACCAGGAGCACTCTACGCAGAGTCCGGGCGCTCTACGTGCCTTGCCAGTGTGGACACGTCACGAGTTAGGGTGCCCGGGGCTGCTTTAACGCGCTCTAACTCACAAGTGTAGCCAAGCCCTTAGTGGAGGCAAAGACTGTGATGTTTAAATCATATTGAGTGGTCGTGGTTAAATATAGAGTCCACCTAAGAAAACCAACTTTTTACAGCTATCATTGTAGAGGCTACCACTGGTGGTCTAAAAAGTGACATGTTTTGTGACATCAGCAGTATCAGAACCCAATGTCAGATACTGAAAACCAATTTTCACCATGCATTAATCCTGATTTAATATCAGAAACATAACTTTCCTATGTAAATATTAACCATTTTGTTTAAATATTAGAGGTCTTATTTTATTCTGAATATTAAACTAACATTAATGCAGGAAGAGTCCAAAATTTGAGAATAGTGCCTTGATGCATTGGGTAATGACTGATGTTCCTTCACTCTGGATTAATTATAATTAGACAGGGATGCATGTGCAGCTGGAATGTCATTTTTTCCTTTGTGCTTTAGTGGATTTTAGCTGTAAGTGCAATATCAGTCCAATTTTTCACATAACTTCCCTAAGATGGTTTCACAAGCTGATCTATTGTGATTTGTCACATTCTCCCACCACGTTCTTTATAAAAGATCTCCTGGTGAAATGGAAATACACGTGCATCCCTACAGTATGTGGCCGTGATATGGATCAATATAATTGAGTATAATGAAACCTAGGAAATTGGCCTGTATGTGAACCAGCTGCAGGTATTTGTGAAATCTGAACTAATGCTTACTTCTAGTAAGATTGCAAAGAGCTAATAACCGGAAATGCTGATTAAAAGGAATCCACAGTGAAATAAATGCCCGTTTGCTTGTCTGACCATCAAAATTAAACCAGGCAGGAATAAATATATTGCCACCTGTGCCTGAGACAATTATGTTAGATGAATGTGCACTGTGCTATCTAGTCTGTCGAAGTCACTGCAAAAAGAACAACTGAGGTAGTTGCCCTAATTCCCTCCTAATTATGTAGAAATCATTTAGGCAATTTATAATGCACTATCTTGAAAATGGTATGGTTCTTTGGGTTGAATGTGTCCATTGTGTATTTTAAGTTTTAAAAAATGCTCTTTCTGTTTAAACTAAAAAAGAAAAAACAGTGGAAGACCCACATTATTATTTAAGTAGAAGGATTTCCCCACTAGTTTTATTCTTCTCTTGTTTATTTGAGAAGCCCAAGTGAACAGCCTGTTGCTATGGGAGAATTCCTGGGAGCTCCCTCTCAGATGTCATAGTAGGATAGAAGAGATCTTGGGAGTGGGATCCTAGGGCTGGTCTACACTAAAGCTGTAAATTGACCAAAGTTACGCTACTTCAGTTACATAAGTTACATAACTAAAGTAGACATAATTTAGGTCGACTTACAGTGGTGCCTTACACCGTGCTGTGTTGATGGGAGACACAACTTGCCTTACGCTTCTCGGGGAGGTGGAGTACAGACGTCGACGGGAGAGCATGGTCCCATCAACTTAGTGTGTCTTCACCAGACCCGCTAAATCAACACCGCTGCATCAGTCGCAGTGGTGCCAATTTAGCCGTAAGTGTAGAAATGCCCCTAATCCTTCCAGAATTTTTAAAATTCTAACCATACTGGGCTGCTTTTTTCCCCCCGCCTCTGTGCATCTTTTACATATGATATAAAAGCACTGGTACTTTTAGATTCTTTTAGAGTTTTTTCATCCAGAGTCTCTGTCCATTTGTTCTGCCCGGCTTTTAACTTTTTGAATGAACGCAGTACTTACAAAAAGAAGAGGCTAATAGCTCTGCCTTGACCCAGGCACACTGTAGGCTGGTGCTGTTCAAATTCCCCCTGCCTGCTCAGCCATGCCAAAGCACTGCACCTCTCCTCTTGTTCCTGCTCAGAGCTTCTTTTTGGCAGACATGGGCAAACTTTGTAGTAAAAAACTGGGGTTAGGGTGAGACCTCTGTAGTTAGCAACAGAGGGTCCTGTGGCACCTTTAAGACTAACAGAAGTATTGGAGCAGACACATCTGACGAAGTGGGCATTCACCCACAAAAGCTTATGCTCCAATACTTCTGTTAGTCTTAAAGATGCCACAGGACCCTCTGTTGCTTTTTACAGATTCAGACTAACACGGCTACCCCTCTGTTACTTGACCTCTGTAGTTGTTGTAGTTTGTGTCCTGAGCTGGGTTTGGCCAGGTCGCTGGAAGTTAACCCATTAAATTTAACCCACTATGCCATCTAGTTTCATGGTTCTACTTATTTTAGAGAGCTCTGACTCATTTTGGTTCATTTGCTGTTAACGCGATTGGCTCTTTTTTCTCTGAGTACTGACTTAAGGTCCTTAAGACATTTCCTGTTTTCTTTGTCTTCACAAAATTGTTTAATTACATATCTTTTAATGGCTGAGGGATTTCTTTCCATTGTTTATTTCTCCAGCTTGCATCCCTCTTATTTCAGAGGATATGACTATTGTAGAGGAATCATGTAGTACCATTGTAAAGGGTGTATTTGATAGAACTGTGCCTCTCCAATACCAGACTTTCACTTAATTGGGTACAACTTTGTTCTTCATCTGTTGAGAAATTGAAAGCCATAAAAATTGAAGGCCTGGGTTGCACTTTATAAAAGAATGTGGTGTTCACTATCCAGATACCCAGATATCTCATATATCTTAGTGTTGGATGGAAAAGTCTGGAAAATTCAAATGGTAATATTGCTTCCATACTTATTAGAGGATGTGGCAGGGAAGTTTTGGGTTTCATGAACAGTTTCACATTTCTGTATCAATGAGTGTTCCTAACACTTTTTTGTTTTATATCAGTAGTCTTTTAAATACAAAATTAATGTAATCTCAAGCCCATCTGTCACTGCCCTTCCATACTTTACTGCAGAGGTCAAAAACCCATTGTGTGGAATGGGCCTATTTTCTTCTAAGTATTATCCATGGGCTGAAGCTATGGTATAGAATCAGGGCCATATACTACCTTCAAGCTACAGTGGATCCCTCACTGACGGTGATGGAATGTTTTCATGAAAATAAAGGATAAAATATGAGCTTCATGTAGTAACTAAGGCCAAACTTTTCAAAAGTGGGCTCTGATTTGAGGTGCTTTCATTTTTGGTGCCCAAGTTGAGATACAGTGGACCTGATTTTCAGAAGTGCTGGGCAATGGAAGCTAGGAGTGCTCTACAGACAGGAAAATTAGGCCCAACATGTCTCATGTTTTGACACCCAAAATCAATGATATCTTGGCATGGAGTGGGGATTGGCGATCTTCATAAATGGGCAAGTCTGAGTTTGTTATGTGGTCATATTCTGGTGTTATTGCTGCATCTCTTTGGAGGGATGGTGGTAAGATATGTGCAAGGATGGGACTGTCAGTATTGACTTCAGCACTCATGTGACAATTTTCATAACAGTGTTCAATTGCATGTCAACAAGTTTTGTATCTACGCTACCTGCCCTTATTGGCACACAATATTCAGCTGCTGAGAAGAGGAGGGCCAATGTGGCAGTTCACAAGGTGTGAGCATATGCTCCCCAACTGGTCCTGGTTAGTTTGTGGATTACATTATTCCTAGCCTTTATCTTGGCAGCAATCTTTGTCAGATATTGACAGTATGTGAGGCTGCTATCAAGAACCACTCCATGATATTTTGGGTAAGCCTTGTGCCTGAGTTTGATGTTGCAGGAGGTGGCATTCAGGTGCTGTTTTGCATGTTGGTTACTCAGGTGGAATGCAGAGACAGATGGTTTTGAATGTTCTGTTGGAGTTGTTGTAACCAATAGTACTCCTTCAGTTTTTTAAAATCTCCTGTGAACATGTATTCCACTTGGGAGAGAACTCCTCTGGATGGAGAGCGTGAGATCATCCACATATCCAAATTTCCATGGCTTGATGGCATCTGACTGATATAAATATTAAAGAGGAATGGTGCCAAGGTGGACACCTGTAGGAGTCCATTGTTCAGTAAACGAGCTCTGCAGGTCTGTTCCATTAGATGTATGTGACACTTGTGGTTAGTTGGTGACCATAACTGTAAGTAGATGTGGTGTTGTTCTGCTGTGCACTATTTTTGATACTTTCAGAAGCAGTCTATCCTACCAATCCGCATTGTATATTAAGGACAGGTCCATAAAGGCTGCTGCTGTTTTGAGCCTGTGTTGATAGCCAGCTTCGATATATGTTGTCAGTGCAATTACCTGATCACACATGCTTCATCCTACTCTAAACTGGATTGCTCTTCAGAGATGTAGTCCTCAAAAGACGAAATGGTTTAAAGAAGCATCCTTTCCAAGAGCTTGTATGTTACACCTAGTAATGACATCAGCCAGTAGTTTTTCAGATTGTCAGCTGCTTTCCCCAGTTTCAGGATGCGGGTGACCTTTGCCTGTTGCCATAAGTTGGGAGTTAGGCCAGAGGCATGCATGTTGGTAAAGAAACACGTCAGCTAGTCACAGCATGCTGACCTAAGTTTTTCAGAAATTCTGGGAAGATGCCTTCAGGCCCTGCAGCCTTGCTAAGTTTGTTGAGTGTTATGGCCTTATCTGCTTCTTCTCTAGTGAATGGCTTTGACCGTTTCAACCTTGGTGGGCAATCAGACAGAGAGCAATAAAGCTGTTTCTTCACTTTCCTTTTGTGATTCATAGATTCATAGATTCATAGACTCTAGGACTGGAAGGGACCTTGAGAGGTCATCGAATCCAGTCCCCTGCCCTCATGGCATGACCAAATACTGTCCAGACCATCCCTGATAGATATTTATCTAACCCACTCTTAAATATCTCCAGAGATGGAGATTCCACAACCTCCCTAGGCAATTTATTCCAGTGTTTAACCACCCTGACAGTTAGGAACTTTTTCCTAATGACCAGCCTAAACCTTCCTTGCTGCAGTTTAAACTCATTACTTCTTGTTCTATCCTTAGAGGCTAAGATGAACAAGTTTTCTCCCACCTCCTTATGACACCCTTTTAGATACCTGAAGACTGCTAACATGTCCCCTCTCAGTCGTCTCTTTTCCAAACTAAACAAACCCAATTCTTTCAGCCTTCCTTCATAAGTCATGTTCTCTAGACCTTTAATCATTCTTGTTGCTCTTCTCTGGACCCTCGCCAATTTCTCCACATCTTTCTTGAAATGCGGTGCCCAGAACTGGCATGATGATCTGTTTGAGCTTTGGAATTCTGGAGCATTTGTGTGGTAATAGTTGTCACTGCCAATGCACTCTGCTTTGGGAAGGGTTAGCACCACGAAGATTACAGAGAAGCTCCAGGCTTTTCTGCTTGAGTGGGTGAAATCTAGGCTCGGCTTATCTTTTGCCCATCACTCTCATCTAGCAGAGTTCAGTGATTCCAGGAGCGTGGTTGCAGCGGCAGGATTACTCCTTAAAGAGTGTCTCACTGTCTGTCTGCCAACCAACAGGAAGTGAAGCTGCAGAAAAGCTGCTCCTTTTCATGGCTACTTTAAGGAGGTCAATGAGCTTTTCACAGTTGGCTACTTTGCTAGGTATTCGGTGAGCCACTTTTTCTGTGGTTACCATGTAGTTGTTCCAATCGATCTTCCCAAAGTTCCAGCCTGGCTTTGGTAGTGATGTAATTAGGAGGGATTTGTATGACAACAGCATTGTGTTGGCTATGTAGAAAATCATCAAAATCATCAAGGACAGTCCACTCCAACACTAGGAGCCATGTGTTCCGGTCACAGGACACAAAGCACAAGGTCAGTGAGTAGTCTTTTCTCCATCTTGTGAAATCTTGTTCCTAGCTTCTTAGGGTCAAACTATAGGTGCTTGTCTTGATTTGAGGCCCATTCAAGAAGTTGTTCACCGGTGGCATCATTGTCATCTTAATCTCAGGATGTATGTTGGTTATTGAAATCTCTGACCCGTATTGTAAAGTAGCTGTGATTTGGTGGACCAGGAGACATTTGGTGGCTTATAGACATTTGTGATTGTAAACTCAGTGATTCCCATTATGATAGCATATGGTGTTTGAAGAATTAGAGTCCATGGAGAAAAGCGACCTTCATGCAGTCCTTCCTGTTAAGTGTTTGGCATGACCACTGCCATCACATGGTGACTAAATTCCAGTTGACAGCCTCAAGGTCTAAAAAAAACTCAAGTTACAGTCTTTATACAAATGAAGGATTTATAGTTGTATTGGTATTGTGATTGGATTAAGCTATAGAATCCTTCCAATATAGTAAGGAAGATTGTATGTTCTTAGATGTATGAGGTAAAGTTCAGATACAGTTTTCTACCATAGCATCACACTGGAGTCAGACCACTAGGCACTAATTAATCTGGATGTTTTCTACTTGCAAATGGATTTGGATCTTCCTAATGCAACTCCATGGCAAACCAGATATGTTTGAATTTTACCACTGATTTCAACTGAGATGAAGTCATGTTTCATTCAAATGTTATGAGAGAGCAGTTAGTTTGTATGTGCAGTAGCTACTTGTTAAACATACTTGTCTGTTTAAAAAAAGAATTTTAATACTACCATACTGCATTAGCCCAGATTAAAGACATTCAGTGTAATGTGTGGGGATTTAGTCACATGATCGCCATTAGCATTTAAAGGCAGCTGCACAGCTTAATCCTCAAAACATTATGCTGAAAATGTACCCCTAAGTGCTTGCTAATTTTTGTGCTTTAAAACTCAGCAGTGCTTTTGTTAGAGGTGAACAGAAAAGCCTCCGGAACTTCATATGTAACCATTTCTAATGCTCTCTTCTAACAAAACACACCACTTTGACCAATTTTTATTAAGAGGTGTGTGTGGTTGTGGGAAATCCATCCATGCCTCTGAGCCTGTTTCTAAAGTGATATAGTCTCTTCTGTAACTCCATTAATGCTGAAAAACAATGCAAATGCACCGAGAAAACACCGCCATATGCTTCTTATCGCCTTTGATACCTCTGAAACCAGAGGTTGATATTAAAAGTCCTGAGGCAACCTTAAAGGGATACTTGTTGTAAGTACTTCTCTGGAGTATACTTTAAAGTAAACGCGCTCTACTCTAATATATTTTAGATGCTTGGAAATACATGTTATTTCTGTGCTGATTCATTTTTTTCCGGTTTGCAAATAACGTCCTTCCATCTAGTGGGAAAAATAGTCTATCAAAAAGTGTGAATTTTGAACAAATATTTTTAATCCCTTAAAAAAGGGCACTCTTTTCAGGTGGCTTTTTTAAGTCCTTTAAATGTAGTTGTTTCACCTCCTCCCAACCTGCTGATACAAACTTGCCAGTATGCTGTCTTGGAAACCAACTATTTAGATATTAGATGGAGAGAAAAATTGGAATCAGCTGGCCTGTATAATTAAAGCTACAGGCTCACTTTATACCCAGGTGGAGCCTTTGAAAGTCTTAAGGGAATTTAGTGATAATCCAGGCCCAACTGCGGACATGATGGGCAGCACTGAGCTGTAATTGTAGGAGCATTGTAGGGGTACTCAGAGAGATTACAGGAGAGAAAGAAGAGAGGATTAAGCAGCACAGGAATGAGTACCATAACTTCAGAAAATTACCTGTGTGCTGCAGTTCTCACTTTCTCACAGTAACCAGTATCCTAGGCTTGTCAGAGTAGAACAGCATTGCACACCTTCCCGTTCTGTTATACAGATCTGCATATGATGGGGTGATCTGTCACTGACAGAACCTGTATGGGCTGAAGGAAGCAGGGTAGGAAGATGTAAGCGGTTTACCTGAGAGTGTCTTCTTAATGCTGCTATACATTAAATTCTCTCTCTCTACCTTCAGCTCTGTCAGAGTGAGACAACGGATCAAACTCTGGAACATCCTTACCTAAGTGTGACACAGTCTCAGGATCCATAGACTGTTCTGAGGCAGGTCCCCTTTAAGCCACACAGTTTGAAAAGATTTCTGCAACCAATGAATGCTTCTTTGCCAACATATGTATGCAATTAGTTCAATCCCAGTTACTCAAGAACTGGAGCTGTGAAAGCAGCTGAATTTTAATTTAACTGTAGGTATGTGAACCTTGTATACAACAGCACTTTTTGTTTACCAGACTTTACTTAAGAAAAATACGAATTGCAAATACCACAGTATAGTTTCTTCCCTGGTTTTATCGTCTTTGCCTCCTGTCCCTCCCCTTTATCTCCTGTTTCCTTCACTTCCTCCTATATTTTCATCCTTTGCCTTCCCAATTCTTTCTCCCTTTCCTTTCATTCTTCTCTCCTTATATCTGTTTTTCATCTACTCCACTGCCTTCTACTTTTGCCCCAACCTGCTCATTCTCTTGGGATTTCTCTGCCCGTAATATAGGAGGGTTTCCCCATACCACCGAACTCCTCGGCTCTATCAGTGAAACCAGATGAAATCCAATACGGTCCCATGAGATCCAGGTCAGTTGAGGGGAATGATTCAAATTAAGTGCTGTCATTCAGGGAGGAGAAAGCTCCTAATGTATGCGCACCACACTTTTACCAATGGGTTATGTATGTTTTCTAAGTGCCATTGTTTTCTGATTTTTTAAATATTTTTTAAATTAGTGAGAGTAAATGAAGAGTGCACCCTCCTACTCTTTTTATGAAAAGTGATGGGTTTGGTTCTAAAGCAGAATGTTTCTCCTGTGTTGTCATTGGTACCCGACAAGATAAGAACTATGTTGTTTGACAAAATGGAGAATAGTTTGGGAGTCTCTCCTCTTTATAGAACTTTTTCCCTTCTCTGCTCCTTCCTACTTTCTGCGACACTCACTGCTGTATCTTGTCTTAATTTTGACCGTAAGCTCTTCAAGGCAAAAACTGCCTATTTACATTCCGTGTGTGTAGGCCTGGATTCTGATTGGTGCTACAGTAATCAAAACTAATAACTAATAATTTAATGAGACTGCATCTTAAATGGGGTTAACTGACAAAGCTGGTGGGTGATGGGCTTTATAGTCACAGCTCTATCCCAGGCACACCCCCAGCTGGAAGGAGGTTGCAGAGCTCATTCGCCTATAGACTTAACATGACATTGTTTTCACTGTCATAATTTTGTTTCTTTCTTCTCTGCGCCTGTTGAATAATATCTCAACTATGAGATAAAAGATAAATACAAATGTAATGTGTGTGTGGATTTTGATATTGATAGATGGGTATCCATCAACGAGATGTCAGTATCAAAGAGGTGACTTTCCCATCATCTCTTTCAGAATTAACTAGCACGAAAATGGATCAAACATCTTGCATGCATGCATGCAAAAATCAGGCACATTATCAAAAGCAGGCAGTCACCAAGGTCACCGAACAGAACCTGCAGAAGTTAGCAACCAGTAGAACAACAATAATTTATAACCATAGTACCCAGTGAAGCTAGCCAGAAACTGAAGACAATGTGAGGAATTTAATCACAACATCCAGGCTGGCCAAAAGCGGAGATTGCCATTCAGCCCCAGGGAGAGGAGGAGTGTCTCATGAAGCTCAACAGTGATCCCTCTGATTGATTGATTAAAAAGAAACATTGATGACTTCCAAAGAGATTCCTGTCCAATCATCAGTTGAGAGGATGATGACACTAATGGGATCTTGAGGATAACCTAGGTTTAAAATGGGGGAAATTGAGGTCTCTTCAGGACTCCACAAGGGGGACAATGCATATCAGGTATAAAATAACTACTTGTTATATAGAACTGTTTTCAGGTGTAGTCTCCTTTTGCAGTCTTCATTAGGACCCCAAACAGCTCTCTCCTTTGCTTATGCTCCATCTCTTAATTTGAATTGGGTCACAGCTAAATGTAAAAAAATCCATGTTAGCCCCTATACAGAGAATACAATTCATAGGACACATTTGGATTTGTTGGCATCTAGAGCATCTGATTCAGATCTCAAAGAAGAAGGAGCAGTTACTCACCCTATGCAGTAACTGTGGTTCTTCGAGATGGGTCCCCCTTTGCGCGCTCCACTATCTGCCCTCCTTCCCCTCTGCTTTGGATTGTTCCTTGTAGAACATTTCAATAGAGAAGGAACTGAGGGCAGTTTGTCCATGCAGCCCAATATACTGTTGGTGAGTTGCATGAGGTTGTATAGAGTGCACGCGTGGGGTGAATGAACAGTAACAGAAAATCTCTGATCATGGGCTTGAGAGACGCATGCCCACCTGGAGTGGAGCATCCTTAGGGACACACATCTTGAAGAACCACAGTTACTGCACAAGATGAGTAACCTTTTCTTTTTGTTATCTTACTATTACTATTGGAACTATGTATCAGTATCTAGGTATTTGTACGGGCTCCATCTTTATACTGTCTCAGTGCCTCGTGTATTACTGAATGAATTTATCCTCTCAACACCCCTGTGAGGTAGGAAAGTGGTGTTATTCCCATTTTATAGATGGGGAATTGACGCACAGAGAGATTGAGATTTACCCAAACTGACAAAGCAAGTCTGTGGGGAGCCAGATTTTGAGCCACTATCTCCTGAGTAACAGTGCAGTGTTTTAACTCCAGTATCATCCTTCCTTCCTATGTAACTGCTGATCCTGCTGACACCAGAAGGAATTGGTTCTGAAAAAATACATGTTGAAAGTTCCTGACAATTTGGACACTCTTCCCTAATTGTGTTGAGAACCTAATAGAAGTTAATTCTAGAAATACTTTTCCACTTCCAGAATGAATCGGAAAACTTTTTCCTAAAGAAGAAAAACAATAAGGTGCAATATTATTTACAATTCTGCTCCTAAATCTTTTTTTCATTGTTGATTCTTATGGTTTGAGGCATGTGGTCTCACCTTGGTTGTGTGGACATTTTCTGTAGCATGGTGGTCTTTGACAAAGTGGAAATCACCCAAGCAAGAAAAATTACCCTCATTGTTGTTCTTGCCCTTCATTAAAGAAGAACATTTGTTTTTCTCTTTATTGGTTATGAGCTGTAATTTAGGATAATGTAATTCCGGTAATTTAGTTCCTACCTTGGAAATATTCTCTCTCTCCCTGTGGATGTTTTCATAAAGATATATAGTAGCATTGCTGGCAATGATGCAACAGTTAAGGCTGATTAAATTCTAGTTCTATACATTTACCTGGCTGTACAAGCTATGAATGTCACATCTTTTTAATCTTTAAAATAGGGCTGTCAAGCAATTAAAAAAATTGTGATTAATCGCACTGTTAAACAATAATAGAATACCATTTATTTAAATATTTTTGGATGTTTTCTACATTTTCAAATATGTTGATTTCAATTACAACACAGAATTCAAAGTGTACAGTGCTCACTTTATATTTATTTTTATTTACAAATACTTGCACTGTAAAAACAAAAGATATAGTATTTTTCAATTCACCTAATACAAGTACTGTAGTGCAATCTCTTTATCACAGAAATGTAGAATTATGTACAAAAAAACTGTTTTATTTTGTAATGCAATGTGAAACTTTAGAGCCTACAAGTCCATTCAGTCCTATTTCTTGTTCAGCCAGTCACTCAGACAACAAGTTTTTTTATATTTGCAGGAGATAATGCTTCCTGCTTCTTGTTTACAATGTCACCTGAAAGTGAGAACAGGCGTTCGCATGACATTGTTGTAGCCAGTGTTGCAAAGCATTTATGTGCCAGATGTGCTAAAGATTCATGTGTCCCTTTATGCTTCAACCACCATTCCAGAGGTCATGCGTCCATGCCGATGACGGGTTCTGCTCGATAACAATCCAAAGCAGTGTGGACTGACACATGTTCATTTTCATCATCCGAGTCAGATGCCACCAGCAGAAGGTTGATTTTTTTTTTTTGGTGGTTCAGGTTCTGTAGTTTCCGCATCAGAGTGTTGCTCTTTTAAGACTTCTGAAAGCATGCGCCACACCTCATCCCTCTCAGATTTTGGACAGCACTTCACATTCTTAAACCTTCGGTTGAGTGCTTTAGTTATTTTTAGAAATCTCACATTGGCACCTTCTTTGCATTTTGTGAAATCTGCTGTGAAAGTGTTCTGAAAACAAACATGTGCTGGGTCATCATCCGAGATGGCTATAACATGAAATATATGGCAGAATGCGGGTAAAACAGAACAGGAGACATACAGTTCTCCCCCAAGGAGTTTAGTCACAAATTTAATTAACGCATTATTTTTTTAACAAGCATCATCAGCATGGCAACATGTCCTCTGGAATGGTGGCCGAAACATGAAGGGGTATATGAATGTTTAGCATATCTGGCACATTAATACCTTGTACCACTGGCTACAAAAGTGCCATGCTAATGCTTGTTCTCACTTTCAGGTGACATTGTAAATAAGAAGCGTGTAGCATTATCTCCCGTAAATGTAAACAAGCTTGTTTGTCTTAGTGATTGGCTGAACAAGAAGTAGGACTGAGTGGACTTGTAAGCTCTAAAGTTTTACATTGTTTTGTTTTTGAGTGCAGTTATGTAACAAAAAAACCCTACATTTGTAAGTTACACTTTCATGATAAAGAGATTGCACTACAGTACTTTTCTGAGGTGAATTGAAAAATACTATTTCTTTTGTTTATCATTTTTACAGTGCAAATATTTGTAATAAAAATAATATAAAGTGTGCACCCTACACTTTGTATTCCTTGTTGTAATAGAAATCAATATATTTGAAAATGTAGAAAAACATCCAAAATATTTAATAAATTTCAATTGGTATTCTATTGTTTAACAGGGCGATTAATCACGATTAATTTTTTTTAACCGTGATTAATTTTTTTAAGTTAATCACTTGAGTTAGCTGTGATTAATCAACAACCCTACTTTAAAATGTTATAAAAGCTTTTTAAGATGAGTATCTTACTGTAAATAAATGGACAAAGACCACAGTCAATAACTGAAGTCCTCATTCACTGAAGTGCATTAGGAAGGTTATATTTTGTGAAAGATTTCTGTGCTGGACATAGAGTTGAATTGAAGCCCATCAGCTATTTGTATCATTTATTTAGATTTACTAAGTGATCTGAAAAAAATTCAAACACCAACACGAAGAGTTGGGCAGATGAGATGAAATGCATCAGATAATGCGCACATTGTGTTTTATCAGCACATGACATTTGTGCTATGTTACTTTTAATATGAATTGACATGGTATTTGACATAGGACTCATGTTGCCCCATGACAAGGTGGAATGTGATTCACTGCACATTTCAAGTGCATGTTCAGATTATGTCAGTATTGATTTGAAGAGCAACTTTTCTGCCTGATGTTCAGGAACTTTCCTGAAATGTGAAACATTTGCCATTGTTCCCAGGATAGAGGGGAAGGTGAATACTAGCAACCATCAGTTTATAAAATCTAGCTTTTCAAATACTATTTTCTAAACACATCCCTATTTCAAAGCAATGTATCCATTGAAAATGTGTCCAAATTATTTTATAGCTTCAAACATAATTTTTTGTGTTACATTAACTTTAACCAGGGGTCTTATCTCTCTAGTTGACGTTAAATTTGTTTCAAATATTAAACAGACAATAGCTCGTGGTAGTTAGCTGAATCGTTTAAGGAATCAAATTCAGACTAAACGTTTACAAAATTTTCAGCAAAAGATTCCAGTTAATGAAAGAACCATGTGGTGTGCTAAAACATGTATACACATAGGTATTGCCCCATTTATCAGACATGAGAGCTAATTACCTCATACACTGCTATATTTCTTCCATCCTCTGCATTTCAATTCCCAATATTAACACATAGGTGGTCAAGCTGACCATTGAATAGCCTACATGAGCATGAATGCATTAAATAATTTAATGTTAGAGGAGTTTATTAAACTGCCACATTCTAATCAGCATGCGTACCTGCTTTCATTAATCTTGCACTGGTCCATGGTGTGTCTCCACAGCCAACACAGAGAGTGCTAATGTTAATAGGAGCTCTTAACAAACAGGACTAGTTAATCAAGGAAAATTTACTATTAACCACATGACCATGCATACTGCAAACTAATTACAATCAGATTTAACCTTTTCATTACTGTGTTCATCTAAACATCTTCCTTACCACTTGCAACACTGAACTATACAAAACCAAAGCACAGTTATACTCATTTGAACTGGAAATATTTGCATCAGTTCACAATTACAGATGGGAGAATCTCTTTGCTTCAGTTGCACAGTGTATAAAGTGTATTTTATTACATTGCCTTCCAAAAGCCTATTGCACAGAAACCTTCTTCTCCCCTCCAAAAATCCTGGTTAGGAGAGGTGATTATTAGAACAGTGTGTTCCAAAATGAACTGCAATAATCTGGATTAATTCAAAAGAAATTTAGCACTTCATAAATTACCAGTTATTACTGTGTAAAGAGACTGGATATAATTTAGAGTATTAAGTTATTTCAGTAGCTGAACAAAGTGTTTTAACCTCTGAAGTGCCATAGCCCTCACTGATATTGATAAAACCTTATAATTTTACAAACCCTATTATTTTCATTGGAGAGTAGACTATGGTGGGAAATGAGGCTCCATCAGTGGCCATTATTCTCTGTTGACTTTGTTCTCTGATAGAGAAATGGTAAAGGAATACAGTTAAGTAATAAAGCTATAGATTTTTAAAAAAAAAAAATCTTTTTTCTCTCTACATCAGTAGCATACACTATCACTTCAGTGTACAGATGGCAATGCCTATTGCTCTACCTAGGAAGCTGTATATGATATTTTGGATGGAGGAGCCAAATCATGTGGAGAGGGTAATATTCTCAAGGATTTTAAATTGCTGAGGGGGTTATTTGCATGGAGAGTTTGTTAGCTGAAGAGTGTTACTGTGCTTTATTAGTGATTCATGATGCATAGTATACTTTTGGTGATAACAGTGGCAATTGCTAACTTTTGGCTGGGGACCAAATTCTGGCCTTGGGGGCACTGTTGGGGCCCGCATTAGTCTCTGTCATGTGGGATGTGCTGTCACTCCTCTCTCCATCCTTTCTGCTTCTCTTCCACTCCAGTGTTTAAACTGATTAGCTTTTCCAGAAGATATTAAAGCCCTGGAATAGTTTGTTTCTTCCCTCCAAGGAAATTTGTTTCTAAATACCTGCCATTTGGTGCAATCTGGTGCGTTCCAATGGCAAAGAGTTTGCTTTTCAAAAGCATCTTTGTGAGGAAAGGTAAAAGTCAGCTGTGAGGAGGGATAGTTCAGCAGAGTCCGGAGTGGGAAATGGAGTCTATAAGAGACAGAATTCTACTTTCATGGCTCCCTTCCATACAAATGTTTCTCCTCCCAACTCTACCACCAGCTTTTTCTTCTTCTCTCCTGCCCTCTGCCTTTAGTCAAATGTTTCCAGATTGCCATTTAGTGAATTTTCTCCCTCTACATCCTGCCATTCTTCCTGCTGCTCCCCTACTCTCTGTAAGAGTTTCTCATTTCTATATCTCACTTTCTCAATACTTTCTGTCTTCTTCCCACTTAGTGCTAGCCTGGCCTGGCTTGAAATGGCTTTGAAAGGCAGCCTATACTCTTTATCTCTTCCCTTTCCTCTGCCCTCCTTTCTTTCTTCATTTCTATTTCCCTTCCCTTGTTATACCAATAGAATAAAAACCAGCAGGATCTTATTAAGAGGGATAAGGCAAAGATGCCACATTTATTGTAAATATACTGATAAAGCAAAAGATAAAAGTAAACAACGTTGTTTGACTACTTATTTCTTATACACACACACACACACACACACACACACACACACACACACATACACACACACATATATATATATATAGAGAGAGAGAGAGGTTCATTCCCACAATCATTCATTCAAGTTAGGTGTTATAGTTACCGGCCTAGAAGTTGCTCATGCCAAGTTACTGGCCAGGTATCTTGGTCATGAGGATGGAGCCGAGTCCGTGTCAGGTGCACCTGATGCTCCTGGAGGCTGGCAACAGAACCAGAGACTCAAAGTCATCAGTCTTTAGAGTCCATTCTTATAGGAATTAATTCCTATGTTAGTCTATGGGAACTGTTTCATCCTGCTGTTGCTGACTCAATCAGCAGATGGCACATTCCTGTCCAAAGTAGCACATTCTTGGTGGCTCCACACTGTCCAAAGTTTGTGTTTTTCACCCTTCCAGGTGATGGGGTGGATCCCAGTTTACCCTCCGGGGGTTTTCTGGTCATCCGCTTGACACATTCTTCGGCCGATGGATACTCCCATTCTAGGCTGGCACCTCCCTAACCATCCATGTATATCAAGCATTCATCAGCATACATTCCATATCTTAACCATATTTTAATTTACTGTCTCCACCACTTTCAGGGTGTGTGCTAATTCATTTGAGACTCCCGGCCCTTTAATCACAGAGGGTGGGGGTCTGTCCTAGGAGCCCTTGAATGAAGTGAAAGTCACTTAACGGCTTATAGTGTTTGTTTACCTTGTATCAATTGCTTCAAGAACAAAGTCAGTTAACTTGTTTGTAAGTTTTACATAGTAGTAAAGTATCTTTCACAGGATAGATGTAAGCTACTGTCTGTAGAAACCATTGATTATAAGTTTTAACAGAAGACCCAAGAGATTTTTGTACTTGGTGAAACTGTTGGATTTTAAAGTGTGGGGGACAAATTATGAGGGGGTCACTGTCACTTGGGGGAATCACTGTTAGTACCTTCTTTTATATCCCTACACCCTGTTCTTCTCCTCCTCCTTCCCCTCCCCCCCTTCAGCTTTCCTTCCCCACCCGTGCTAACTCCTCTTCTCCCCTGCCACTACTGAGCAGTCCTGAAGAGCTTCCTCTTGTGCCTGGAGAATGCTGCAGCACAGAGGAGCATTCTCAGTCTACCTTTGTGTGAGACCTGCTGCCTCCTTGCTAAACTGCCTGCTCTTTAAGATGAAAACAGTAGGACCACAGGTTAGGCCACAGAAAATATGTCTACTGGCTGTATAGATCTCACAGGGCTATAGTATACACAGATGGCCCCAAACCTCCACTAAAATCTTTAAGACTGCACAGACAGGTCTTGTTTTCACTGGGGAAAAGATGTGCTCTTAATCTGAGGTAGCTAACTTGAGTCAAGAATACACTTTTCCCCAGTGAACACAATGCCATGGAGGATAAAGAGGCCTTGGCTTTCATTAATAAGGGGAAAACTCACTTATTTATTGAAAAATAACTTTTCCAGAAAGGCTGATGTATAGTTACTTGTGTCATCTCCACCACTGTCTTTCCCAGCATATCCCACGTGCTGTGTCTGTGTTCTAGATTATAAAATATTCAGGGACTGTATTTGTTTTTGTGCACTGAACAAATCCAAGTACATCATCGGTGCTAAACAGATAAATAAGTAAAATAACAAGAACAGAGGCAGATGTTTCATTTGTAGCTTCCCCTTGCTATGCTATGCTTTGCTTTTTTGCCTTGATTTGAAATTGTTGTATATACCTGACCATGAAGGATAACACTGGATTTGTACACTTAGCAGGTTATCAGTGTGATAGAAGAATTTAATGCTATAGTATATGACTTGTAACTATAATTGAGCTTGGAAATGTCATATGATCATCCAACATAAGGCCCTATTCCTCAAAAGGCTTCAGCTGTCAGGTCATGATAGTGCATAGATTATTTTACATGTTATTTACACAAGATAGAGTAGAAGGCACATTCCATGTATGAGTCAAGAAGGAAAGCAGCACTTTACAAGGAAAGGTTTAGCCCTTTTACAGTTGTTAATTTTCATCATGGAAACAGGGAAAATACTTATAAAACTGGTCAAAGTACTATTAAAAAATGTGTGTGTGTGTGTGTGACTCTTCTGCCAGGTGGAGTCAGCAGCAACAAGGGTCGAGTTCAGTATCTAGGAGTTCTTAACAATACAAAACAACTGGCTCGAGCTCTCCTTGGTAATGTGGGAAAACTTATCCCCTAGAGTACCTCAAAGAGGCAATACTTCCTCACTTGCAAGCATGGAGTCTGTGTATAACAAAAGAGAACTTTTATGAAAAGGGAAAGGGAACCTAGTTTTAATTTGGGAAAACACCACAACCACATTCAAAAGCATGGGACCATAAGCAAACCTGACCTCACAGTGTGTTGGGCAGTGTCCTTTGCCTCAGTTTCCCACCCTGCGGTGCGAAAGTCCAACGAACAAATGTCCTTTTAACACATCACTCCCCACTCCCTCCACTGCACCCCACTCATAGTTGGCTGGCCTTGGTTACTGAAGAGCCATAGTTCAGACGTACATTCCCACCCCTGGGAAGGGGGCATTGAGCAATGCCTCTTCTGCTACCTTGGCAACTGGTCACAACTGCTGCTGCTGCTCCTGCAATGTCACGTTCTGAGGTTCTGCCACTTAACCCAGCTCTTAGTGATGTTAGCAGGCAGTGGGGACCTTGCAGCCAGTGCAGTCTCTGTGTGGTCTTTCACTGTCCTTATACAAGGTCTAAGGCTTAGTGCCTGGATCTACTCAGCAGTGATGTCAGCTCTAGAAATCACCAACTGGAAACAGGGGCTCTCCATTGAGTCTAATCAGCGCTGGCTGGAGACGGGCAGGTCAAATGACATCTAGGACTCTTTAGGCAGAATCCATACCACCACTAGATTGGAACAGCTGTTCCCACACACACTCATCTTCACTGGGATTTGGCACCCCTAACTCCTGCTTAGCAAGTGAGGGTCAGTTTCAGGTAACCCCTCTCAATCAGGAAAGCTCATTCAAACCCTTACATACATACATACATACATACAAAATAGTTGGAATATTTAAAAAAATACAGTATTGCATTACATAGTCATGGTTGTCTGGTTTTTGTAACTGAGATTTTATAGGTGTAAGGTGATATGACGTTTGCAGTAATATGACCCAGAGGGCTGGACAAAAGACTGACAAAGGGCCTGGAAGGGAGAAAAGGAAATACGTTCAGTAATGACCTTCAGCAAGATTTGGGGCATCATTTATCAGAGGGGGCAACACTGAGCCCTTTAGGAGCTACTGAAAGCCATACATGTACATTGACTGGTCTGACTAATAGACAAAATAATGGCAACGGGGGGGAAAAAATTGGACACAGAGTCATAGGGCTGCATGTCTACTGACTGTTGCTGTAATGGGATACCTATTACAGATGAATAATGTTAGCCGGGGAGAGGTAGTGGTGTGTTCCCATGAGTAAATAATGACGGGTTGGAGTGGGCTGAATAGGAGAGAGGAAACCCTGCAGTACAGAAAGGTACCTGGAAGGACACAGTACATTGCCCCTCTGCTTCCATGCTGCTTTAGTTTCATTTTTGGATTTTCCTGTCTACTTTGAAGAGAGCAAAGCCCAAAGTCCATAGAAGTGGATTTTCCCTGGCTCCTGTAAGGCAGGACCAGCAGCAGACGATATATTGTCATGAAATTCCCTTACAGGCCTTCACAGACTCATCCTCTTCTGTTTGCAGGACCTGCAAGTCACTACAGGGAAATTGTTCTTATCAGAAACATCTTGGTTATGTCATCCTTCCCCTCCCACAATAATGTATCTCCTTAGGCTTACTATATCCCCTTTGTCCCACTAATTCAGGAGTAGAGGCTGACCCATTGGCTGCTACACAAATATCGACATTGCTGCAAATATCATATTTCTCAAAAATATTTGGGAATTTCAGTTAAGCATTCTTTATTTTAAAATATTAAATATGTATCTATTTATGCACCATACACTTGAAACCAATTGGTCACTTAAAAATCACTGGAGTGTTCCTTTAATTACATTCTATCCTACAATTGTCTACCATCAAGTTTTATCACAGTCAACATACCAAAATGAGGCCTAAATCTTGACATTAGATAATTAAGCAGTTTAATTCAAGAGATTTTTAACTCACTATTTGCTGAATTTCTTACTCACACACTTATAGCTAAGAGACAAGAAACAAAAAGGGTGAGGGGAAAGAGACACCATTTTTTTCAAAAGTCCTGCTGCAGGGAATTTGCCTTAAGGAGCTGTAATGCCACATCAGAGCATCTTCCATACCTGCTAAGAGACTGATCTTAAAACATATCAAGACAACTATTTTATTTTCTACTATGGCAAACTCTGGAATAAGTTCCCAGAAAGATAAGAAATTTATGAGAGAGGTGCAGTTGCACCATTGTTGCCATCCCACAAGGCTTTTCAACTACCAATTGGCCTAACAAGGATCAAAATCAATTTTGATGTATTCAAGCTAGAGGTAATGCTGATTTTGGTAGTTCCTACCCCACTTCACATTATTATTATTCTGCCTCCACTTCACAGTGTCAGAGTCTAGGCTTCAGAAGAACTACAACAGGCCTCTTCTGCAAAGGAAACCCACATATAGATTCTTTTACCTGCTCCTGAACTCCCTAGGCAGTGCATCCAGAAGACAGTCATGTAAGTCTTTGTCTGTTGCTATGGGCTGGGATTTTCAAAGAATCCTAATGGAGTTTGGCTCCTAAAACCCATTCAATTTCACTGGGTTTGGGCTACTAACCCTTTTGGAAATCCCAAATATAGAGTTTGCCTGAGCCATCTGCCGATGAAAGTTGACACAGTATCTCACATTGGAAGTCAAAGATGTGACTACCACTAGCAAGGATAACCTTTTATTACTTGAGCTTTCCACTAACGAGAATGTGTTCAGAGTACATTTTCACTACTGCATGTGATTTAGGTACTGACAATACAGCTGCTTTACTGCCTGAAAATATGGAGAGACTTATTTTTATCAAAATAAATCACAACAGGTTTCAGTGCTCCTATAAATTACGTGATGATAGGGAGGTGACTTTCAGAGGGAAAGTTAAATGAGACGGTTGTGTTGTGAGAAAGTGGTGCATCTCCAGAGCTTTGGATATCAGCTAAATATTGTAGTATGCTTTAATTAGTAAGTTACTCTAGTGTTCATGATGGATGTCAGCTGGACACAACAAGAGACTAACGTTTCTAATTAACCAAGGAAGGTTAGAGCATATCCTGAGGTAGGGAGACTTCCCCATACACCCCATTCTGCGTCCTCCCAGTCTGCCTTGGAGAGACCACTTTTACAGGTGGGAGAGTTCATTTTCCATGTTTATTCAGCTCTAGGTATCTTAGCTGATGATCTCTGGAAGAAACAAGCATGGATGATGTAAGAAATGCAAAGATAAATTATTTAAGATTTTTATACTAGGTGAAAGCATGCTAATTAGCCATTGTGTGTGTGTGTGTGTGAGAGAGAGAGAGAGAGAGAGAGAGAGAGAGATGTACGGCCTCAAAACCAGACTGAGGCCACTAATAGTCTCCTGCCACTAAACGACAAAGATGTCTGGTTGCTGCAAAACTGAACTACATGAACACGAACAATACAGAGGTAAAAGGCTTTGTAGACCAATACCAATTTCCTGAACCCTTCTATAACCTGACTCTAGAAACCTGCCTATTCTGCTGGGATTTTTAAATCAAAACTAAGTATTAGTGATTTGGTGAACTGGTCCTTTTACAAGTCAGAACACTTTTCTCAAATCCCACTAGATCCACTGAAAAAGGAAGACATTCCAACATCAATATAATGTCTTAGAGCTAGCTGGAAAAATACTACCTGAATGGTTGTTGTTTTAATACTTTTATTGGAATAACATGGGAGTGAGTTTTCTGTAACATCCTATCAGGCATAAGGACCTGCAGCCAGCCTACTCATCTGCTATCTTAACTCCTAGGCAATCTGACGAGCACAGCTGGGTCCCGATTGGCCAAATGCCCGACTGGCTGATGGGAATAATGGACCCGCTCTTAAGATCCACAGCAGCAGGCCACTGGCTGCTCAAAGCATTTGCCTGTGGCTTTAATAGCTCCTGCACTTATTTGTTCCTGCCTTGCTCCTGCCCTGTTCCAGCCTTGCCCCTGCATTGCCTCACTCCAGGTAACCCAATTCTGACCCTTGGCTCCAATTTCTGACCCCTGACTGATCCTGACCCTTGGCTCTGGCATCTGGCCCCTGACTCCAGCTTTGACCCTGGGCTCCAATTCCTGGCTATTGACTCCTGTTTTAACCTTAGGCCTGACTCCTGGTCTGACCTCTAGGCATCGCTGCTCATGTCCCTGACACATCCCCAATTGCTGACAAAGCATTTCCTAGGTGAGAAGAAAGGAAGCAAAGGAAGAGAGAGAAATGCAAGAAGGAAAAAAAATGTAGTCGGGTTAGGAAGGAACAGAAAAGAGAAACCTCTGAATGGCCACAAAGGTATGCAACAGAAGCAACAAAATACAAGGGAATGTTGAAAGAGGTAGAAAATAAACTCAAGGACCAGATCATCCTCTCCTGTGGCTCTCAGGGGGAGGAAATCTCTGCATGGATTTCAGAGTGGAAAATCCCACCTGCCCCACATTTCTATGGGGAAAATTCTCTCTGCCCTCCCCCCCCCCATGTCCCCTCAAGCATGATGGGACAAAGGCTGCAGGGCCTGCCTCTAAATTGGCAGATCCCCAGTGACCCATGGAAAGCCAAGGCTATCTGTCTGGAGGTCCTATTAGGGTGACCAGATGTCCCAATTTTATAGGGACAGTCCCGATTTTTTTCTTATATAGGCACGTATTACCCCCCACCCGTCTCGATTTTTCACACTTGCCCTCTGGTCACCCTAGGTCCTATGCATCCACACCAGTTAAGGCCATCAAAGGTCACCCTCTTCACATCCACATTGCTAGGAGGGGAGCTTCATAGGAACCAGGATACTAATATCATCCGTGGTCCTTACTTTACCTGGTGACCTTGAGGGGAAGGGAGACAGAATCCATGGAAGAGATTATACAATCCTGGGTGCACGTCTAATGTCTGTGGGCCTGGAGACAAATGTACACCTCCCTGGATGGCCCAGTCTCCATCCCAGTCCCCACTGAAAACCCTGTTCTGTGTTGGAGTTGTGTCTGCAGGGACATGGTGGAAGAGGGAACTGCAGCATAGGAGTGATTTGGGAGCACAGTCTTGCACAATGGGCTGAGATCTGCATTTGGAGTGCACCCTCCAAGTGTGGATCTAGTGGGCATGATCTAGGCATAAAGAAAGGAAATGAGAGAAGATAAGGAAGAAATGAAAAAGGAGGAAAAATGAGCACCGAACAAAAGGAAAAGATCTGAATTCTTTGGAATGCATGAAGAAAAGCAAGAGATGGAGACCTGAGAGAGACCCCCTGCACAGAGAAAGAAAGTAAAGAATACCAGATGTGTAAAACTGGGACAAAAGAGAGAATGCAGAAAGACACGCACACAAATGAACCAGCAACACAACAGAGGTTAGAAAGATATAATTCATTCATCATTAAAAATATGAAAGAGAGACTGTATTGATACTTTTCATATTATGTTGGCAAAGGTCCTGATTTTTCTCCAGAATAATCTAAAGCCATATTTCATCAGAGATCAGTACTTTCTGGATTCTCCTCTCTCTAAATGAAGAGTGAGATTTCCTTCTTATCTGCACTGGTATAAATCCCCTGAAGTCAATGCAAAATAGTAAAAATGAGAGCAGATCCCTAGGTACAACAAGAACCTGTGACCCTGTCCTGATGCCATGGCTTCACTCCCAACACCCATTTAGAGTGGGATGCATATGGCAATTCATGCTTCTCAGAGCTATTATTTCAGTCTGTCTGCTGACTCAGGAGATGTTTTTACATCAATTAAATATGGGTCACATTTTCAGGCTTTTTTTCATCAACATGAAGCAAGGGATTCTGGTGCAATTTTCATGAAATATTGTAAGGACTTTTTTATCGATAACATGCAAAATTATGAAATATTCAAATGCTTATCTTTTTTGTTTTTCTTAGTGTGCATTGCATCAATCCATCCAAGCTCCCGTCTCAATCTACCTGATGCTCTAGAAGGGGTGGAACAGCACTTAAGTGATGGTGTAGGAGTTTCTCTTGACTCTGTTCCTTTTGGACAAGCTGTTTGAAACAAGAAGTAAGCACTTAAACGTGGTATGGGGCTGCAATGTTCACTTTCCTGCTGCCTCAGCTTTTCATTGCTGCTTTAAAGATTGCACTCAGCAGCACTTAGGGCCCCGTGACTTGCTTTCACCCTTCCCTCCCGCTCTCCTGCTGTTGGTACACTCACTTGTCTGTTCCCAGACTCTTCTTTCCTGAGCAAAATGCAAATCTTACTCAGAATAATGATACTGATATTAATCCATATAAAAACTACATTTTCCCAAGGATCTTTCTTGTATAACCCTTCTGCCAGATGTGGTCAGTAGCAACAAAGGCTGCGTTCAAATAGCCATGGGTTTGTCTTAAAACTAACAAGCACCACCGGAGTGAGACTCCACCCCAAATTTCTGGGATCACTAAATATCTTGCCTGGAGGCTCTGAATAGACAATACTTCCCCACCCTCAAGCAATGAGTCTGTATATGAAACAAAGAAAACTTTCCTAGGGGAAAGGGAACACAGCATCCACTTGGAAAACAGCAACTATATAGCTATATGAATGAATAAATAATATGCTCCTCTACAGTAACTTTTGTAGTAGTCTGTTAACTCAGTTCCCTACCCCTCAACATAAACATCCAATAGACAAATGTCCCTTTACCACATCATTTCCCCTTTCCCCCTCTGCTAAATCCCCCTCGAGGTTTGTTTCAGTGGGTAGTTTAGTCCCCGAGTCCCCTGAGGTGCATTCAGGAAGGGCTGTCTCCAGTCCCTTGGGCAGTGCTGCCTGCTCCTGCTCTGAGGCTCTGCCACCTCACCCACATATAGCGATTTCAGCTTTAGTTGGTGGCTGGGAAGGAGAGACCATCACCAGAATTCACTTAGCTCTGTTGCTGTCCTCTGCAGGTTCCATGAAGACCCCTTTCTGTATTGCACCTCATCGAGGAACCACCTGTGTATCATCTCCCGTCCTGACATCTTCAGTCTGCATCAACTCTCCTCCACATCCTCACTGGAGGGGAGCTAGTAGCACATTGGACCCTTGAGCAAAGTCCATGCAATCAGGTAGTAACCCCTCTCCCCTCTCTTCTCTCAGTTCAGTTCTACTAACTGACCAAATGAGTTTGGGTACAGTTATGGTAGCTTTCAAAATGTAAGAAGTGCAAATGAAGATCTCTGTAGCTGTGCCTCCCCTCTGGAGCTTCTGTCCTTCTGGGTAAATAGGCTGTGGAATCAGCATACGATAGCATACTAACCAATATTGCTTCTGTATTTTCTTGTACTACCCTGTGTGTCTGTTGTCTCTTGTCTTATTCCTTAGATTGTGAGCTTTTGGGGGGCAAGGACTGTTTTTTTTGGTCTGCGTTTGTCCAGCACCTAGCACAATTGGATCCTGGTCCATGACTAGGACTCCTAGGTGCTACATTAGTACAAATAATAATTATACGGATAAGCAAGTCTTCCCCCTTTTCACCAACAGGTGGAGCATAGAGCTCCTTACCTTCTAGAGCTCCTGGCCACAGGACTTATACTGGCCACCAGCTTTTGATGGTTTTAGGCACAATTTTCATATCCTAAGTGGATGAACAGCAGTGAATTGGAGCGGAATGTTTGCCATAAGTAGGTGGAGTTAGTACAGTCTCAAATGTAGGTTTAAAACACAAACGACACTTGGCCAGAAATGAAAAATAACCAGAACAGTAGAGGAGACTTTTACCATACAGTCTATGCCATCTCGTGGGATATAAATTTAGGCCCATAGTCACAGAAAGAAGTCCAACCCTATATTACATTCAGATCTGTGTTTTAACCTGTTTCCCATTTGGTAACAACTCTTTCACTACTGCCTGATCCTATCAGCAGTGTTGGGTTTTTCCATTACTGCTCTATAAGGTTCTTAGAGGGTCATGCTATCACGTAGTCCTTTAAAGTAACACCATTAATATATCTTCAGTTAATACAAGGATATTAATAATTAGTACATCTACTCACACCCAAATTATTGTAGCTATGTATTGCTGTTGGCTCCCAAACGTGTGCTTTACTAAACATTTGTTCAGTTCTGCCATGACCCAATAGTCTGATTTAAAGGTGGTCTTGCAATTTAACTGCTAGTTAATCTCCGACTATCTTGCTCTTCACCCTTTATTTTATCATCAGGCTAATGTGGTATGTGCAAAATAATTACACTTCCACATTAAACTGAGATTTTTTTTTATAATTTTATTACTTTAATCTAGTATGCATTAAAGTTCCACACAGAGTGCCTGTTTTTACTTAGGTTTTTTATTAACCAGAACTTTTCAACCTTGTGTGATCTCTCTATAATTCCCTTTAGAATACATAATTGTGCTCTATCAATTTGTTAAAGGCTTTTGAAGTGTTAAAAAAGCTACATTAAAATTATTTTCTTTCAGGTTTTATGTTAATGAACATAGGTGCTATTCAAAGCAAAGTCAGTGTGTCAAGGGAACTTTAACTAAAGTTATTCATACATAAACTAAAAAAGGAAACATCCTTAGTGGAAGAAAATACATTTAATGAGTAAGTGCAGCACACAATTCCTCCTTTCAAAAATGTCAGTTCACATTGAACCTCCATTCTAGGTATCTTACAATTACTTTGTCAACAGCAGGTAGAGTACTGATGGATGATGCATTGGTTCTTGAAACCAAACTTTCTGTGAGTTACTTAGGCTGAAACTAAGTGCTTTTACATTCCAGTCTTATTGATGATAGTGGTTTTATATTTATCACCCTGTCATTTCAGTTGACTGTATCAGCCTCTTCAGTGCAGGAATATGGACACTAATGGAGGTGTGTCCTTAGTACTCTAAAGGGTCACAGATTCATTCCACTAACACGTTCACAGCACAGTTATAAACTCAGAAATTGCTTTGCACATTTTAAATAGTAATCTGCAGCTCTAGGCATATTAGGCCTTTGAAATTCAGTTTCTTGCTGGCCTCCTTTAGACCGTGCTACCTGTTTGACACTGAATATGCTTCCTTCAACTTTCACTAATATAATGTTACAGTTTTGCAACCTGCCCTATACTAGGTAGAATTCTATCAGGACCTTGGAAAGTCCAGGATCAGATTGCAACATTTATTTATAAGAAATTCTGTCAAGAATCAATAATAGTGTTGGGTCTCAAGTTCCTTCTTTAATAATACTTTGATATGATTTGTCACAAGCTAGCCCACAGTATCCACCAGATTTTATTACTTAGCTTGCAGCACAGTGTCTCATCTTTGAGTCATGAGATCAGCCATGGGGAGACCTTTAAAAAGCTATATTCTTTACTGTTTGGTTATTACAGAAAGTCTATATTACTCAATAATATCTTTTATAAGGTGTGCTGTCACATCTTCACATAGATGTTTAACCCCGATGTAGATATACTGAATGCCTGGAGGCCACTTTAGTGACATGGACATTGTTTTTCATGATTGGATGCCAGATGTATCAACAACAACAACAAAAGTTGGGTCTTATTTTCACAGCTTGGTATTTCTGCCTGGATCTCATACTAACTGTCAATAGCAACTAAGATTTTATTTAGAGTACAGAATGTAACATTTTTATTACTTGAAAGTAGTAGAAAATCTGTGAAGGTAATTTTAGATTTCTTTCCACTGTAATATCAGTTCCTCAGGTTCTACTGTATATCTCAGTAAACAAGATCTTACTGTATCACTACCATATTGTAGTTCTAAATATATAAGTTCTTACTCAGATCAGATGTTTGCTTATACAGGATGGTTTACAAAATAGAATGCTGTGTGTTGTTGACCTTAGGTACAGTATAGTCAATAATTTAATTTTCCAGTACAGTTAATAAAATCTGCTTTGGGTAAAAATATTAATCTATAAGATAAAGATTTTTTTTTAAGTGTAAAACAGGGATCGGCAACCTTTGGCATGCAGCTCGCCAGGATAAGCACCCTGGCGGGCCTGGCCAGTTTATTTACCTGCCATGTCTGCAGGTTCGGCTGATCGCAGCTCCCACTGGCCGCGGTTTGCTGCTCCAGGACAATGGAGGCTGCGAGAAGCGGCGGCCAGCACATCCCTTGGCCTGCGCTGCTTCCTGTAGCCACGTGGCTGCTTCCCGCGTGCCAAAGGTTGCTGATCCCTGGTATAAAATTTTGATTTTGCATCTTTGTTTTCTATATCTTGAATTTCTGCAAAGAATCATGCACACTAATAGCACTATTGAAATAGTAATATTTTCAAATATCATAATGGTTTTGTGTAATTTTTTTAAATCTACCTCTTAGGCAATTTCTTTACATTTAATTTAAAAAAAAAAAGTTTGGCTCTTTTATTTTGCTGGTTAATACTAATAAAATGTATACCTATGTTTTCATGGTTTTTGAGGATTCTTTTGACTTGATATGCAAAAATTTCTGGGCCAAAGAAGAAAACCTTTAAATAAAGAGCTGAGCATTGAAAATGGAGTGATGTGTATTTAGGCATGTGGAGGTTTTTTGAAGGCAAATGTATGCCCACTTTTTGACATAGTATATGCTGGAGGGGGGTGGGATAGTGGAAGTATTAGGTTTAAGTATAATAGATTGCATCTCTCTGATTTACCATATTTTAAAGCCAGGTTTCTGTAAAACTCCCAAGCCAGATAAATCCCTAGCAGAGTCAACCTTTAACCAAAACAAACAAACAACCCAACCAAACAAGCATGGCCTGTTTCAGTTCTGAACTGAAGACGCATACTTTAAAAAAAGTTTCAGCTTCTCCAAGCCTCTCTTTGTAAAGATAATTGACTATCAACTGCCAGGGTCTCACTCCATGATAGGCACAGGAGGACCTCAGTATTCATGTTGGCTCTTACTATTGGTTGGCTTTTGGCAGATTTCTCTGCTGTCAACCAATAAGCGAGAACTCTACAGTAATAGGTCAGATCTGGCCTATGGGTAAAAGTGGCAGTATTGGGAGTGAGAGAATTTCAGCCATAGGTCAAAACTGTTGATGGAGAAAATATTTTAAGACCTTATTTTGCACCTGAAATACATGATTAGTGATAGTTTTTCAAATGTTGACAGGTCCATATAAGTGTTTAATATCATAAGTTGTGCAATGATTTGTAAATTATTTATTAGCAGGTTATAGTAAATTCTGGAGAAGTTAGGGAAAGCTTTAATTCACTACAAAAAATGTAGTGAATTCAGCCTTCTAAATTTACCATTGCCCACAGCCTTTCCTTTTCACACTTTGTTTGGCTGCATTCACCAAATAGATTACTCACACACAAACACTTGCCCTTACTAGGAGTAATACATCATTAGCAAATGGTGCATACCAATTTTTCTGCAAAATAGACTGTATACAGTCCACCTCAAGAATGAACTACTAAAGTTGTTCTGGTGAAGTCCTATTATACCTGATCAAATCAGATGCTTATATGAAGTCTGCAGTTTGTAGCATTTGTGTGCATCTCAAGTATATAGACTTGACACCAAAGTCCCATTCCCAACTATGGAGTGGTAGAAAGGATCCTGGCTATCACACATTGGAGACATGAAAACTGCAGTGCACTGAGAACCTGGAAGGATTCCTTTGTTTGGCAGGTCATCCATTCACAGGAACAAGTTGTTGGCATTAGTTGTAGCAATTAGGCTTATCAGGTAAGTGAAACTTGTAGACTTTTATGTACTGACTATTAGTGAATCAGCTGACACCACTGATGCTGCCCAATAAACGTCTTTTTCGGTTACTACTATATATTTTGATTGGCACAAGTGCATAAAGGCCATTCCATGTGCGTTACCCCCGCTACTGCAGAAGCATGCTGAATCCATTAAGTGCCTTCAAGAAGGTGGCATTGATTAAAAAAGTCAATATCAATAGCAAAGAATGGTGCTCAGTCCATGATAGACAAAGTGATTGGATTTCTACACTTTTTAAATGAAACGAATCCAAATACACTGATAAACAACTATATCATCCCTTGTTTTGTCCCTGAACTGGAGTAGGAGTCAGTGCAAAACATTCAAATGATGTTATGGCCACTATGAAGCTAGTTAGCTGAGCTAGTGGCTACATGAGCTTTTCAATATATTTTGTTCTGGAAATTTATTAATAACATTTCCATACACTAAAATGATTTGGTATTACACTGAAGTGGCAATTGGCTAAATAAAGAGAACGGGCCAAAAGATTTTTGCCTATGAAAAGCCATTGTGATATAAGTATGACCAATTTTTTGGAATTTTTTACTCAATAAGAAGTTAATGGCTAACTGAAGATAACTGTGCAACTACTACTGAGACATTTTTGCAATTTGGCATAAACAAGGATTTTAGAGGCAAACTGTAATAGAGTAATGCCATATCTATATGAAATACTATTCTCAGTCCTCAAGATAGTTGACATTTCTGGCAAAACTCTCAGAAAATAATACTTAAACACACTGTAGTGCAGTGTTTGGATTTAGAATTCACTTAAAGGAGTAATAGTCAACTGGGAAGTTTAAAACATGAGATTGGTACATACATAAGTTATATGTGGGTTGTATTGAGAACAGGATGAACAAACCAGAGAAGGCAGCAGAAGTCTTTACAATGGATATTTTGGAAGAATGAGTGCAGCAAGCTGGTCTGTGGGATAAGGCAGAAGAAAAATTCTTGCAAAGTTTAAATTTATTTGCACCTGTGAAGCTATTTTCTCATCTGTTAAAATGGTTTAGGTATATACTGTAACATGGTGTATCTTTCAAACATCTGAAAGACTGTCTGCAAAATGGACCAAGCAGTAAAAGAACAGTAGAGACAAATATTCTCTACTTGGTAGTGAACTAGTAATGAGATCCGATTCAAAAATGTTCATATGTAAAATAAACAAGTACAAAAGTCAGCTATGTAAGGGGTAGGACCTAATAAAAATCAGCCAAGTCAGAAAAGAGTTTAGCAATTTTAATAGTTAAATTATAAAAGACATAGCTTAGCCTCCCTCCTTGGTTTCATAAACCTGGCAGGGTTCTGAATTGAGGGAGAACCAGGACAGCAAGTTAGTTTTAATAGTGTCTTGTTTAGCTTGACCATGTAAATAGCTAATCATTTTCTAACATGGCCAGAAACTGTGCTAAACATGTTCAGAGCTTCTGATGATCCTACATTCCTCTAGCCATCGCTACACATGAGAACCATACTTGGCAAATGCTAGTTACATTTCTTGATGCACTTAGTGCATTTCTTCTAGAAGGTGCTCAGATACTACAGTGGTATAAGAACCTGGATAGAATAGAATCAAGAATACATTTCTGCATGTGAATGTTGTAGAGTACTGTACAAATACCCTGTACTGAATAGTGTTTGACTTTTCTCTCCTCTCCTTGGATACCACTCAGAAAAATCGAACGTTTCCAAATATGGGGGAATGTTGGTTGGCTGTACCCAAATCCTTAGCTACTACAATGCCTCTCTAATAGTACCTAACTGCATATTTTTCTAGGGCTGGATGCACAGTTAATCTTGCCAGGGCCCACTGCCTGCTGACTGTGGACCAGCTCTTTTCAGTATATTGGCCTCTGATGTATAGAGATGGTCAGAGATGGTCAGATTCTTCATGGCTGTTTTGCATGAGCCTTGTGAAGTAGTAGCAGATCCTGGCAAACCATTGGCTCTTCCGGTGGTCAGTCAATCCTGCTGTAGTAATTGGTTCCATGAAAGCCCTCAAAGTTTAAAGAAAAATTACCCAAAGAAGTACTAAACTGAGTGAGTTAGATGATTTTATGGAATGTTTTGTATACAGATGGCATTAGTTACATTGGTAGCAGGCCAGCTTCACTACAGCTCGATTTAGCACCTGATAGGGAAGCAAAAGAAAGTGTTAATTTGGGCTTTGATACTATCAGTTTCAATCTCTTCCATAAATCAGTGTTCTAGAAATGCATCTACGTTTGCCCTAACTTTCCTGGGAAGCCCATATTTCCCACTACTCCCATCAAAGTTCACTTTATTAACCTAGGAGTTATAGGTTTCAGCAGAAATAAATTCTTTTAACAGCAACAAAACCTATTTTCCACCAGGTTTTCCGAAAATCTCATTCTCTGGTACAGAAGCCACATTTTGAATGCTTACATCTGGCAGCTGCCCAGCTGCAATAGCTCAGCTAGTTCCTGTACCCACAGCCAGGCTATTCATATTCATGGTGATATTCACATTTGGTCCCATCCCTTTCACTTGGGGATTTAACTTTTTGGATGGCGGGGCAATCCTTGGCATGTTCAAAGAGAAAAAGGACATCTTTCACACCAGAACAGGGACCGTACAGAGAGCAGAAAGGACAGGTTTTTAGACTTGATACCTTAGGATGGTGAGCAGTAAAATAAAATAGACTTACAAGTGTGGAAAAAAACCCAGGTCTGCTTTCAATACAGTAGAATAAAGATACCCCAGAGCTGAGAATGACTTGGGACCTGATTTATATGAGAAACAGCATCTCTGTATGAAACACTGCGGTGGTTACATTTGGCAAAAATACTCATGCTTGAGTCACTTTGGTTAGAGAGAGGAGGCTTCTTGCAGAATGTTCCCCATGAGTGGTCCTCAGACTTGAGCCATCAGAGTCTGAATGTAACACTGCAAAGTCCATTTTTGGGGTAAGTGTAAAGAATGTGGGATTTATATATATTAATTTTATATACCTATATATCATATTTGTGGGTTTGGAGTTTGTGTTGCTGGCTAAAGGGTAACTAAGAGTTGAATTGGCTTTTGTTAACTTGGAGCTGCAGGAATCAAGAATAGACACTCCCCAACGGCCAGTACTTAATTGGACAATGTGGCTAATAATTCCTTGGAGGCTTACCTCCAGTAATGTGGCATCAGAGACTGGCTCCTCCCCTCTCCCCATGCGGGAAGGGTGGGGAAGAGCCCAGCTTGATACTTCTTGGGGTTTCAAAGCAGGAACTTACAAACAAAAAACTTGAAAGCAGTTAAAATGCTGAACCTCTGAGTCAGGGAGACAGAAAATCCACAGAGAAGCATGTGGCAATTTTGTCCCCAGAATAAGAGGATGGGAGTACGAAGGCTAAGTTGGGCCTACCTCCTTGCATGAGGCAAATGCTAAGTTTACGTAAGAAAATATGCATTTAGGCATTTGTTATTTTTAACCCTTTTCTTTGTGCTTGCGATGCTCCTTTGGATAAATAAATCCTATTATGTTTTCAACCAGGTGACCACTCCTGGGTCACTGCAATTTCATACTAGTCAAAAGCTCTCAGAGAGAAGTCTCTAGCAGGGGCCAAACCCAGATGGACTTGTTGGAGGTAACATAGTTGGTAACAGGGATGCAGCAGCCTGATCAGTCTAGTTTAAAAGTGGGGTGAATCACAAGACTCCAATGTGAGAAGTGAGATTGTGGGCCTGTCACTGGGAAAGAGTGCCCACAGAGAGAGACCAAGAGATGGCAAAGGTACAACCTCTGAACCATAACAGTGAGCATTCAGCAAGAAAGTCGATTGATAGGACAAGGAATGAGTGGCTATTTTTGTTGTTAGGGCTTTGTGGATTACCAAACAGGGACAACATGGCAGCAGCTAACTCCTCCCCAGTAATCAAATTAAGTCACCTTGTTAACACCACGATGCAAGACTTAAATGTGCAGTACCAGTAGCTTATTGACTGGTGTTCAGCATGCACACAGGGGGCGTAATCACCACTTAATGGCTACGTGCATACTCCGAATAGCTGATGGTATTGAAACCACCACTATGAGAATGTCCAGCCGCAGAATCTGGGGCATTTCACGAGCTGGCAGTGTGACACTTGCTGAGCTTTTAAGCTTGGCTGAAGTATTAATAATAAATTAAATGTAAAGGATATACATTTCAGACAAATATGTTCCAAAGTTCATGCCAAGATCTAGACCATGTTGCCTCTCTAAGGACTTTGAACTCGGGAGCACTTAATTTTTTTACTGGTAATTCTTAATACATTTCTCTTGCTGTATGTATGTCTGTGCACGCGTGTGTGTGCGCACTCTATATGGGCCCCTTCAATAATTTTCTGCCTGCAAATTCAAATGCATGTTAGTGAAGGAAATTGTCTGCCTAATATTTCAAAAGTAATGAGTTCAAATTCTGTTGGGATTGTAGTTTTATTAGAAATTCTGCATACATTTTATTAGTAGTATTTCTGGGTCAAATGGATCATTATATTGATTGATCAACATTTAATTTGTTATAAGTACTCAGCAAACAATGAAAAAAAATCTAGTCACTTTCTTAAAGGATAAACATAATGTATAATATGTTACTTTTTAATTAATTTTTTGCATACGTGTAGATCAAAGTTATTCATCTCTGGAGGTTTTTGTGGGCCACTTTAACATCTGGCAAGAGAGCTGAGTAGCACAATAATTTATGTATATAATAAAACATGCATTTTTGTCACTGTTCACTGTAAAAATGTACTAAAATCTAGGGATGGGCTTCATGATACTGCTGCAAGTTAGCTTCCTTTAAGACAGCAGTAAACTTTTGGTGCGAGATAATGGTATATTAACTTGGATAATGGTATATTCTAATTCATAGTTATGATTGAATCTTCTGTATTTGTCCAACACAAAAAAATTCTCTTACCTGCCACTCTGTACATCACATAGTATATTTTATATGTACACACACATTTTCATAATATACATATAATATCTTTTCCCGTTAATTACAAGTCCTGAAACATATGGAAATTGCAGCGAGTTCAGAGGAGAGCAACAAAAACGATAACAGGTTTAGAAAACGATCTCTGAGGAAAGGTTAAAAAACGGGTGTGTTTAGTCTTGAGAAAAGATGACTGAGGGACGAAGCGGAGAACTAGGGTTACCAGATAGCAACGGTGAAAAAACGGTACAGGAGGTGGGGGGTTATAGGTACCGATATAAGAAAAAGTCCCCAAAAAATGGGACTTTTAAAAATGGGACATCTGGTCACCCTACTGAGAACAGTCTTCATATATGTTAAGGGCCATTATAAGGAGGATGGTGATCAATTGTTTTCCATGTCATCTGAAGGTAGGTCAAGAAGTAATGGGCTTAATCTGCAACAATGGAGATTTAGGTTAGATATTAGGAAAACTTTCTAACAATAGTTAAGCTCTGGAATTGGCTTCTAAGGGAGGATTTTAAGAACAGGTTGGACAAACATCTGTCAGGGATGGTCTAGGATATACTTCGTCCTGCCTCAAAGTGGGCAGGATGGACTACATGACCTCCCAAAGTCTCTTCCAGCCCTTTATGTCTATGAGTCTATGCACAACTCAAACCAAAACCAATGAAAGATGCTCAGCACATCTGAAATCAGGCCAATGTTATTCCAAGCTGGAAATTGAAGAAATCCAAATCAAGCTGTTTTGAAAAATGTGTGGTTTAATCTCTCTGTGCCTCACTCACTCTACCTACTGTATAAAACAGGGATAACAGTACTTACTCTAAGTGTTTGACACATGGCAGTCCTGGTAAGAAACGGCTTTTTACTTTTTCGGCTGGTCACTTGACGTAGGTCAGAATTAAGGAAGGTTAGACCCATCCCATTGATTCCAGTAGCTACCATTATACTTGTTCATCTTTTTGTAAAATGTTTTTAAATGTTCATATAAAAGATACAATATAACTGCAAAGTATTATGATTGATTTGGTATAGATGTCATTTAGTCACATATTGATATGTGTACAGTGTCAGGTAGATCAGAGGTAAGTTGTATGTCTTCTTGTAAAAATAATAGTAAGAAGATTTGTTCTATATTTGGCCATAAATTTTGCCACAAATATGGCACCTGTTAAAATAATTTTATACATGATATGAAAGCATAATCAAAGTTCCAGTGCTTGGAATTTCCAGGGAAATACCTCCATACCCCATAAAATTTGGTTCTGTTTATAGATATTAAATAGCAGTTCTGTATGTCTAACCTGGCCCAAGGCACTACTGATCTACTCAATATATACTATAAAAAGCAGGATGTAAAACTTCTTACGGCGAGTTCATTTATAGATATTTTAAACATTGTTAACAGAAAGTTTATTTAAATGTTACAAACATTGATTTGTTCCAATAAATTGCTTCAATCATTTTATGTTTATGGGATGGATTCAGTTACCACAATTATTGTAAACATGCATCACAATACGTTATAATTTGGCTTTCACCCTTACCATGACATCTAAAATAAAATTATTCCATAGGACCTTAGAATATTTCATGAACTACGTTACTAGATATCATATGCTTTTAATTGAAAGGTGCTTTAACTTTACATCCAGAGTGGAACAATTAATGCATTAAAAATGCAACAGTCTTTTGTTCTTATTTAAATTTTTGTATCTTAGTGTATGTCCCAAGTCCTAAACGTAGGCCTGTAAGTCCCCAGACAGCTGCTATGTCCTGACCTCCACTCGAGGTTGTTTGAAACCTTGTGGGCCAAAAAGCTAGTAGGACTATAGCTTCAGCTAATGCACCACCCACAGAAGCCCTGACTGGAGGATCGCCCGACTCCACCGATTGGTCCAACACCAACAATGCTATTTAAGTCAGAAGTACGCACAGGAAGTTTGTCTATCAACAAGGTGATTTCCTGTTGTGCCTGCCTCGGTCCCTGCTTGTGCCTGCCTCCTACACCCAACCCTATTCCTGCTCCTGGCTCCTACCTTACCCCTGCCTTTGTTCCTGCTCTGACTACTAGGCAAGTCTGCCTACAGCCCAGTCCATAATACTTAGCTTGAAAGTTTTATTGAGCTTCTTTGACATTTTCTTTTAATATACGGCACTCAAACCACTTCTTAGTAAGAGCCTTCATTTTTTACGTTTTAAAGATCCTTAAATACAGACCCAACCATAATAAAAGAAAGTGGTAATTGTTGGAAGAGGCAAGGCTGGACAATGTTGAATATCCTGGAAGCCACATCTTGGAAGTATCCTACACAACTTTAGCTGTGAGTTCTAGCACATTGCTTGTAGGTGCATCCCATCACAGAGGATTTGACTTGGTTCTTTGGACTAATGCTTTCTTCCATTATTCTTGTTTAATATTTCATGTAGATCTCAATTCTCCAAAGAGAACTGCAGAGGTCGACCACTGTGCATAGCCCCATTGGGTTCAGTGGTGCTCCAAGAGGATGCAGAGGTCAATGAGAGCAACACTCTTTGCAGGCTCAGAGCTTGAGTCTTACAGGTTGTTAGGGGCTCCAACTCTCATTGAGGGCAGTGGAAAACCTCTCTCTAACTTCCTTGGTGTGCCTATGCCTATGCCTTCATAAATGATTTGGAGAAAGGGGTAAACAGGTGGCAAAGTTTGCAGATGATACTAAACTGCTAAAGATAGTTAAGTCCAAAGCAGACTGTGAAGAACTTCAAAAAGATCTCACAAAACTAAGTGATTGGGCAACAAAATGGCAAATGAAATTTAATGTGGATAAATGTAAAGTAATGCACATTGGAAAAAATAACCCCAACTATACATACAATATGATGGGGGCTAATTTAGCTACAACAAGTCAGGAAAAAGATCTTGGAGTCCTCGTGGATAGTTCTCTGAAAATGTCCACGCAGTGTGCAGAGGCGGTCAAAAAAGCAAACAGGATGTTAGAAATCATTAAAAAGGGGATAGAGAATAAGACTGAGAATATATTATTGCCCTTATATAAATCGACGGTACGCCCTCATCTCGAATACTGCGTACAGATGTGGTCTCCTCATCTCAAAAAAGATATATTGGCACTAGAAAAGGTTCAGAAAAGGGCAACTAAAATGATTAAGGGTTTGGAATGGGTCCCATATGAGGAGAAATTAAAGAGGCCAGGACTCTTCAGCTTGGAAAAGAGGAGACTAAGGGGGGATATGATAGAGGTATATAAAATCATGAATGATGTGGAGAAAGTGGATAAGGAAAAGTTATTTACTTATTCCCATAATACAAGAATTAGGGGTCATCAAATGAAATTAATAGGCAGCAGGTTTAAAACAAATAAAAGGAAGTTCTTCTTCACGCAGTGGACAGTCAACTTGTGGAACTCCTTACCTGAGGAGGTTGTGAAGGCTAGGACTATAACAGAGTTTAAAAGAGAACTGGATAAATTCATGGTGGTTAAGTCCATTAATGGCTATTAGCCAGGACGGGTAAGGAATGGTGTCCCTAGCCTCTGTCTGTCAGAGGGTGGAGATGGATGGCAGGAGAGAGATCACTTGATCATTGCCTGTTAGGTTCACTCCCTCTGGGACACCTGGCATTGGCCACTGTCGGTAGACAGGATACTGAGCTAGATGGACCTTTGGTCTGACCTGGCACAGCCTTTCTTATGTTCTTATGTTCTTATGTTTTGATCAGAGTCTGCACTCAATGAATAACAACAACAATGGGTGAAATCCTGGCCCCACTGAAGTCATTGGGAGTTTTGCCAGTGACACCAGTGGAGCCAGGATTTCATCCCATAACCAGAAGCTGAATGGAATGGATGTCTGAGGAAGAGCATTTTAGAGTTGCTTATAATTAATCCTGATAATGCCCTAATATTCCATGAGTGCCATAACATTGCTGGCATCCTTGCTTATTTAAATGTAATATTTGTGAGAATCTGCAGAACCTGTGAATATATTTTATCCATAATTTCTTCCCTTGAGTTCATCATGACTGATTAATGATAGTCTGATGTACAGTGTTTAAATATGGAAATAATTAATATTTACCTCTTTAGATTTTCAATGACCCCATTATTTAGCTTTGGGACTCCAGTAATGATATCAAGTTGCATCATCAATGAGCAGCAAAGAGCCGATGTTGTATTGTGGCTTGTCAGAGAAGAAGCCCATCATAACTATATCCCACTCTTCTTTGTGTCTTTGCCAATGAGCTGGGAACCCATCTACTGTGTCACAGACCTTTGCAAGCCTAATTGTTCATGCAGTGTGTTTTTTTCTGAGCTGATGCAGATGTCCCTTTCTGTAATAATTTAATTAACACTTTAAAATAATGATGCATTAATTAATGCCAAATTACAATGAAAATCCTACAGACTTACACTTTATATCAACATTAATGCAAAACGAGTTCCTCCTGGATAATATTTCTTACAATGAATACAAAAAAGAGATAATACTAATTAGGCCATCAATTTAAATTTACCATAATTCCAATCCATGTCACTTATCTGTTCTCGAGCACAAAATATTCATTTCTACCGTACATTTTTGCTGCAGTGGTGATATCTGCATGGCAACCAGACCTGGGGTCATCTTTCAGTTACGCGAGTATGATCTTGAATTTGGTGCCCAAATTGTTGAGAATTAAATAAATATTAAGAAGGGGCAAACCCAGTGATGTGCTGTCACTGAATATTTGTGGCGGTGATACTTTGTTAGCCCTCTCCCCTCCCAATAGTCTATCACAATGAAGCATTAGCTCTTGAATTATGTATGACACAAGCTACTAACCTGGGACACCTAATTCAGTTTATTTCCAGTCTTAATGGCCTGACCCACATGTTACAGGAACCGGGGCACTTGCAAAGTAATTTGTAGTCATGAATCATATTAAAAGTGTATAGTGCAGTGGTGAGCAACCTGTGGCCCACACGCAGCCCATCAGGGTAATCCGCTGGCGGGCCGTGAGACTGTTTACATTGACCATCTGCAGGCACAGCCGCCCGCAGCTCCCAGGGCCCATGGCTAGCCATTCCCAGCCAATGGGAGCTGCGGAAAGCAGCGGTCAGCATGTCCCTGTGGCCCGTGCCGCTTCCTGCAGCTCCCATTGGCTGGGAATGGGGAGCCACGACCACTGGGAGCTGCGGGCAGCTGTGCCTGTGGATTGTCAATGTAAACAAACTGTCTCGCAGACCACCAATGGATTACCCTGATGGGCTGCGTGCAGCCCGTGGACCGCAGGTTGCCCACCATTAGTATAGTGCCTAGACTGAGTGATGAGGCACTTTAGAGACAAATAAGATAACAAGGTCCCTGCTCCAAAATAGCTTGAAAATTAAATAATATCTTCCCATTTCCAAGAGTGAAATGATTTATTTAAAACAAGTCCGATCTGCACTTTGTTACTTTTTCTCTCTATTAAGAACATAAGAACGGCCAAAGGTCAATCTAGCCCAGTATCCTGTCTTTCCGACAGTGGCCAATGCCAGGTGCCCCAGAGAGAATGAACAGAACAGGTAATCACCATGTGATCCATCCCCTGTCGCCCATTCCCAGCTTCTGGCAAACAGAGGTTAGGGACACCATCCCTGCCCATCCTGGCTAATAGCCATTGATGGACTTATCCTCCATAAATTTTAATAGTTCTTTTTTGAACTTTGTTATAGTCTTGGCCTTCACAATATCCTCTGGCAAAGAGTTCCACAGGTTTACTGTGCATTGTGTGAAGAAATACTTCCTTTTGCTTGTTTTAAATCTGCTGCCTATTAATTTTAATATTAGTCTATTAAGGGTAATAAATATATCTAAACTACTTCTATGTTTGTTCTTTTACATATGGCAAAAAAAGATTGAAAATGTTAATTCTACAATGGAAAGTGGAGAAAGAAGGATGTGAATTGCAATTATTTTAGCTATATATTTTGTTTTATCACAGTAGTGCCTAGAGGGCCCAGCCCCATTGTGCTTCACACTGTACAAACTCATAACAAAAAGATGGTCCCTTCTCCCAAAAATTTACAATCTAAGTAGAAGATGAGTCAACAGTTGGGGGAAGTACAAGGTAACAGTAAGATGATTGTGTCATGTATACTATTTGTAGTATATATATTAAGTGGTGTGGGTTTTTGTTAAGTGGTGTGTTTTAGGTGGTGTTTGTTTTAGTTTTTAACAAAACAATGTTTAAATATTGCCAGTAATTAATTTTCTCATAAAGACTGAATGATCTAGTTTGATGTAAAAGATGCTGATCATTATCATATGGTAGCCAGGGCTGGATTCCGATGCCCTCAGTCATGTATAGGCTCTTATTCAATGAGTGGTCCCATTTATTTCAAGGAGAGTTAGTGACTCAGCACGATCTATATGGTGGAGCACAAACCAACTCAGCAAAGAGCAAGCTATGAACATAAATCAGAGCAGTGAGGGAGTTCAGGGAGAGCAGGAAAACAGGTTGTCCTGTTTGCGCTGTCTCCGTTGAAATACATTTTCATTTAGGGTTGGATAACCACTCAGGAAATTCTTTTACTTCTGTGGTTTGGGTTAAGGTGCCTTAAAGAGCCAGGACGTTCTTTTGTTTTTGACTTTTTGGGTCAAATTTGTCCTCGTGAAGAGGGCTAGCACAAGACATCATCGTTCAAATTGCACTTAAATTGAGGGATTATGTGGAATTTGGTAATACATAGATTTTGTGCTGGCCCTCTGCATTGGGGTGAATTTCACACATTGTGACTAAACTTCAGCTGGTAGTTGAATTCCATCATAACTGTGTGTATTTCGTTACCTAGTAGTGCCACTCTGTGCTTGCTTACCACATGCAGTAGCTTTTCTTTTCTGGTTAATTTCTTTTGAATTTGAAATAGTGCACACATGGAAATCAATTGAATGGCTTCTATCATAATATTACCACATAATTTGAGACAGTTGAGCATAACTGGCCATCGCTGCCCACCGGGTCTGGTAAAAGCAGGTCACCTGGAGTAATAAAATGAATGTATTTTTAAAAGGCTTAATAGGGAGAAAAGTTTCTTAAGGAGATGACTACTACACAGTGCAACAGTCTCCTAAGGGAAATGGTGGAAGGCTCTGTGACGGTACCTTCCATAAAGCTTTATGGAAATATGCATATGAATGTATGTATATAACATAACTAGAATGTGTTTTATACTACATATGCCATGTAACATATCTCTGTAAAAGTTATGATCTATTGAATCTATTAATCCTGTTTGTATGCATATATAATTTTTGTATTCAAAGTTATGAATATTGGCTGCATACTTGTTTGATTCTAAGTAGGCTGTAGTGAAGCAGTTGGTCAGCTCCCTGAGAAAAGACTATTCCCAGTAAGTGCCCAATCCGGAAACACTTAAGCCAACAATGAACTTGGAGACACCAATACACATCTGGTCTTTCCCAGGAATGTGGCTTGGCTGGGAAGGAACTCAGTCATGCATGGACATGTGACTGCCCAGGTGACTCCAAAATTCCATCTTGGAGCTGGACTTTGCATAGGAGAGGGGAGGGGGTTTCTACCCACGAAAAGAAAGTCTATTTAAGCACGTTGGAGACCCCTCCATTTTGTCTTCAGGTGGCTAAAGAGAGAGCCTCATCACCCCCCAGTATACTTGAAAGAAACTGGAACAAAGGACAGTGTGCAAGGGGTGTGAGTTATTGCTGGACGCAGGTGTCATAACTATAAAGGGAAGGGTAATAGCTGTCCTGTGTACAGTACTATAAATCCCTCCTGGCCAGAGACTCCAAAATCCTTTTCCCTGTAAAGGGTTAAGAAGCTCAGGTAACCTGGCTGGCATCTGACCTAAAGGACCAATAAGGGGACAAGATACTTTCAAATCTTGGGGGGGGAAGGCTTTTGTTTGTGTTCTTTGTTTGGGAGTGTGTTCATTCTCCGGGAATGAGAGGGACCAGACATCAATCCAGGTTCTCCACATCTTTCTAAACAAGCCTCTCCTATTTCAAACTTGTAAGTAAATAGCCAGGCAAGGCGTGTTAGTTTTCCTTTGTTTTTCTCAACTTGTAAATGTACCTTTTACTAGAGTGTTTATTTTTGTTTGCTGTACTTTGAACCTGAGACTAGAGGGGAGTCCTCTGAGCTCTTTAAGTTTGATTACCCTGTAAGGTTAATTTCCATACTGATTTTACAGAGATGATTTTTACCTTTTTCTTTAATTAAAAACCTTCTTTTTAAGAACCTGATTGATTTTTCCTTGTTTTAGATCCAAAGGGATTTTGGATCTTGATTCACCAGGAGTTGGTGAGAGGAAGGAGGGGGAATGGTTAATTTCTCCCTGTTGTAGATCCCAGGGGGGGGTTGGAACTGATTCACCAGGAGTTGGTGGGAGGAAGGAGGGGAATGGTTAATTTCTCCTTGTTTTAAGATCCCAGGGGTTTTGGATTTGTTTTCACCAGGGATTTGGTGAGGGTTTTTCAAGGCTTCCCAGGGAGGGAATCCATTGATGGTGGCAGCCGAACCAGAGCTAAGCTGGTAGTTAAGCTTAGAAGTTTTTCACGCAGGCCCCTACATTTGTACCCTAAAGTTCAAAGTGGGGATCTCAGTCCTGACAGCAGGCTAAAAGGAGATTAGTCTGTAAAAGGGAGCATTCTGGAACTGGTGAGGATCTTACCTATATTCAGTTTGATTAGACATAGATTTGCGCATTTTATTTTATTTTGCTTGGTGACTTACTTTGTTCTGTCTGTTACTACTTGGAATCACTTAAATCCTGCTTTCTGTATTTAATAAAATCACTTTTTACATATTAATTAACTCAGAGTATGTATTAATACCCGGGGAAGCAAACAACTGTGCATATCTCTCTATCAGTGTTCTAGAGGGTGAACAATGTATGAGTTTACCCTGCATAAGCTTTATACAGGGTAAAATGGATTTATTTGGGTTTAGACCCCATTGGGAGTTGGGCATCTGAGTGTTAAAGACAGGTAGGGTGACCAGACGTCCTGATTTTATCGGGACTGTCCCGATATTTCCTTGTTTGTCCTGCGTCTGGGCTGCTGCCCATCTGGTGCTATCCCGCAGCGGCCCTGGGGTGGAGGCATCGGCAGCTCAGCCCCGTTTGTTCCCCTGCAGGACCCGAGCAGGACGGGGGGGCTGGAGCCTGCTGCCCCTACTCCGGGGCTATCGCGGGATAGCACCAGATGGGCAGCAGCCCCGATGCGACTGGCCAGGGCTGGGCGCAGCGTGTGTGCTGCTGGGTCCCCACAGCAGGCCCGGGCTCGGGCCTGGGCGCCAGAGCCGCAGCCGCCAAGCTTGGCCATCGGCCGCTTCCTCCCCCCCGCGGCAGTGGGAGCTGCAGCAGCGGCTGCTCCCGAGTCCCGCTGCCCGGGGGGAGAACAGCCGCCGCCTGGCCCTGCGGGCCGCTCCCCTACTCTCGCCTGACTGAGTCCTGCCTGCTCGGGTCCAGGCCGGAATCTCACTCATGCTGGCCCCACGCTTCCCCTGCATCTCCGGGGCCTCCCTCCAGCACTTGTGGAGGAAGGGGTGTTTTTTTTTTTTTTTTTTTTTTGGCTCTGCCCCCTCCCGCCATGCCCCACCCCCGCGTCCCGATATTTGACTTGGGTGATCTGGTCACCCTAAAGACAGGAACACTTCTGTTAGCTGCTTTCAGGTAAACCTGCTGCTTTGGGGCAAGTAATTCAGACCCTGGGTCTTTGCTGGAGCAGATGGGAGTGTCTGGCTCAGCAAGACAGGGTGCTGGGGTCCTGAGCTGGCAGGGAAAGCAGGGGCAGAAGTAGTCTTGGTACATCGGGTGGCAGCTCCCAAGAGGGTTTCTGTGATCCAACCCGTCACAGGCTCATCACTAGAAAGAGTTCATTTACAGTGGACAAAACACTAGAAAATGTGCTATAACTATAAGGATCTAACTGACACTGGTGCCCAGGGTCTGGATTAGACAACCTAATATCTTATCCATCTGTAAATTGGTGAGAACTAGCAGAAAAGGGATTTAGGATTTAGGCCTGAGGTACAGTAAAAGAGCACCGCTGTATGGAAACACTTGCATGATGCCAAGCTGCAGTGTGCTTTCCCTTGGCCAATATTTCTAGCCCCTCCTTTTCACTAGCAATAAAAAATGTTCAGGAAAAGAAAAAAAATAAAATAAGTATTTTAAAGTTTTATATGTTTCTTCAATTAAAAACTAATCAGGTTAACTATTTTAGTATAAAAATAGCACCTCTTTTTTTAATTCCAGACACTTGCTTTGAGAGGCCCGTTCTAAATTATGTTTTTCTTTATTTCACTCTCCATATTGTATGTTCTCCCTCATTAAGTTATAAATTTACAGCTTCACAGATAAAGAGGTTTTTGTCTAGTTTTTAACAATGTTGCTGTATCATTCACTGCTCTGATACCATGGTGAAGGGCATCATAGAAATACTTAAGATAGACAGGCATCAGACAGTGCTGTGTCTAGCTGTGCTCCACAACTGAAAATTTGGTGAGGGCACAGAGAGAGTTGAAATGGGTTCAGATGGCTCTCCCAAAAAGGTGGAAGGGCATATTGAATGGGGTCCTGCAGATATCTGTCCTGGGTCTTCATTATCTTCACAGTGATTTGGATAATGGCATAAAGTGAACACTTATAAAGTTTGTGGATGATACCAAGATAGGAGGGGTTGCAAATTTTTTGGAGGGTGGGATTAGAAATGGTCTGAAAAAAATAGAGTGAAAGACAAATTCACAATACTACACTTAGGAAGGAATAATCAATTACACAAATTCACAAAATGGGAAATGACTGCCTAGGAAGGAGTAATGCAGAGAAAGATCTTGTGATTATAGTGAATCACAAACTAAATATGAGTCAACAATGTAACACCATTGCAAAAAAAGCAAACATCATTCTGGGATGTATTCGCAGGAGTGTTGCAAGCAAGACATGAGAAGAACTCAGCTGTAGTACTATGTCCAGTTCTGGGAAAGATGTGGACAAATTGGAGAAAATCCAAAGGAGAGCAACAAAAGTGATTAAAGGTCTAGAAAACATTACCTACAAAGAAGGATTGAAAAAACTATGTTTGTTTAGTCTGAAGAAGGCTGAGGGGGCACATGATAGCAGTCTTCAAGTACTTTATGAAGAGGAGGGCGATAAATTGTTCTCCTTATCCATTGAGGACAGGACAAGAAGCAATGGGCTTAAATTACAGCAAGGGAGATTTAGGTTAGACATTAGGAAAAACTCTCTAACTGTAAGTATAGTTAAGCACTGGAACAAATTACCAAGGGAGGTTGTGGAATCTCTATCATTGGAGGATTTTAAGTACAGGTTAGACAAACATCTGTCAGGGATAGTCCAGAGAATACTTAGTCCTGCCTCAGTGCAGGGGACTGGACTAGATGACCTATCGATTTTCCTTCCAGTCCTACATTTCTATGATTCTATGTTTCAGAATTAAATGCAGGTATTTCAGTACCTACTCACTTTTAGCGTTTTTTTTTAAACGTTTCTGGCAGATCGCCAGCCTTAAATCACACATTGAATACTTGTAAGGTGGCAGCTGATTGAGGGTTTCAGCAACTTTTCAATTTTAACTTTACTTTTAAGGCTTCTGTAGGAAGTCTTTCTTCTGTTAGAGCACAAATGCATTGGCAACACTTGTCTTTTTGCACTTGATCACACCTGTTGACACACCCGTGTATTAACAAATCAACTAATGGCCTTCTCTATGCATAGAGTGCCAGTGCTAATGCAGATATAAAAAGGAATCCAAGAGTTGCCATACACAGTATGTAGCTTGTTTAGATGAATTTTATTAAGTGTTGTACTAATTTGTTAAACAATGTGTATTCCTATCACAAGAAGAGTTCATTATATCTTGCAGGTTTACATAAGAGGAGACAGATTCCTGAAAAACACATGGAACTTTCCTGTAATCCATTTCAAGGACTGACTGATGAGTATTGTAGCTCCAAATGTTGTCTAATGAAAGAACAAACAGTTTAGGACATCATTAACTTCTTGCAGTTACAGCCAGGAAGAGTAAAGTTCCTGTACCTATGGCATGACCAAACTATTTTCTGCCTTTTGATTTATTGCCTCTGTCTGTTTCCTGAGAGTCACAGGAGATGCCAGAAAATGAAGTCCATTATTTTGTCCAGTTTCTGGATGCGTCATTTGCAATAATAGATGCTCATTAATTCCACACCTACTGGTCTCCAAAGGACTAAGCTAAAAGCTGGCCTTTTTGGCTGTTTGTGTCCCCTAAATATGTGATGAGTTTTGTGTCAGCCCTCAGTGTCAACAACAATCAAGTGATCAAGTTTCATGAGAACAGAAATAAGTTTCAAAATCACACGAAGCAGTATTTAAAAAAAGCCAAACACATCATTTCCATCAGACATACTTGCATACTCCTCCAGTCACAAGAGAAATAATACCATGTGATTTATCTGACCAATCAAAACTAAGCCACATAGGTTAGATGACAAATATTGAACGCTTGAAAACCAATGTTCACAATCAAACCACAAAAATAACAACAAATGTTAAATAAATCTGAAGAAATCATGATCTGCTCATGGATATTCTGCAAACAGAAAAAGTTACTCAAGTGATTTGTTATGAATTATTTAGTTAGTTAGCTCTAATAAATTGTCATGCTATGTCAATGCTGTTTTTATTTCAGACCCTGGAATTATAAAAAAATCTGTGAAAGCTAGCTGAGAGTTTTGTAAGTATATCTGAATGCAGAATAAGATGGGGTAGGATGTAGTTTGTCTCTGAACATATTGTATGATCAGTGGGTAAGATAAAGTTGAAATATAGATTGAAATCCACAAGATATTAAGTATCTGGGAGTATTTTACCTTATGGAGGTAACATGAAGGTGATAACTAAACATAACAAACAGTTTATGTGAAATAAGTGAAAATTTTAATTCCAGGATCGTCTCTGCCATACTGTGTTATGTGGCAGAGAAGGCTGACAGCCATAAGAATGACATTAGGACCAAAATTGACTTACTGTACATATTAAATATATTACTCTTTACCTTCTGAGGAAAAATTCTTAAAAGAATTCATGGGTTTGTTAACAAACATTTTTATGTCATTATGGGAAACCCAAAACCTGGGATGAAAATACTATTGTTAGCCAAACCTTTAGGTGGAGCAACTTTTCCAGAGTTACAAAAATACTAGTTTTTTGTGAAGCCAAGGAATGAAATGGATACTGTATAAATGGATCTGAGCCCAGTTGGATAGCCATAGACAAAGCACAAACTTTATTCTTTCATGTATTCTTCTTAATAATGGTGAACTGAATATGATTTTTTTTAATCTACATCCAGTGCTGAAAACAACAGTTAAGTGGATTTTGAGTTATAAAGAAGATGGAAGGAAAAATATAGACTGAAAACACAGTAGGTGATTATGAAGAAACCTTGCATAAGCTGGTTCAATTGGATGACTATAGAGTTCCAAAACATGTGGGGTATAATGAATGGGGTTATGTTTCTCTTTTCTATGTATTTGCACATCAGACCAAGACTTCAGATACATGTAGTTGAAAGACTTCCTTCAAAATACTGATGTAAACATTGAGAAAATGTATTCTACTCTGTAAACTAAAGGTCTGATCTAAAGCCCGTGGAAATCAAACAGAATCTTTTCCACTAATTTCCATAGACTATGGAACAAGTCCTGAAATCATACACATCACCTCCTCTACAGTTCTCCTCTCCTCTCCCCACTCCGAATTACCACTCATAGTTTAATGTGTAAAGTTTAGGGGAGAGGGGGGAACAATGATGACTCTAACCAGAAAAAATTGGAATGATAATTCATGGGAAATAGATTATAAAGTGAATATGGGAGAGGAATTTTGGGAGGAAATAGCGTGTTTTCCACAAGCTGTCTGCTGCTTTCTTCCCTTCTCTTTTTTTCTTATGAATAGAACATTATGAACTCCAGTGAGACATGTTATAAGTGGTTTAAGTAAGTGACTGAGACAGATGTTGGTCTTGTGACTCTTCAAAGGGTGCCACTTGGCATATACTTAGTTCAATATTCTGTTATTCTGCAATTTTGGTTGAGAGTTGGTGACTTTATTTTGTCTGTTTTGGGATATCCAATTACACCTCAAATACTTGTACTTCATAGACGCTTTGAACTAAACAGCTAAATGAAAAATGAACGAAATTTAGTGTATACTTTAAATGCAATCAGTCTTAAGATAATAATAATTTTGAAGAACAAGTCCTAACCACCTGGGGTTATTAAACATCCCATGGCATTTTTCATAAGATTATTAACAATCTCTTTTCCAAAATCCAATTTATATAATTACATTCTGTTGACATAAATTCCCCCTGCGGTATCAATTAGATATGGCATTCTTCCTGTCATAAACTGTTGCAGCATTGCTGTATGCTGTTAAAAAGCTGTCATGTTCCACCCCAGAAAAGGATGCATTTCAGTCGAGTGTGAAGTGGTTCCAATATGTCGTTTGAAAAGTTTTTAAAGTACTTTGAGATTAAACGTTCTATAAAACTGTAAAATGAAATTATTATTTTTTCAGTGCTTCCCTACTCATCTATATTAATACATTACAATGATAACATACTTTGCACTTGCTTTTACACTTACAGAGATCATTTCCTAGAGGTGTGCACACATTTTGAAGACTGAGGATAAACCCAGCCAGTGTGGACTTGTGCATTTCTAATTGGTGAATTTTTTTTTTAATTTCACCAGAAATGTTCACAGCTTTTTGAAATATCAAAAAGTACTTTTCTTAGTGAAAAATTGACCTAATTGTTAAAATCTCCCTTTCTTTCACAATCAGCAGAGAAGCAGTGACCACTGTACTGTTGTCCTAGGTATGAGTAAGGTGATTATTTATTAATAAACTTTTTTCTTGGGAAAGTGGCATAGGTGATCAGTAAGTGGCACTTTTTCCTTTTACTCAAAGCAAACCAATGCCCAGAGTGATAGTTAGGGGTTTTGTTCTTCTTTAAATGTTATCTTATGGATGACATGTGAAATGAATTTCCTGATTACCAATGGTCATTAAAAGTCCCATGACACTTTTGCATGAAATGGGATATTAATTCCTTGTGTATTAGTAAAATTCCAACTTGGGTAATTACCTACCTAAATTCCCCTTATGAGTTTCAACTGGATACAGTACTATTTACTTCCTGCTCTCAGGCCTGTTGAAGGCAAAACTCCCTAAGGCTTCAGTGATGCATGACCATACACTATGTTGTAGTATTTCTGTGTTGTTAAACCTACGATAGGTCACACAAGAGAACATTATAAATTGATCTCTGCATATAGTTTGCTTATCAGTTTAAGTTTGTAAAATTCTTCAGGCTGCATCAGGATTAAATACACTATGTATATGCAATAAATAAGGATTAGTAATTGTCATAGTACATATTTATTGTCTTATTTGTATCTTTTTCTATGTCACTCTTTACTGTAGTACCTGCTTACCTCATCAATATAAGGGGCCTTATCCAAAATTGAATTCAATGACAGTCTTTCTGTTGATTTATATGGATTTTTTTGGATTGCACCTTAATGGAAGTAGCCTCATCAAGCATATTTGAAGTGGGGGAAAAAACTATGGTCCCCGTTTTATGGATGAACAATAGAGACTTTGATTTGCCCAAGGATTGAATTGAGATCTCCTGAGTCCCAGTCCAGTGCATTAACTAGTGCATCCTTCCAGTTGGTGCTTTATCTAGGAAAAAGTGTCATATAGAAGCAAGTAATTGGTGCTATATGCTCAACAAACAAATGTCTCAAAAAATATTTTACTTTCATGATATTTCAAGAAGTGAACAGTTTGATCTCTCCTCTGTCTCTTAGAAGTCTCTGTAAGGAGGTGAAGAGAATGTTTGTCTCATTAAACCACGCAAAACAGATGAGGCAAGCTGCAAAACTCAGATCTGAATCTGAACTTTCACACTACACCAGGGTCTTCAAGCCCAAGCCAGTTGCTTAGGCCTATCTGTAACATAAACATTCTGTTATTACAGCAAGGAAAAATTGCTCATTGTCTTTCTAACAAAGCTAGATGAATCCAAACTGGAGGGTGTTCATTGTAGTCTGAAAATTCATAGCTTTGCTGTCCAGCTGGAGTTTCTGGTAGTGTTGCTGTTTCCTATACCTGCCACACACAAACCTACTTTTAAGCATTCAGACAAATGCAGACAGGGAACAAGCAAGACAAAACTAAAGTGGATTGAAGTGGATGCGGGGGAGATTAGGGGAAAAGCTAGAAACACAAGCTATTACGAAGTGAAATTGGATGAAGTATGAAGACAAGAGAAAACAGTGTTTACTGAAAGAATAAGAGCTAAATATTTGCAATTCAGCTTGTTTTGTCTTCTCCCAAATGATCTTTGCCCTACCTGATCTAATCTAGACACTGTAGCTTTCTCCAATACAGCTGCATGAAAAGTGATTTCAAGTAGCTCTTATGTATGTCTCCATACAATGAGTTAGCAAATAAACAGAGATGAGTTGATGTACTACCAATGGTAATATATAATCAATTGACACAAGTCAAGTTTGGTTTGGAATCTTAAAGTAAGTCAAAACGAATGTCCTTCACCAAATAGGCAAACAGCTTTACACCTTCAAAGGGCATTTGTACTTTCAGATTGTTCTAGTCTCCTATTATTTCTCTTTCTGATGCTGCCTCATGAAATCTTCCATCCAAGCTCCTCTTAATAACTTTGGGCCACATTTTTTTCCTGTGCCAAAATTAGCTTTGAAAAGGAGATGGTCCATCAGGGAACCGGGTATGGTTTTTGCCCTATACAGCTCTGATTCTGGCCCCTGCTGAAAATTGCCAGAATGCAGCAGTGTTCCGGGTATGTCCCTTTCATCTTCTTGCTTATGGCAAGTCCAGGATGGGGCTGGTATAAAAGCTGGCTATGCCAGCTTTATACCAGCTGAGGATTTCCTCCACACCACTAAGGGAATTCTCAGCTGGCCAGATGTGGCCAGTATCTGGCCCCTTTGCACTTCCTGAGTAACTCAAAGATTCTGGATCAGTGGAGAAGATCTGACCAACTATATTGGTGATTCTTAATCTGACAATAGAAGGTCATTTTAAATTAGGAGCAAAACTAAGAAATAAAATATTGTACTATTACATGAAATTTTATAGTAATGCTTAAGTCCCCAAAAGCTAAAGTTCAGTAGCAAAAGCTTGAGAAAATCCTTCTAACAAGAAAACTAGTTTTATTTAAAAAAATATTTCTGCAGTTTGCTAGGCTCAAAGCCTAGGGCATGTTTAATTAAAGTCAATGAAGCAGTTTAAAGTGAAGAAAAATTAGGACACCAAGAAAAACGTGTTGATTGTTTCCTAATTATTCTGTGGACTTTCTCTGTAATGGATTCCCCTCCTTTTTTTTCACCCTGAATAAAGCAACTGGCATATAGTGCATTAAACAGAAGAACTGGGAAATTCCTGCAAAGAGTATTTGTTGTTATTCATTCAAATAGAAATCCCAAGACCACTTTGATTGTATTTGTGATTCATTTAATTGCTTATTGCTAACAGCTGGGCAAAACAAAATTTGTTTGCAGAAAGTTGCCAATATACATCTTCAAGTGAGTACTTATGTGAATATGAATTGCACAGGAAGTTTTTGCATGGGCATCATGTTAACTCTTTTGGGAATCATTCAGTTAAGGAGAAGAATTTCGTACCCTGTTATTTGGGTGACCAAACTCACCCCGAAGAGTGAATTACCAATGGTGAATATTCAAAGCAATAGCTTCAGTAAATACTAATTTACAATCTGGTGTTGGTCTCAGTCTGACTCCATGGGGACCACTGTCCACATTGCCAGCAAAGGTGCCATTTGTACTCTTGGTGGAGAGGCCAAAGTTTGAAAGGCTTTGAAGACTATACTGCTTTGTCCCTCACAAAGATGAGCTCTTCAGACCAGGGGGGAGGAGTATTGGTGGGACGTGAGGAGAAGCTCTTACGGAGGCACTCCAGGATGCTCCTGTTAAGTAGAAACCTAAAGAATTCCAGGCTGGAATTTTCAAAAACTAGACACCTGGAATTAGGCTCCTAAATCCATTTTTAGTCACTTAAATATGTAGCCAGATTTTCAAAAGTACTAAATTATACAACATACAGGCTTTAGACACTCATTTTTATTTTTGAAAAATATTAGCCACGAACGCTAGGGATATCACTACAACAACTTGAATTAAGCACTAACACTTTAAAAATAGGAAAGCTTTATAAAAGTTTATCTCAATGTCTTTTTTGTTCTCATCTGACCGATCTGAGATATGAAATCAGAGTTTTAGTCAAGCCAAAGCCTTGGATTATAACACCCCTGAACTATGGAGAAGTTCAGATCTCGAGCTGAATTTTGTATCTCACACCATTCTCTAAATTTAATTTTAAAAAGTCTCCAAGAAGAAATCACTTGAAAATAACAATAAATTCTGTTTCACTTTTAAGTTCAGAAGTCTCTTAATTCAAACTTAAAGTGACTAAATATATGGCTTTTTCCACAACAGTCCCATTTGTCAACAGCCTAGCTTGTATTTTAGACCCTTAAAATGGGACAAATAAGTACCCTGTATTTATTTCAGCAGCTCCCCTCACTTCAGTGTGCCACTGTGGGCTCTAGAAAGCCATTTTCCTCAGCCGTTTGCAGGGCCGGCTCTGGCTTTTTTGCCGCCCTAAGCAAAAAAAAAAAAAACCTGCGGGGCGGCCAGAGCCAGGGTGCAGGGGGACTCCCTGCGCTGCAGATGTGCCTCGGCTAGTGGGGAATGGGGAAGGGAGCAGGGAGAGAGAGAGAAGGGGGGCAGCCAGGGCTTCAGCCCCGACTGCCGCGCCGCCTGCTGGGAGGGCTCCACGCTGCTCCAGTCAGTGGGGAGGAAAGGATGCGGGCTGCCCTGCCAGGCTTGCTGCAGACCTGGCACCGGGTGGGGCAGAGGGAGCATGCAGCCCACTCCCAGCAGGGCGCTCCCCTCCTCCACGCCATCGCCCCCTACAGGGAGGCCGGAGCGGCGAACCAAAAAGAAAAAAAAAACCTGCGGGGCGGCCGGAGTGGCAAAGCAAAAAAAAAAAAAGGATTGGACGGAATGCCGCCCCTTAGAATCTGCCGCCCCAAGCACAGGCTTGCTTGGCTGGTGCCTGGAGCCGGCCCTGGCCATTTGGTGAGAGCAGCAGCATTTCCAGGCATAGATTGGTAGCTATACCAAGTCCTCCCCACTATCTGACCATCACCCCTGATGCCTGGTGGTTTGTACCATCACTAAGCAGACTGGCAGGAGCAGAAAGTGTGACTGATGGCTTCACCAAAGCAAGAGGTAACAGAAATGGGTGAGCCCAGGGAACAGGTTCCCCACTGAGTGGGATGTGACAAGAGTTCTATATATTTTCATGCTGATAATCTGGTTGCCTTACCCAAACATCTCACAAGGCAAGAAAATGCCTGGTCGTCCTCTTTAAGATGCTTTCATTTAAAAGTATTGCCAGTGGCAGAGAATTGAATGGTGGGGCTGGAGGCTATGTAGCTGAACACAAACAATAGAACGCTATTCTGGTGTTCAGTGCCCAACCTCTGTTGTTACTGGTTCACTCTCTCTGACACGCACATCAGTTCATCCCTGATTGTGTTACAGGGAAGATCATGATGCAGTGATATCATCCAGAACTTCATCTTGAGGTTTTATGTTTTAATCCATCTACATATCAGTATATATGCCCACTGGATTGTTATGAGGCAAGTGTATTGTGTAATACTCTTAAAATCAGCTTTTGTAACAAGCTGTACGTCCTTTTTGTTCGGTACTGCACATTAAAAAAAATCTGTAATACAACTTTGGCACATTTACTCCTTTGTTTTATTTTAGATGATTTATTCAGTCTTCAAATTCCTTCTATCAAGATTTTGGCCTAATGGCCATCCAGAGGCCTTCTTAAATTATAACAGGTACATTAGGTCCTGCGCCTGTGAAATGTTGAATTGTCCCATCATTCTTCATTGCAGTTCTAATGGCATGTTCCTGGTCATGATGAAGAAAGAGCCTGCCTGGCAAGCAGCAGTAAACTAAGCATGAGCTTTGAGGGGCTTGTTGCCAGAGTTCACTTCAGGAATGAAGCATTTATAGAAGCACTGAAATGCTCCTAAAGTTACATTTTTACCATGAGAAATTGGCTAAATGTTCACAATACCCAAGGCTACAAATTAAACCTTATTGCCTGTGTCTTGAGAAACAATGAAAGCATGTCACATTTACTCTGGACATAATAAAACCAATTCTTCAGTATATATAATAACTGATTATAATTACATAAAAAACCCTATATAAAAAGAAAGTTATTTAGGTTGCAAGGTCAAGTACTCAAAAGTTAGATGATGCAAGAATTAAGATTGCCCATACGATCTTAATTCAGCTCTTTTGTGCATACACATTATGTTACAGTATTTAATTACATGATCACATAGTATTTTTTCCACAGGACACCTGCTTCCTTCACTGCATGGGATGGATTGTACTCACGCAGTCAGGTAGCTGTTCACGCTACTTTTTACCCTCATTATTCAATGTACCTATGCTTTATTAATGGCACACTATCCAAATCTTGCAAGACCACAGACTTATTTCTTCATGGTCTTGCTTATGATATTCCTCATTGAAGTACATTATCTGAGTGTCTCACAAACATAAATTCATTAATCCTCACAAGTTTGCTGGGACATGAGAATATTATTATCCCCATTTTACAGATGGAGAAAGAAGACCACACTGATCATCCTGATAAAGCCAGGATAAATGAAGCATTTCCTTGTATTTTAAAATGTGTTGCCTTTCAATTTTGTTGATTGTCCCTTTGTTCTTATGTTATATGAGAGGTTAAATTCATTATCCTGTATACTTCTATCATATCACATCTAATTTCTTCCCTCCCCCCCACTTTCAGGCAGTTTATCTTTTAAATTTCTCCTCTTACAGATTTCTCTCTGTGCACCTAATCACTTTCATTGCCCATCTCTGAACGCTTTCATTTTCAGCTTTAAGGAGAATGAGATGGAAATTCCATTTTAATTCTCCAATACAGAAAACCTCTGGAATATATTTTAGTTGAACGATTGTTTTGTTTAAATAATCCTAGCTCAGAGAACAGGTTCAGTATGAGCATCAGTTGCAGGACAAGTGTTCCCAAACAGCCCTGCTTATGTACCTCAAGCAGCAGTGTCCATGCTCATTTAGGCCTTGGCCCCTCTACTGAGCCTGTCAAAAAGGATACCAGTTCATGTTAATTGTGGTGATAGTGGTTTTATGAAGTGGGTACTTGACCACTGGGAATTGGACTACAACTCTCTTCACACAGACCAGCAAAGAGTGATCAGATGGTAACAACTTTTAGATAATAGTGACCTAGGCTGGATTTGAACTGATATAAAACAAATAAAAGGTTCCATATTCCATACCTGAGCCATCCAGTGACCTGACTTTACATTTTTAAGCTGCTACTGGCTTCTGTGAATTCTAGCTCAGTGGTTTGAGCATTGGCCTGCTAAACCCAGGGTTGTGAGTTCAATCCTTGAGGGGGCCACTTAGGGATCTGGGGCAAAATCAGTATTTGGTCCTGCTAGTGAAGGCAGGAGGCTGGATTCGATGACCTTTCGGTGCCCTTCCAGTTCTATGAGATAGGTATATCTCCATATATTATATTATAAATTGTAGGCAATTTGAAGTACTTAACATAAATACATTAACTTCAGTAACAAGCATATCACAATAACTAACATGAGAGAAAGATTTGAGGGTGTGACTGAGAATTATCTATCTGCGCTCTTGGTGGATGCCAAGCATACTATTGATGGCCTGGTTTTCAGAAAATGCTGTTCATAGCTAAGCAAATTAAACTGTTTTCCTTATTGTATTGAATTACCTGAAATCAGTTAACTATAGCGAACTGCTGAATTTACAATGGAATGCCCTGTTGCAATTTTTCTGTGACATAATTTTGGTTACATGCAATGAGTATTTTTCTTTTCTTAAGCACTCTAATTTTGGGTAGTGAATCATGCTTTGGTGTCCTGTCGTCGTGCAATGGTGTGATGTGATCGAGGTTAATGGTGCATAGGCTAAATGCCACAGCAACATGTTCCAAAAAGGATCAACTACTAAAGCGATATGCACTGTAATGAGAAACTCCTTCAGCTGACAGCAGGTGTTTCTATTTTATCGGAGAATAATTCACTGAGTAGATAATTGGTGAATCCCCAATGGGAACAAAACTTGATTCTGTCTGAGTATAGGTTACCAAATGTACCACCATAAAATAATTGATTTTGTAATATATCAAGTGGGAATGTACTTGAGACTATTGAACTTTTCACTTAGGGCCTCAGGCTGAACTTGAACCAGGCTCCCAGAGGTGAAGAACCAGTGCTTGACATGTGCAGGTTTTGCATTCTTAACAGCCTCTTTAACTTTCATTTCCTCCTATTAATCTACTACCTTCACCAAGACCTAGATGTGCACAGAGTCTCATTAAGATGGTTGAGTTGTCATTGGAAATAATCACCAAAGGAATGTGTTATAAAGGGAAAACAAGTACATCCAGAAAGTCTGAATTTTTTTTTACGCTGTTGTTTTAGCGAAGAGGTTTTGGACGCTGATAGGAAAGTTACTATAGCTATAGGGCACATTTAATTGCATTTTAGAAACTTCTTTTAATCCTATAATAACAAAAAATTAAATCAGTGCTGACATTTTTTTGTTGCCAGAAGAAGGTAGTAAAAGGGTAAAGAAATAATTGTTAGTTCTGAGAATATAATTAGCAACTTTAATGCTTTAATCTACAAATGCGTATTTTTGAGCCTGGGTGAATGATTAAAGAAAAGATATTGAAAGCCTCTGAAATTTCTAATTGTTTGTTTTTAATTGTAAATTATGATCACTATAATTAGCTCATTTAGTACATTTATAATGTAAACAAATATGAATATACAGAAGTTCAGTGATATATTTTGGTGCAAATAGGAGCACACATTGTGACCCCAAGCTCTATTTATTAAGCCTTTCTTGTGATGTTTGGCACTGCCTCGTTCTTTTATTCAGGGTTTTTTCTTTTAATGTTTTCTGGAAGATTAAAAAAAAGCTGTATGCTGGCAGGTCTATGCTGAGATCTCAGTGTGTCTGAGAATACATTGAGGAGAAAACGGATAAAGATCTTGCTCTTTTGGGGCCCTACTTAAACCTCTTCCCAGAGATTTTATACAGCTATAGGACACACATCCTGTTATGAAATAAATCCTGAGTGGTTCATTAAACTGTGGTAGTATTGGAGCCATTATTATGAAATTCCAGGTCAGCTATAAAGAAAAGGGACATTGTGTTTCAGCTAAACATGTGCCAGTTCCTAAAAGAAATGCCACACCAGCACGCAAGTGCCTGATATTAGCTGTTACGTCTCCTCACGATGCCCCATGAGAGTTGTCATGTGACTGAATTTTTAGGAGTCTATTCCTCTCTTTACTTTGCATAAAAATTCTCTGAATATCACTCATTAACATGAATGGGAGCAGCCCAAGTTAAATCTCCTCTATGCTGATGGAGGTAGAGGCAGAACACCTTAAAAAAAAGTGTTGCTCCTCATTTTTTTTTAAATTGGAAGACTTAAAATTTGCTTTTAGTCACATCATTATTTTTCTGAAAATGCATCTTTTGCTACATTTCAGGAGCTCATATATTACACTGTGACACACTGCATCCAGTTCTGATAACTCATATAAAGTTATGCTCCTTATGAATGGAGAAGGCTTCCCTGAAGTAGGGTGACCAGATGTCCTGATTTTATAGGGACAGTCCTGATTTTGGGGTCTTTTTCTTATATAGGCTCCTATTATCCCCCCATCCCGATCCCGATTTTTCACATTTGCTGTCTGGTCAGCCTACCCTGATGACAGAAACTGGTCTCTCACTTGAGATTTTAAACCTCTGTTTTGGTGTTTTGATCAAGCTGCCTTTGTATACACTAACTAGTTTAAGGTTACTTTTAAAACCAATAGAGTACTTCTGTATTGTGACGTACACTTGCTGTGGATTGAGGGCTGTTTTGCTCATCATTCTTTGGACTCTTTAGTAATTGAGTTATTTTACCACCACGGGGTTTATTCATGGGAGTGGAATTTCAATAATAGGCAAATACAACGTTTCTGTTGAATTCCTGAAGGTAAACACCAAACCACGTGTATGCATAATATTCTGATTGGTTACTCCAGTTCTTGCTCTGTAACTGTGTGGGGTTAACATAGTCATAGCATGAGATAACAGAAGAGGAGTCACATGCTGCAGCCTTGTATCTGCTGCACACTGCGTGTTTTTTGTAGCTGAAGTAAAGTAAGTCTTTGATATTACAGCTGTCATTGTGACATCTGCTGTTTCAGTTTGAGTGGCTGCCTCACCCACCACATGACCCTGATCACTACTACCATGACTGTCCACTATTAAACTGTGAAAGGCCCTGACCCTCCAGGTGCTGCTTCAGGGTTGAAATACCAAGTTGTCTGTCATGCTCTGTCTGACTGGCTTAACTCTTCAGGATGCAGCACAAGTTTTTAAGGTAGATGGAGTTACACAGCTGCAGAAGGCAGAAGTATTTTCACATCCATTTTAATGACTGGTGCAGCTCAGAGACATTAGTTATAATGTCTATTAGAAGTATATAAGATTCAAAATGACGTTTTTTGTTTAAATATAAAAAACAGGTTGTCTGCATGTCACTTTCAGTTTTTGAAGATGGACTGGGTTAGTGAAAAACCTGTGAAATTCCTTGGTATTTCTCTCAGAAATGGGATCATTTCATGTCATAATAATTTTTTGAGTCTGAAATTTTCAAAATGTTAAAGTTCAAAATTTCTTTTAGACACAAACCAGATTGTATTGAAAATATTTATTTTTTTAATGTGGACATGGACATTTCATAGGAATAGGGTTTAAAAAAAATTCTGGATCATGAAATGTCTTTGAATGAAATGACAAAAACAAAACAAAACAAATATCCACATCGTGCACCAAAATTAAGTTCAAATGGATATACGCTTTCACGACACCCCCTTTTCCCTTATTTTCCCTTCCTTAGTAGGAAAATATAGTAGGGCTTACTTAAAGATTCCTGGGTTAGTCTACAAGAAAGATTTAAATGATAGACTTTCTTATGCAGAACGTGAATGTTATGCCTAATGTTTGTGAATAGGATGGAGGAAAAGATCATGCACCTGAGATAGTGGGCCTGATTGTCTATTATACTGTACCTTGTGTAACCATTTACACCAGTGTAAAGGTGAGTGCTAAACCAAATCAAAGTGATGATGTTTTACACCCACTTTGTACTGACGTTGACCACACAAGCTGTAGGACTACAGAGAATCAAGCTTTGTATACTGATCTTCTCCCACACCTCGTTCATATTGGGCATCAAGTAATGTAATGCAGTGATAGAAAGGAGACTGTATAAATGGGCCTCTGTAGTTTTTTGGAATACTTTTAAACAAGATGTCAAGCCTGAGGAACAATTTTACAAACATACTTCCTACACCTCTCAGAGAGTGTATGTGAGGGTGTGACTTGCATTTCTTGTATCTAATGTAAAAAAAAGGAGAGGGAAAATCCTTTGGTACTGAAACTCTTTTTGGCCATCTCTATGCCAGGATAGAGTTGAGTTCCTTACAGTGAAAGTCTGTCAGACAGAACATGCAACAGGATCACAGGTTCAGCATACTAGATTAAAAAATGATTTTTCCCTGCAAATGAATACCCATGTCTTTGTACCTTGCTTTTGTGTGCTCTGCAGTTCTGTTGCAGAAACAGTTTCTTATAGCATAAAGCGCTCTCCCTTGTCACTTTGTCAGGATGTCCTCTTTAGCTGTGATGTTACTTGTATGGCAGATTTGTGGTTTTTGTACTTACAGCAAGATGAGGGAAAATCCATCATATTTTAAGATGGGCTTTTATAACCCCTACTTGAATACACCTTTATGCTTATTTTGGTAGAGAATCAGAGGAGATGTTTTTTGAATATATTCGATAGACATTAGCAACAGAGTTCCCCAAGGAATGTGGCATGTCATTATGGGTCTGAAGATGGTAGCATAGATAGACCAGGACTTCAGAGGTAAGATGAAAGGGTAAAGAGAGAAAGACAAACATATTTTATCCAGAAAATAGACTAGTGTAATGTAACCAAGTATTCCATTCTGAACAGGTCAAGTCCATTTTTTCAATATAAAACCTTTCAGGCCAACATAAGAAATGAAAAAAAAAATAGGCATACCACCCATATTTAACAATCGAATAATTATTTAACACTATCATTCCACTAGGTTCTGAAATGAAAAATCTCTACTATGTGTATCAGGGAAGAAAACAACATGTTGAGCTGAACTGCTCATGTATGCAATATTTAGTATGCTTGGAGATGTAGCACAACCAGATCTTCTTGTGCTAGACATGAGCAGAGAAAAATCCATGATGAGATGAGCGGGATGGGATGAGAGGGGACAGAAAAATCAAGAACTTTTTAGTGGTTTACTATTGTTTCTTTTTTAAAAAAACATGTCAGCCGCTAGTTGTGCCCCATCTCAAATGCAGTAATTTAGCTAATAACACTACTTAGGCATTCTTATCTCAATTTTTATTATTTTTTCATTAACTGTGGCCCTGATCCTGCAGCTGTTAGTGTGGGGATAGACTGTGCTGTTGAAGCTATGTATGGGCACAGATCTATGCCTGAGCCCAATTAGCTGAGAGATTATGGCCTGTCTTTGTTCACTGTCTGTGGCAAGGACTCTGTCTCTTCATCTATGTTTGTACAGTGTCCATTACAATGAAGCCCTGATCTTGACTGGGGTCTTTGGATGCTACTGTAATTATTATTATTAATACTATTATACTATTAGTAAGTGTTATTACTACTAATAATTTTTTTAGGAAAAACCCAAGACAGAGATTGTCATTTGCCCAGAGCCATAGAAAGTGTCAGTTGTGACACAGAGAGAATTAGGACACAATTGTTCCGGGTTCCCAGCTTTGTGCTTGCATCACAGACCCCCATCATTTTCTTTGAGAGGTATGAAGAGGCCGCAAGAGACTAACGTAGCACTTGACCATTCTTGTACCTCTGTCCCTTCCCGGACCATCTTAAATTCTTCAGCAATAAGGAATGGGAGAAGGAACATATCCCCCTGACTCATCCAAACATGCCACTCCTCAAATGATTTTTTTATGAAGTCTGAATTATTCACTTAACTGTGTTTTTTTTCTATTATATTTCATTTCCAGACACTTCTGCATTTTCAGAAGTCTGAAGAGTGAGATACTATGGAAGAGGCTGTGGGTTAGAGTATTTGTGGTTGGCTGGAAGCAGGAAATACATTACCAGAAATTTTGCAGGAAAACCTGTTCTCACAAGATATCCAGCTAGATATCTATTGTTGTACAGCTTCTTTATCCACTCAAGTCCACTGTGAAAATTTCCAAGAAGCTCCACATGTATTTGCCATTATGTGTGATAGGAAAATATATTCCAAAGCCACTTAGCCACTAATTCTATAACAAATCTATATTAATTTATACAGGAACAAATGTCTCCAACATTTTCCCCCAAAGTCAGAATGTGCCTGGTGTCTCAGTACCACAGAGGGTGAAGTGAGAAATATTTCTGATTGGTTCGGGAACGCTCCATGCAGATGAAGTAATGTAATCTGGAATGGTGCTCTCTCAGCCTTTTTCAATAAATGTTTTTCGTCACTATAGAGCTTTATATAATAGCAATAAAGGCAAGAAAGGAAATTAGAAACACAACCGAGACTGCATCTCATAGTTCATAATGGCCTAAAATTCTGACCATTTATTAAAACTAACACCCCTTGTCACGGTGTTGATCAAAAATACTCCACGGTTTCTTTTCTTTGATCTTTTCATTTTACAAGCCCTGGGATATGTGTTGCCATGTCTTAATTTAGTTTTATGTCTAAAACATTGAAACTCAAAAGTACTTTCCAACAATATTGCTTAATAAAATGTAACCATAGATTTTTCCAGCCAGCAAACTTATCACTAGATAGACTTGTCTGCTATCAAGGAAAACAGATTTCTGGTGTCACATGAATAGAAATGAGCTAGAAGAGACAACAGTGAGGGATCCTTTAAAATAACTGCCCCGTCTATGGGACTCTGTGCTTTTAAATAGTATCTGTTCAGATGAAGGCCATGGCACAATGCTCTTCTTGTATACACATTTTCCTTTCTTTTTTTCCCCTTTTTTTCCCCCAGCAATTCCCTGGCTCCTGCACATGCAAAAGTTTGAATTTCCTGTTGGCTCTGAGGTGAGATTTATAACATTTATTAAGGTTGCTTTTCATTGTGAGTTTACTGGGCAGTAAGCCTAACAGGGTTTTTTTTAAAGGACTTAATTGCTTGAATTTACCAGGGGGGTGAGCACTGCAGTTCTCTGAAAGGCCACTATGCAATAAGATTGCTAGTTGTTGGATTTCCCTGGAGAATCCTTATTTCTAGAGAAAGTTGATGAAATATACATATATCCAGGAATGGGGCTGTTAGCACTTCCATCTCAGTTCACTGTCTTGACTCTGTTTCTTTCATAGCTTCTTTGATTCTCTTCATTCTTCTGATTCACCCATGTCTATTCCTCAGCACAGGTGCTCTCATTTCTACCTGCTTGGTTGTCTCAACCATGAAAATCAGAATAGAATGCATCTGGCCATCTTCTGTTGCAGTGGTGGTGAAACTAGGGTATTCAGAAAGATAAGGAAATAGGTATAGCAATGCACTTTAAAGTAGAAGGAAAGGTGAACAAAGGAGAAGAGAGAGAATGAGTAAAGAGAAGGGTGAAAAGAAAGCTTATCTGCCACTTTTAAAATAAAAATGATATAAATGCCCCATCTGAATCCATGAATGGACTTCCCACCAGATGGCAACTCTATTGTCAAGTAAGCCCAAAGGCAGGCAGACTATAATTGTTAAAAATGTATTGTTAAGGGAATTTACTGATGCAGCAGCCACTTCAGTTGAAGAATAAATTGGAATATTTTGGTGCATTTTCTCTAAAAAGGCCTCCATTTATTAAAATGACAAAGTCTTAAATAGGGGTCTCCTTTTCTAAACAAAAGATATGCAAATGACATTTCAAGATTTATATTATGATAAAAACTGAAACACAAAAGAGACATTATCTTGGAAAAATGTAAAAATACATTGCTTCATGGATCTATAATGATATAATGTGATGTTGATGTAGTTAAAGATGTCAGAAGGGAGACAATGACCTTAAAAGTTTAAGGCAGACACATTAATATTGATTGATTTTTAAGAGATTGAACAGCAAGAATATATCTATCTATATAATATATCCTGAGTATTGGATTGTTTGAAAATTTGAGATGAGGTAGAGAACATTTTAGTCTTGTAGTGCTTTAGACCTAATAGCAGGAATATGCTTTAAACACATTACTACCTGAAATTGAATAACGGTATACCATGAATTTAGCAGGATGTAAGCCTATTTCTCATAAAAATCAGTGGTGTTTGACAAAGCTGGGTAATCATTCCTGGCTTAGCCACAAGTGCACAGCTTCCACATGAAATGTCATAAGAGCTCCAACTCCCCGGAGTTGATGCAAGAAAATCTTACCATTAATTTGTATGTACTTGTGACAGCGTACCCCATAAGGCTTTATGGGGGGGGGGTGCTTATAAATGTATGTATGACATAACTGGAATATGTTTTGTGCTGCCTGTGCCATGTAATATATCTCCGTAAAGGTTATGGTCTACTATATCTATTCATCCTAGCTGTACACATATATCATTTTCTACTTGAGGTTAAGAATATGGGCTGTATACTTGCTTGGTTTCTACGTAAGCTTTGTGAGGCATTTGATCAGTTTCTTTAGGAAGGAATTTGCAAGGTTAAGTACCTGATCAGGAAGCACTTGGGGAACAATGCATCTTGGAATGCTCCAATCCACATAAGAAGTCTTCCTGGAGACATACAAGATACCATGTGGACAATGGCTTCGACCTGTAAAGACTGAGTCATGCAGGGACATGTGACTTGTCCAGGTGACTCCAGAACTCCACCTTGGAGCTGGACTTTGCATAGGAGTGAGGAGGGGGGTCTCCACCCACAAGAGAAAGTCTATTTAAACCCGTGGGAGACCCCTCCATTTTGTCTTCAGCTGGCTAAAGAAGCCCCATCCCCCCTCCATCCCCCCAGGATACTTGAAGGAAACTGGAACAAAGGACAGTAACTACAGGGGGTGGGAGTGATTGCTGGATCCAGGCTAAAAGGAGATTAGCCTGTAAAAGGGAGCATTCTGGAACTGGTGAGGAACTTATCTGTATTTAGTTTGATTAGACATAGATATGCGCATTTTATTTTATTTTGCCTGGTGACTTACTTTGTTCTGTCTGTTACCACTTGGAACCACTTAAATCCTATTCTCTGCATTTAATAAAATCACTTTTTCCTTATTAATTAACTCAGAGTATGTGTTAATACCTGGGGGGAGCAAACAACTGTACATATCTCTCTATCAGTGTTATAGAGGGCGAACAATTTATGAGTTTACCCTGCATAAGCTTTATACAGGGTAAAACAGATTTATTTGGGTTTAGACCCCATTGAGTGCTAAAGACAAGCACACTTCTGTGAGCTGTTTTCAAGTAAACTTGCAGCTTTGGGGCAAGTTATTCAGACCCTGGGTCTGTGTTGGAGCAGATGGAAGTGTCTGGCTCAGCAAGGCAGGGTGCTGGAGTCCTGAGCTGGCAGGGAAAACAGAAGCAGGGGTAGTCTTTGCACATCCGGTGGCAGCTTCCAAGGGGGTTTCTGTGATCCAACCCGTCACAGTACTCTTGACTTTGTAGCTGTGGGAGGCTATCTTCAAAATGCCTGCAAAACATCAGTGCAGAAAACAATCATGCCAAAGGAAAACCTAACTAGAAGAAAGAGCATTAAAAAGTCTTAGCATTGCATTAAATTACAAAACTATAGGTCACACTAAAGGAATTTACTTTAAAGGCTTATAAGAGGAAGTCTTTTCAGTTGACTATTGGTAAAGTCTGGCTTCTGCATACTGCATCGTGCCTGTCTTTGGGTCACATGTTTGTAAGGAGCCACACTAACCACTCAAATGCTGGTAGCAAAAACTGCATGCAGAGTTTTTACCCTAAAAAGGGAGAAAAGCCAGAGACTCCTTGAGTCCCACTAGGGACTTCACTATTGCTATTTATTTTATGTGGAAGGGACTCAGATACTATAATGATGGAAACACTAAATTAGCTATGTGAGGGAAAATATACCATACTAAATCAGAGACCAGGATGCTATGCTACAAATGCAACCATAATGGATATCCCTCCACCTCCACTTCTTTCTCCAAGCAGCCTCTTTTAGAGCCTGTACATTTGTCTTACTGAACAGAGATGTTCATTTAGAATTAACTTCACAACATGGCAATGTTTTTTCTCTCTCTCTCTCTCTCTCTCTCTCTCTCTCACACACACACACACACACACACACACACACACACTTTAGTCTTTTTTTAATCAAAAATTTGTGCACACTTCTGATTGAACTGAAGCCTTCTTTATCCTCCCCACAGGCTTGAAACTACAATAGATCAATGTATGGAGGGACAGTTGCCAAAGAGGACTGTTGGAGTACAGGTGAATTGCACAATAGAGAACCCCCTCTTATGACAAGGAGAGAGGAAAAGGAAGATTAGTGATTTGTTAATTTGCTTCTGAATGCATATTTTGGGAATGTATAACCTGGTGGACAAACGCAGACTCTCTGGAGGACACCTACCAAAATGCATAGGGCTGTGGGGCCCAGTGCTACATTCTGTAAATGCTTACTGATGACCTACCAAAGTGAGCGAAGATGGTAGAATGACCAAATGACTTAGAGGACCCTTTCATAGACTCATAGAATCGTAGGAATGGAAGTGAATGAGAAGTCATCTAGTCCAGTCCCCTGCACTCATAGCAGGACTAAGTATTATCAAGACCATCTCTGACAAGTGTTTGTCTAACCTGCTTTTAAAAATCTCCAATGATGGAGATTCCACAACCTCCCCAGACAATTTATTCCAGTCTTTAACTGCCCTGACAGGAAGTTTTTTCTAATGTCCAGCCTAAACTGCCCTTGCTGCAATTTAAGCCCATTGCTTCTTGTCCTATCCTCAGAGATTAAGGAGAACAATTTTTCTCCCTTCTCCTTGTAACAACTTTTATGTACTTGAAAACTGTTATTATGTTCCCTCTGTCTTCTTTTCTCCAGACTAACCAAATCCAATTTTTTCAATCTTCCCTCACAGGTCAAATTTTCCAAACCTTTAATAATTTTTGTTGCTCTTCTCCAGACTTTCTCCGATTTGTCCACATCTTTCCTGATATGTGGCACCCAGAACTGGACTAAATACTCCAGGTGAGGCCAAATCAGTGCGGAGTACAGCAGAAGAATTACTTCTTCTGTCTTGCTTACAACACTCCTGCTAATACATCCCAGAATGATGTTTTCTTTTTTTGCAATGGTGTTACACTATTGACTCATATTTAGCTTGTGATCCACTATGACTCCCAGATCATGGGCGCCAGGTTTGTATAATTTTTGGTGGTGCCCAGAACGGGTCCAAGCAGAGCTGCCCTGTCCATAGGACGGATGGGGAACTGCCCCTAGCCCCGTGCTTTGGGGGGCCCCAAATGTCAGGGGGATGCAGGGTCCAAGGCAGCCTGGGGGATTAGCAGGGGGCCTGGCGCCAGTAGCAGCAAGTGACCCGGCCCCAGCCTGCCCCTGCTCCTCCCCCTTTCCCCAAGCCCTTGCCCCGCCTCTTTCTGGCTCCCGCCCCTTCCCTGAGTGATGCCAGCAGCCAGCAGGGTGGAGCAGAGAGGGACAGGCTGGGACCAAGTTGCTCATTGCTGCTGGTGCCAGGCCCCCTTCTAGCCCCCCAGGCCGCCATGGACCCCACCTCCCCCTGAAGCGTGGGGCCCCCCAAAGCAGGGTAGGCCCAAACTTTGGTGGAGCCAAGCCCACGTTCCTAAATATTTGTGAGGCATGAGCCCGTATAACTCGCCGCCTATGCCCCAGATCCCTTTCTGCAGTACTCTTTCCTAGGCAGTCATTTCCCACTTTGTATGTGTGCAGCTGATTGTTCCTTCCTAAGTAGAGAACTTTGAATGTGTCCTTATGGAATTTCATCCTATTTTACTTCAGACCATTTCTCCAGTTTCTCCAGATCATTTTGAATTTTAATCCTGTCTTCCAAAGCACTAGCAACCCCTCCAAGCTTGGTATTGTCCACAAAATTTATAAGTGTACTCTCTATGTCATTATCTAAATCACTGATGAAGATAGCAAACAGAACTGGACCCAGAACTGATCCCTGCGGGATCCCACTTCATATGCCCTTTCAACCAGTTATGCACCCACCATATAGTAGCTCCATCTAGGTTGTATTTCCCTAGTTTGTTTATGAGGTCATGCAAGACAGTTTCAAAAGTGTTACTAAAGTAAAGATATACCACATTTACCACTTCCCCCATCCACAAGGCTTGCTACCTTGTCAAAGAAAGTTATTAGGTTGGTATAACAGGATTGACGACCTGCCCCTCTTCCTGGGGACCCACTTGCTGCCCCCAATAAGGCTCAGAGAGGCTTCAGGGTTGTGCAACACCTATGTCTTTATTTACATAAGGTTCTCCCACCACCAGTGTCTATCTATAGACAATCCTTGCAGGATTATCCACCTCCTTTACAGGCAGAGTCAGCCTTCAGCTAGAAGGCCTCCAGTTCCCTCCCTGACTGACTTCTCCCTGGCTGCCTCCCACCTTCTGGCCCTCTCCCAGCCTTTATAGCCCTTGGCTTGTCAGGTGTTGCCAATCCTCAGGCCAGCATCGGGCCTTTTCCATCAGCGCCAATCTGCTTCCCCTGATTAGAGCTGCCTGGGCAGGGGTTAATTACATGCTTTTGCATCATGTTTTTGCATCAGCTTTTGCTACGATTGGTTTGACACAATTTGTTCTTGACAAATCCATGCTGACTGTTACTTATCACTTATTATCTTCAGTTCAGGAGTCTCAAAGTCCCGGCCCGTGGGCCATCTGCGGCCCGAGAACCTCCCCACTGCGGCCTGCCGAAACTTTTAAAAAAGTTCTTTCTTCCGGCCCTCATGGCTGCCAGCTGGGGGTGGAGGGTGGGACAGGAGAGGAGCAGGCAGGAGAGATTCACATGCCTCTCCCCCCAGTGTTGCTCCATCCTGTTGCTCCTGGGACCTGGAGCGTGTCATTCACCTCAGGCAGCTCGGCTCCCTGCAAGTGGTTCCCTATCCCTGCTGCTGCCGGCGGAGCCGCAGAGGAGAGACCCATGCAGCCATGCAGACTCAAGAAAGTCATTTGAGTGAGGAAATGTAGACCTTGGCAGGCTGACTATTATAGCTAAGAAAAATCTACTTAGTGGTGTATCTGCAGGAAACCTGTCCTCAATGAACATCCAGAATTCCAGAAATTATAGAAATTTTAAGGTAGTTGGAATTTATTTAATCCTCTTTTACTGTAAAAGTCATTTCAGAGAATGAATAACTGAGGGACAGACAAATGGCAAAGTCTCAATCAAGGGAGCTGCTGTCAGGATACTATCTATATAAATTATAAAATGAATGTTCAGGTTTTTGTGAAAGAAGACTAATGACATTAAGTCAAGATGAAATAGAAAGGGAGCGGCTCATAGACTGAAAATCATAAACTACCAACTTGACCTGACAGGAAATTCTGAGAAAGTTCCTGATCTGGAAAATAACCAAAATGCTAAGAAAAAAATTCCCTTAACTCCCAGTCTTGGAGTGCTGAAGGTATTATGGATTATTTGTGTAAAATGTCCTGGGGTGTATTGTCCCTTTTTTGTAGTTTCAAAATAACTAAAGGAACTTTCTAGCATTTAAGACAATAAATGTTAATGGCATTGTTATATATCCCCTTTCATTCTAATGCACTTTACATAATTATAGGAATTATTCACTCCCTACACTTTGTGGACAGTACACTAATGACAGTACACCCAAGCCTATAAACATTCATGTGAATCAAAAGAACTATTTACAGTTTGCAGAACCCTAAGAGAAGTGAAGATGACCATATCTAATTTAAATTACAGGGGGATTTTTAGTAGGCTAGGCAGAATGTATTTGCCCAAAGGAAAACTTTTGTGGGTTAACACACCTTTGTCGAATGTGATATGGACTCTTTGGTGATTATAAATGGTCAGGAGGACCTCTTTTAAGGTCTTATTCAAAAGATGGCACCTCCAACAGCAGAGAACTTCCCTTGAAGATGGTTTCAGTACTGACTCATGGTCTTCTTCTCCAGAAACTTAATAAGTACCTGAGTTTTAACTGGAAGTCTCTCAAAGTACTGACCAGGATCACAGCATAGGATGGTGTTTCTGCAGCCAAGCATTTATGATAGTATGTACTAAAATTATACAAGTTGTTTAACTAGTTCAATTCCCTATGATTGGCCAAAGTAAATGCAAGGATGTAGTTTGCACTGCATCCCAGTATAATGGATTTTAATTGTGCACCATCAATTTTCCATTGTGAGGTAGGATTTTGAAGTTTGGAAAGAGGTCTTGGATATGATGCATGTCAGAATTCTTTTTTTAAATGAGCATCTAAAGTAAGAGTTTGAGCCATATTTAGAACAAATGACTGGGTGCAGCAAAGTGTCCAGTGGTATTAACACACTAGCGATATAACTATAAATAAAGGAAATATGCATTTAAAATTTGGTGAGAAGCTTTTCTATATTTTAGCTTTCGTTGGCTCAGCAGGTGTGCTGCACTTTAGATAAATAGAGAACTTCAATCTCCAAGACTGTCAATCCAACAAGTTTTACAAGCACTGTATTCACTTAAAAACTGGAGAAGAAAAATAGAAAAGGATGATAATATTACTGGGCACCTACATAGTGTTTTACATCTTCAAAGTGCTGTACAGATGTTAGCTAATTAAGATGCAGGTACTTTGTCTCAGGAATGGAGCTGCTTCTAAACAATCTTTAGGTAAAGAGGAGACAAACATCTAAGACCAGTCTGCACCCAACTGCAGTTTCAATGTTACAGAACAGCATTTCTAGTACCATTTGTGCCTGCAATGGTTCAGTGTGTCCACCTTGTGAAACCCAGTACAGTGTATTTCTGCATGCAGACTTCTATCCCCATTGCTGACCAGACATTTAAGCACCATTATCAGTTTCCAACACACTGCTCCCTAGAACATGTGGGTGGATAGTTGGCAGCTGTATAAGGCACACAACTTGTTTGCACTGTAAGTTTTATAATGAGTACATTGTGTAGAGCTGGGACAGTGTCTTCCTCTGTGTTTGGAAAGCATTTCACTCATGGTGGAAACTACCACAAAATAATATAAAAATGCTCTTACTATAGCATTGCTGGCAGTGTGAGTGGGAGATTTTACATACTGCTGTTGTTCTGTGTGCAGCTGAAGGTTTGGAGAGAATCAGCCATTTCACTTGCCTGCCTGCCTGCCTACCTAACATCCTTATGATTTTGGGTACATGTTGCCAATTCTAGCAATTTCCTCAATATAATTTTTGCTGGGGCTGGAGCCTGTCTCACCATGACAGGACTAGCTCCAGTCCTCTTGTAAATGTCAGCTCTGCATGGGGAAAATCCTTGCCCACCTCCTGGGGGAAAGCAGCCAATCAGGACTGCTGCAAGAAGTGGGCAGAACTCTCCCCACTCACTCCTCAGGAGCGGAAAGGAGTGTGTGTGTGGGAGGCATCATTCTCACAGGAGGGGTGAGGGGGCAGGGAGCAGAAAGAGCCTGGAAGACCCTGTTCCTTTTACCCTCCTCCCCTCCTGTGAACAATGGTGAGTTGATTCTCTTCTCCTCTTCCCTCCTTCCCTGCAACACTAAGGAAAAGGGAAGAAGGAGGTTCAAGTGGTAGACAGTAGACTGGAGGGGTCTAGTAATAGAGAGCATAGAGAGAAGTCAAGGACCTTAATGCATTGGAAGCTATATGTACACTGCCTGCAGAAGAAAGCTTCCCAACCCACTTGAAAGCCTCAAGTTAGCGAGGCGTGCACTAACGCTTTGAAAATAGCTGTGTAGACAGCACTTTGAATTTGCAGCACAGGCTGGAGCTCAGGCTCTGAAGTCCATCCCCCTCCCTAGGCTTCAGAGCCCAGCCTACAACTTCAGAGCCACAACTTCAAAGTGTTGTCTGCACAGCTGGGGGGCAGGCAGATGTGTAGGTGGCCCACAAGTGCAGGGGCCAAAATCACCTTATTCCAATAAATGTTGGGGAGCTGGCAACATGAATTGTCACACACACACTGGGGATGAGCAGGGGGAGAGCGACCAAAAAAACAATATAATCTTTTTTTAAACACTCATCATTTGTGGCCCAGCCTCATGCTTTTGGGAGGCCTGATTCATGATTTTTGAATTTTGGGGGGGTTAAAATGCTGCAGTGGGGACTGGAAGAAGTGGTCTGGCCTGGTGGCTTTCTTGACATTGCAAGATTGGAAAACAGTCACCAGTGTCTCTTTCAAGTCCTATGGAAAAGATCCACTTGACCTCTGGAAAGGAGGTGGGCAGTGGGGCCAGAGCTCTTTTCCCCCAGAAGATGACTGAAGTACAGCTGGAATTTCCAAGGGTAAAAGAAGCTGCTGCTGAGCGCAAGAGGGTTGCCTAGAGTTATATGACCAGCCTGACTCTGTAAATTGTTTAAAAATCTAAGCTGAAGTTTGCGTATCACAGTGAAACACGAACCCACACTAACATCGAGTAGTTTTGTAGTTCTAGTTGGACATTTTGCAGAGCCTGTTTTATATGAGAATCCAGTGGCTCAGATCATGTAACCCTGGGATGATGTCTAATAACATAGGGACTCTACTTTCCTTCCCCCCCCTCCACTTTGCTGCTCCTTCTCTGATCTCACTTTCACTGTGTTCTTCCTTTCGCACCACAGTTCTTCCCCTCAGGCCTTCTGTAATCAGTGAGATGCAACTTCAAGTGCTGTTTACACAGCTATTTTTAGCACACTAGTGCATGCCTCACTAACCTGAGTTCAACTGGGCTGGAGGCTTGTTCTGCAGTCTGTGTAAACATATCTACCAATGCATTAAGTTCCTTGACTTCTCTGACACTCTCTATTGCTAAACCTCTCCAGTCCACTGTCCACCATTTTGACTCCTTGTGGCTATTTCCTGTTGCAAAGTCCATCACACCAACCTGCAGCTGTGGCTTTAACACCTATCTTTTTCTCCTTCCCTCTACTCTGCTACTGAAAGTTCCATGACCACATATTGTTACTCCACTACAGATTATTCTCTTCCTTCGGTTTAGCCTTATTCCTTGCCAAACTGCACTACTTTTCCACTTTCATTTCCCAAAATCCCAGATGCCTGTTCACATCTTTGGACCCCCTCCTTAACTCCTCCTCTCCACCTCTACCCTCACAAGGGAAGTTCTGCTGACTTGTCCAAAGAGTAGATTAGCACAGTCCACCATGACCTCCATCCTCTCTCCACAAATGACTTTCTTTTCTCCCCTCAACACTTCCCCCCCCCCATCAATGTCATTGATGTTCCCCAAATGTTCTCTTCCTCTATCCCCTCCAACTGCCCCAGCAATACCATCCCCAGCTCTCCCACTCACATCCTCATTTCCACCCTTAACTTCTCATCTTCTTCTGGTGCCTTCCCTTCATAATAAAAGCATGGTCTAGTTTCCTGCTGCCTTAAAAAGCCATCCCTCAACATCACCTGCCTCTCCAACTATTTCTTCGTCTTTTTATTTCCTTCACCTTCAAACTCCATCATGTATGCATGGAGTTCCTCTCCTCCAATTTTACCCCGGATCTCCTCCAACTAGGCTTCTGCCCTCAACTCCACTGCAACCACTCCCACCAAGTGACTTCAGTATGGTCAAATATCATGGCCTTTAATCAGTTCTCATCTTCCTTGACATTCTTTTTTGGAGTCTTGTACTTGCTGGGCTTTTGTGAGATCATCCCTTCCAGCTTCTCATCTTATCTTTCTGGTTACCCCATCAGCAGGTCCTCCTCCTCCTCCTCTCTCCTAATCTCTGGAGATGAGGGAAGGGAATCCTTTCCCCCTTCTCTTTTCCCTTTGCACCCTTTCTTCAGACTTCATTGCTCACATGACTTCAGTTATCAATTGTATGTAGATTAATTGCAAATCTATCTCTCTACTGCTGAACTATTTGTCTTGACCCAATCTTAGCCTGTTTCCTCTGACATCTTCTTGCTGACAGCTTGAATTTAACATTGCCAAAACTGAAATAATCTACCTTTCAACATCATCCCCACTCCCAACGTTCTCTGTCGCTGTCCACAACAATACTACCCTCCCTGTCACTCAAGCAAGTTTTCCTCCTCTTCCCTGGCCCCCCACATTCTTCCTCTATAACATCTGTAAGATCTGGCCTTTCCTCTCTTCCGACAGGACTAAAACTCTCATCCAAGCCCTCATCACCTCTTATCTTTACTGCAGCCTCCTTTTCTGTTGCCTTCCAGATATCCTTAAAATACTTAAAACTTATTTTAAAATGACTTTATCTAAGTGAAGGAAAGTTTAGTTTTGATTGCTCTTCTTTATACCAGCTGAGGTAGTCAGCTAGGCAGGTAGCCAGTTACATAGCCTACCTATTCTAATGACAGAACGTTCCACTTGAATGCTACACCAATCATGGTCTTACACAGTACCAGTGTGTCGCATTTTCATTGCATATTCAAAGTGAATTTCAAGATTAATAAAATAGCATTTTCAGTTGTCTGTTTGTATTTTCTAAATACATCTCGAGTCTTACATGATAAATGAACCAAACTTATAAATTGGAAAACCAGTCAGATAAGGACACGTTTAAAATAACACAATTGCCATACATATATTTTGTATTATTATTGGGTGATAACATAGTATGGTTAATGAGCAAATTCATTCCTGGTGTAATTTTTTGGGGTCATCAGTGGGATGAATTTGGTTCTTTTCATCTTGTTGTAACGTGGTGTTGTTTTCAATGCTTGCAATACCTTGCCTCATCATGAGATCCAGAGGGATGGTACTTTACATTCCACCACTGTAAATTTCACTGTGGGGCTACCTAACAAAAAATATTTGGCATTATAAGGTGCTTAATGGAGTACTTGTTGAAGACAATGTGACTTTTACCATCAACATCAATGAGAGGAGGGCTGAGTTTAAGCTTTTGCCACTCCAGGAAAAGATAAACAATGTCCCCTTTTAAATAACCTATTGCACCTCTCTTTTTTAAAATGAGATCAATTGGAAAAATAAGTATTGGAGGGGAGAGAGGGGAAAATGTTCCTATTATTATTATAAGATTTACCTTTTAAATTCTAGTTCCATTTGGCAATAGAAAGAAAGAAAATGTATACCTGGTATTTTATATTTCTGTTTATTCTAGCTGACTTCTGTTATATTGTCTCTCTGATGCTACATTGTTAAGTTCTCCTGCGTATCTTCCCAGCACAATGGCTAACATCCTGCTTCTGAAAATTATCCATTAAAATTTTATCAATTTTGTATTTTGGTGAGACAGTATGAGGAAATGCCACAGGAAAATTAGATTTTTCTTTGACATCAGGCGCCCAGTCAGCAATCCAATCCCATGTGTTTCTACTGAGACATTAGGATTTGATATAATTTTGGGCAGAAAACATTTTAAAATGAAACAATTGAATTTTCTAGATGGTCTCGGGGACCACTTAGCTTAAGAGAATACACTTCCAAATCAAAAGCCTTTCAATCATTTTAAATATTATTTGGAAGATATTTGTTTTATGTGTAGTAGCAGTTTGAATTTGTATTGAATGTTTGACTGGCTCGTGCTCACATAGATGATGTATGAAATTATTATTTCATATTTTTCTAGTGTTTGCATTGCAAGTGACATCTGGCTGACAGGAACTTGGAGAAATGGGATACGAAGTGAATGCTGCAGTTACCACAGCATCATATTTATCAAAAGGTTTAAGGTTGGTCTGTCTGTATTTAACATATGAAACCCAGAGCAATGAATAAGAAGCGATGCTATTTTTTTAAACTGAACTGCTTAGAAAATAAAGATAGATGAAAGAGAAATGGTAATGGTATTCCTTATTCTGAATATGGAATTAATTGATGTATAGCATTGTACATACTGACTGAAAGACCATTCTAAACTTACATTTATATTTGCCATTATCCCCTTAAATTTTGCCTACTATTACATCATTAATACACAGAGATATACAGTATCATAGAGCTAGGAAAGTTTGAAATAAGCTACTATAATAGACTGATACACATTTTCTTTTTACACTTACATTCTCCAAACACTGGACTTAATTCTAATTACACTTTGAAGTATGGCTGTTGAAATGCTGTCTTCAACCAAAGCCCCTAGCCTGATGCTCTTTCAAGAAGCACTTCCTATTACCATCTGCCTGATAGTAGGTTTTGGTCTTGATTGAATATGTGAAAGACTGGATAGCTCTGTTTTCATTCCTGAAAATATCTCATGTAGCATAACGAAGCTCTGTTTAGAAATGTCATCTCATCCTTTAACTTGAGTGCTGCTCATGATGAGGGTCCGACAACAATACCATGGAGAGTGTCTAGGGGCCGCTGGCAGGGAAGAGGTGTTAACCATATCTCTCTGACTAGAGATGGCTCCCACATATCCATTGGTGTCTCTCTTGAAATCATTCACTACCACTTATTGTTAAAACTGTATGCTGTATGTATAAAATAAAGCATCCTGTATATGTTTCCATTATCACCCAGCAGTCCTGGCTAGGAAGAGATCTGGGGACTATCCTACTTAGGGGGATGGGATTGAGAAGAGAAAAGGGAACAGAGACTGGCAAGCTTATGGGGAGGAGAAAGTGAGAGGAGAAGGGGTGGTTGGCAGGCTGGGCAGAGAGAAGGATGCTGATGGGAGATTGAAAGAAGGATGGCAAATTATAAACCCACATGTGCTGTAGGTAAATTTGAGTCCATTTCTTCCTTAAAACTCCCAAATGATGGCCTGATCCAACCAAGTCATGGAGCTGAGAGTACTTAGCACCTGCATAGCTAGGTCATGGGTGTCTGAGAAAAGCTTCCCTTTAAAAAGAAAAAATAAATCATGTGTGCCAGCCCTTGACTGAGGATGAAAACTTGAAGGAAAAATAAATGAACATCTCCCTCTCCCAGTCTCTGTAAATATCAGAGTTGGTTGGAAAATAGAGCCAAAAATAATATTTCAACAAAAAAAGGAAAATAAATTTTGCTAAATTGTTCACATTCCCCGTCCCCATCACCAGTTTTTCAACCAGCTCTACTAATTAAAGTGGCTTGCCTGCTGCCATACTTGTCCTCCCCAAGGATGGGATTATGTTATTCTGCAAGTAAGGTCTCTCTTTCTTTGCTGGCCAAATAGAAAACCTTTCTGAGACATCAGTCATGTCAGGTCAGTAAATCCGTTCCAAACTTGGGGATTTTGAGCAGAGCAATGACAGAGCCATCAGTACCCTGAATTGATCATAATAGCAGGACAATTGTTACTCTAGGATAGCCTGCAACTTGAACTTGGTTCTTCAAATATGGTCTAGCAGGACTTGACAGCAGTTCTGAGGTAATACTTTAACCATGCAAAACAACAGATACGAATCATTAGAAATCACCATTTTCACTTTTAGACCAAGGTCGAAAAGTAGCCTCCTTATGTTAGTTCAAAATTGTGTAGCAAAACAGCATTTGTCATGCATGAAACTCCAGGTACCATGTTACTTATAAAATACATAGTGGAAGCTTCTGGATAGGTCTCAGTGTTGGCTTTGCCCTGTACTCTGGTGGTTTGTGATAGCTGGGGTATTGTATAACATACTATGTTTGCCTGCTTTTTGCACATTTTCAGTTGCTTTTTTGAACATGACAGCTTTCCATGGGTTCCTTTGAAAACTCAAGAGAGCTGATGTCAATCATTCATAAAATTTCCTCCTTTTGTTCTTCCCTAATGAACTTCTCTTCTCCTGGGTCAGATTTTCAGCTTGTGTAAATCAGCCTAGCTCTGCTGAAGTCAATGGAGTTAGTCTGATTTACATCAGCTGAAGATGTGGCTCAATGTCTCAAGTCTTTTCTTAACTCTATGAATTTCTCTCTCCAGGCTCATAAATAAAGTGAGAAACATCTTGAGCTGTATTTAAACAAGTCCACAAATATATTGCTTTCTGTTTAGCTAACACCAATAAAGTTCTCTTTTCATTCTGTTTCATTTCAGTACACTTGTGTATTGTACCTTTGTCTCTACTGGTTTTGTTTTCTTAGCTACTGTTATTTATACTCTATGGTAATGAGTAGCACTTTTGCACTGGTGTTCTTCTGCTCATGCACTCTCTCTCTCTGTTCCCCCCTCCCCCCAAATAATCAACATATTATAATCCCTTCCAACAACCACAGCCCACATATTTCCAACTTTACCCTGATTATGGTAGGATTTATTGTGTTCATTGTGAGGTTGATTTTTCCCTTTGACTTGCTGAATGTCTACAGCCTATGTTATTGAATATTTTCACTCTGGATTAGGAAATCATCAAAAATTATTTCATCTCAAAGATCCAGGTGGTGATGATATGGTGCACCTCAGATGCTGAGACAATTCTGAAGGAAAGTTGCTTAAATATATAGTTACTAAAATGGCAGCTGAAGGTACAGAGTTCTACATTTTCTGTACTGAGTTAACCTGCCAAAAAGCCTAGGGATAACATTTTAATATGTTTCTACTGGCCAGATTCTCAAAGGTATTTAGGCGCTTAACAATGCAGATAGGTGCCTAGTTGGATTTTCAAAAGCACCTAGCCACCTATTGATGAGGCCCATTTTGAAAAGTGACTTATGCAGTTAGACCCAGATCCTTTATGTGCCGAACTCCCATTGATTTCAAAGGGAGATAGGTGCCTAAATACCACTGAGCATATAGGCCTCAAAGCCGAAGTCTCACTGACTTTCAATGAGGCTCTGAAATCCCTCAGTCACTTTTGAAAATGGGACTTAGACTCCTAAGTCAATTGGTCACTTTTGAAAATTTTACCCATCGTCTCTATCCAAAATGGAAAATACTTCGGTATTTTGAAGTCTTGACACAACCTCCCACACTTGCTTTGGATTACCTTATTTAAGTCTTTTGGGACTAGACAATTCCTTAACATGTTTAGTTTCATGGCAATGACCAGTCACTTGGTGTCTATCTTCACTTAATAATTTTACCATCCATTTCATTTCACCTATCTGTTCATGTCTCATTGCTAATGGAATTTTATGTGCTGTGTATGTTTTTGGTGTCAAATTGGGATCTAAATCAATGTGATGCATTATATCTTCAACGCATTCCAGTCCAATAAACACTTCATAAAATTCCTTAACCCTATTATTTGCATTCTCTTGTGCAGGCTGACCTGAAATGGAATTTTTTCTGGTTTTGACTTAGGAGTAGGAATTTTTTTTTCTTTTCTTTTTTATTTATTTATTTATTTATTTATTTGGCTGAAACTATTTGTTGAATTGGACCTGAATTCACAGATAGTTTTCGTTGACCTGAAACTGCATTTTTCGGTGAATAAACAATTTATCACAACATTTTTGCCCAGCTCTGCACAGCGGCACCTCACTATCAATATTGGTATTACTGGTCACCCAATTCTGGCAGACTGGTGAAGTGACTTGGAAGTTTGAGAATCATAGTAGGAGTTTTGTATATTTGAGATATTAAAATGTTGAGTCTGTTCAGTAGGTAGAAAGCAGAAGGAAAGGAAAAAATACAAACAGAGAAGAAAAGGCAATTATAAATTAGACAGTTTTTTAAAAGGCGTCTTGTGTTCACAGTTCTAGTCTCTGGAAGAGTTTCAGTTAAACAACATACTGACACCCTATCAGTGAAAGTACTCCAGAGAGGGTGGAATGGAAAAGGAACAGGCGATTCCATAGGACAGCTCACACAATTCTGATACATAAAATCATATATATTTTTAGTTCACATTATGTGTTCCCCCTTTCAGAAAAAGTACAATTGGAACAATTTCTCAAATGACATGAGTCCATTTAATAGCTGAATTGCAATTGAGGATGGATAATTTTTTAAGAATCTGGTCCTTCCTTTGTTGTTAACTGCATTTTCTTTGTTGTGCCAGGGAAAGCATGAGAGAGAGAAAGAGATTTTTAAAAATTAAGTCTGAATAATTGAATTGAGAAATTCAGCTAAATTGAAAAATACAATATTTTTAAAAGCTCCTGTTACTCATTCTGTCAAATTAAGTGCCCACAGTGTAAGAGCTAGGAAAAGACTCTAAGCCCATCATGTCCATCCTGCATATTTTCCTTAAATTTCATTTGTTTTATTTTTTTTCCTGACACCTTTTCTACCTCTCCGTTGCTAAATCTCAAACTGGCCAGTCTTTTGCCACTCTAGGACAGATCCTCAGCCCTTTTTAAGTCCCTACTATGCCACTTCAATGGAGTGCTGAAAGCTTAAAGCTGTCTAAGGCCTCACATGAGTATTCCCTTCTTTCCTTGGGGGATCCCACCCAGCCCAACCAATGTAGGTGGTGTTCTAGGACAGTCCAGATACGGAAGGTGTGGGGCTGAAGCATGATGTTCTTTAGTAATGTAGCTGGTCCTTGGGAGATGTTAACTGTTGTCCCAAGTTAAAGAAGCCCTTGGCAGCCTCCCTGATTGGGGAGGAGGGGACAGCAAGGTGTCAAAAAGCCACTTATCCCCACCTCCCCAGTTGTGCCAAACACTCTTCTAGCACACCTGAAGAACTAATCTGTTAGTGTGTATTTTTGGTAACTTCATGTTTAACTCTTTATGTAAATCCACTCTCTTTTTCTTCCTATGCCACCTGTACCCACCTTTTTTTCTTTGTTTTTGTTTTGTTTTCTAGCAGTTTTCTGAGTTTTCAGCTCTCTTTCTAACACTCTTGATCCTTGTCACTGTGAAGAGTCTGTTTCGGTTCATTTTATCTAATCAGTTAATAATTGTATACTTGATTTATACTACTACATCTCTTGTTAAAATAAACCTGCTTTATCTTCCCTTCCCCACTCTAAGAGCTGGTGTCAGCATTAGACTGCTTGCACTACATTAAAAACAGAAAAATGTGTAATTTGGAAAGTTGCCTTGTTGCATTAAGGATATTAATGAGTTATCCCCATAGCTTCAAAAGCTTTGGTGGTAATTGCTGTGGATTCCAGTGACACCTCCTAGTGAGGGCCAAATTGATTAATTTAAACTAAAAACACCAATCCACCAGCACTGATCATATGTCACCAGGATTATCTGTATAGGCCAGTGAAATCTAATGTGGACTAATCCCTCTCCAATTCTGTGATGCAACTGAAAGGAGGATGCTGAAGTCGGTGATTCTGAACAACTTTATACTTTCTAGAGTGTGATAGCAGCTGGTACTTGAAAGAGAAGTCTAAACTCTTTCTGTAATGCTGCTATTTTTCCAGAAAAAGAATTCAGGATGGCTCGCCTGAAATAGAGACTGACATCTTAGAATCACAGAGCTCCCAGTTCATTCTCCATTGAGGTGGCATTCAGGTAGTACATGCTAATCATAGATCATTAAACTACCCATGAGGTTGGAGAACGCTAAATTCACTTGGGAGCACCTAGCTGCTGCTTGATAAACCTACATCTATCTTTACTGTCGATCATTTGGGTACAATACATTTTAAAAGTAACCATTAACTGAGGTCTTCAAAAGATCAAAGGACTTCCGTGTCTGATTAGTGTTCCTAATAATTTGTCATTTCTTCTGATTTTGTAACATTGCAGATTTAGACATTTGATTTCATTACATTCATCCAATCATTTGTGTGGCTAATAAGAGGATCATGAAGACGTGCTGTTTTAGGAAAATGTGGACTTCCTGACAGTGATTCTTATGCCTCTACTTTCCTGATTGATTTTCTACTTTTCAGGGAGTTCTCCCAGACTATCCAAACTTTTCTCATATGTGTTGGGCATCATTGTCTTTCTAGAGCTGCACTGATAGTTTGTTTTTCAACATGAAGATTTTTTTGTATGCTTAGACATATGTCAGTCCTCTTGCTCCCATATTCCTCAGCTTATTGTACATCTCAAACATTAAACTCTGACAAACAATATTTTTAAATGGGTTTCAGATCATTAAGATAAAAAACATAAACCATATTTCAGGTTATTGGCTACAGCAGCTATTTCCTAAAGAGAGTATGATATGGCTTTGCTAGATGACAGAATCCCCACTAGTGAAACCAATAAGAGGAGGAGCTTGTATATTCTGCGAGTAGTCTATTCTATTCATTTCATATTCTTAAACCTTACCTATCACTCTGGTATCTGAGGCCTTACTCTTGAGACTTACCCTTGAGTTTATATTTGTCAGGTGTCCTGCGTACAGCAGGTGTTTGCAAACTGGCTTGTAGAGAAGTAGCATATATTGAAATACTCAATGCACAATGTTACCTGAAAAAATACATGTCACGGTTTGGCATCCAAACATTTCCCCCCAGAACGACTCTAGGTTTAGATTAAGTTATTTTTTCATCCATATTCAGCACTATTATCACAGAATGAAAAAAGAAGCCAAAATACAGGAACATGAAACAGGGAGGAGATAAGAAAACTAAGAAAAATGTGGGGTTGTTTCTTGTTTAAGCTTAACGGAAATGAGAGGTCTGAAAGGGCACCTATCACCTAGTCATCTTCTGTGTACCATATGTAGACATCCTTTCAGGTGATCTATAGTATATGATGTTTGGCTCCAGTGCATATATGGTTTCCCCAGTGTATTTTCAGGATATCAGCTATTAAACTGGAAGTTGTCACAAGCAACCTTTAATCAGGGTGAAAATGCATAGAATATGTATTCAGGCCAACATGTTCAAACTTGGGTGGCTAATGTTAGGCACCAAAATCCATATGCATGTAACTGTGGGTTCTTTACACCTCTGAAAATCAAAGCTGGTTCTATTCTCAGATGCACCTATGCAGCTCTGATTGAGGTCAGTTATCTTTGTGGTTCATATGAGAACAGAACTAAGCCTTTAGCAACTAGCAAAAGGTTTAAGGTGTATTAACCTTACTGGAAACTTCCTGCATGAACAGTAGCTTTTTAGAATAAATGTTTAATGATATTTTCTTCAAACTTTTCTACTAATGTGCTGCATTCTGATTCATTTTTCAACTTTATTGGACAGATGATAATATTGCTTATTAGGTTATGGCTGGTGAATGAGAAACCCTACTGTGATGCTTCAAGCCACAAAGAGGTTCAGCTCAACATTTTTCCATAAACATGAGAAATAAAATTTAAAATTATATTTTCATGTCACTTTCTTTTGTATTTTTAAATTTTTCTCTTTACAGTTTTCTTTTATTATAAAATATTGTATGGGCTGGATTCTGTGTGGGGATTGTTTTTGTTTTGTTTTTAAAGACAGATAATTTCATGCTTGTGAAAAATGCTGGATTGCCGGGAATTTGCAGTCCTTTTTTAATTATTTTTTTCAAAGAACACGGCCATGAAGGAAGCAACAGTACAAGCTTCCCCGGATTGACCTATCCACATGCCTGATTCCTAACCCAGACATGAATGATAGTCTCCAGAGGTGACTTCTCTGCTAAGATTGCTAGGAAACCGGGCGTAGATAAGTAATAGTCTATAACAGTGGTTCTCAAACTTTTTTTTCCATGGACCACTTGAAAATTGCTGAGGGTCTCAGCGGACCACTTAATGATCTTTCCAAGTGCTGTTTGTACCATTAGCTAATTATTGTAAACCGCTTTGGATAAAAGTGCTATATAAAAAACATCTTAATAAGAATTAATGTTTTTTGTTCTACAAATAAAAGCACAAAATTCATATTTTAATGTGATGGATGTGCCCTCTCTTTCCCACCGCAGCAGACCCCAAGCTGGGGCTGGGAAAGAGGGCTGTTTCTCCCTGGCAGCCGCAGCCTTGGAGCTGGGGAAAGTCACCTCTTTCTCTGGCCACCACAGCCCTGCATGTCCCAAATTCCCCCACCCCCTCTTCTCACCCCACTGCCCCCTCCCACCTACCCTCTATTCCCCCCAAGGCCACCACCTCACCTTACATGTGCATATTCTCCAGGGTCCAGGCACCACACAGGCATGGCTTCATTAATTAGGTGGGTGGCCCTTCATTCTCTTGTGTGCGACTGCCCAGGCACACTCCTTAGAGGGAACTGAATGAAGTTCACAGACTACTGATGGTCCTCAGACCACAGTTGGAGAACCTCTGGTCTGTAAAATACAAAGTTGGGCTTCTGTGTCTTAACTACTGTCAGTTGTATTCCCAAGATCCACGAGGTATTCACTGACTTAAAATGATTAAGAAGGGGCACATGTTCCAAGCTTATGGGTTCCTGTTTTTTATTGGAACTGATAAGCTTGGTCTTCTCTTGGAAGCTGTTACTTGTAGTCCACTGGCAATTACTTTTGAAGCTATGGGTAAAATCTATTAATATCCCTACTGCAACCATCCAACTTAAATACTGTTCTGTTTTTTAAAAAACAGATTCATTTGCAGGTATTAGAAGCTTCAAAACATTTATAAGTGCAGTGCTACAAAGCAGAGTCCAAGTGCTGTTCTCAAAGACCTGGTGAAGTCCCAAGCTTATACTTCAAGCTTCTTAAGGGGATTTGGAGTGTTTTGACCATTTGCCATTGGCGCGAGCACACATGGAAAAGCTGGGAGCTAAATCAGTGCCCACTGGCTTTCAACAGAGCTCTCTTTAGGGGAGGGCAAAACTCAGGCCAAAGAAAATGAGGGGACCCACCCCAGTGGTTAATGGTATTTGCAGATATGTGGCTAAAGAAAAGAAAACTAACTCTATAAAGTCCTTCCAAAGTCCAACCTCAACTTGGCTAGTTTAGTGTGGGGAACGGTGGTATCAGTGTGATGATTTTCTTTGTTTTTGTGTGCAAGTGTTTCTTATTTTCAGTCTTCCAATATAGTAAATATAATATTTCAGAAAGGAGGAAAAAACCATCTTTAGCACAAATGTTTAGTAGAAAGGACTAATTACAGAGGATGGATTTTATGTGTTGTATCTGAACAATTTTTAACCTTAAAATGGAATGTCTCCTAGTGAAATTGCAAAGCACTACTCTTTCATTAGTGTGTGACATTACATGATGTAAGAAATTTGGTCATGGTTCATCTTACAACTGACAGGAAGGCAAGAAAATACAATGGGGCCCTCAGAAGCATTGGATTTGCCCTTTTCATCAAGCTGTTTCTTGAGAGGAAAATTAGTCCATGAGGTGTCGTCTACTCTGGTCTCACTGCAGCAGGATGGATCAAGCCATGAATGACTTTCCTGGTCTTTCTAGTTCTGCACCTGAGCAGTGGGGGTGGGAAATCTGACTTTAAATTGCAGAGACTATGATGAGGTTCAAGCAGTTGCACACCTTCCTTCTGCTTTAATCTGGCTTTGAAGCACTTCCATAGATCAGATCCTGAAAATCTGTTTCTCTTCATTCTGTAACTATCAGCTTAATTAGACTGTCCATGAATTGCTTTCTTTTTTATTCCAAAGACTTCTGCAACGTATGTCGAAAGAATGTGACCATTTCAGTATTAATGTATTATATAGGGTGGGAGGGGGGAAATGCACTTATATTTTTCCAACCTTAACTTTTTCCCCCTATGATAAACAAACAAAATTTGTTAATAGAGATAAATATGATAACCTTGCAAAAAACCTTGTTGCTCAATCTTGATATAAAATTTGTGATAGTTTAAATGCATTCCATTTGCATACAAAAATAATGTCTCATTTTCCCATGTGTTTTATTATTGATTTACTTCTTTCAGGTAGATATCTACAGTGCTGCACACAAATACATTCATAGTTAAATATTGTCACTGTGAGCTGATTTCCTGTAGAGTATGGGTCAGAAACCATGAAAAATTTAGGGTATATTTTGTCTCCTTTTAAAAGTTTGACAATTTTCTAAACCTATTCTAAGCTGTTCTTACAGCACTGGTTGCCTTTTACACTTCTTTTTGAAGTTTCATCTATCAAGAGCACATGATGAACATTCTTCTGTAACCCCAATGTAATGGAAGGAATAGAAGTTCGGCAGTGGGATAAGGAAAACACCTTTACCCTAACTCATCAGTTTAGATTAGCTCCAGGTGGGTAGTGAAAATAGCCAAATACTGTTACCCTACAGTGGCTGGCTGTCAGCCTACCATAAATGAAAAGTGTAGGTGTTTTGTTCTAGTGTTCTTTGCTGACAAACACTATCACAATTGGCACTAACTGACTGGGATCCTTGCTGGTCTTCTCAGCAGAGAAGCTAAGGATTGAACTGACACAGTGACTGAACTGCAATCTCAGTCCCAGAATAGGACACATTGGACATGGACTAGAAAAATAAGCTGTGTTTTACTACCTGTCCGCTAACTCCTTGTAACTAAGAGCTTGTCTTAATTTCAACATTTAGCTTGAGATGTCCCACTTGAGCTAACCTAGCTTCAGCGAGAGTGACAGCACTGCAAAACAACACTTAAATCATACAGAATTATCAACTGCTAATCCAATCAGCTTCTGCATTTCTATTTTTCATTGCTATCCTAAGCATCAGCAGCACTCAAGCTTCAACACTCCCTGACAAGCCAGCTAGCACCACCTGATTTGAGCTAGAGACTTTGATGTGCAGATGAGAGTTGAGTTAGGGGCAAAACTCCAGTTGCAGCTCAAGATAACAGTGCAGTGAAGACAGCCCTAATACAGTTTAAACAGAACTTTGCATCTGGTATAGGCAAGGCAACTTGTGTTTAAAATACATGTCAAGTGGCCATAATCAACCCTAGCCTCCCCTTTAAATATGTTTTTTTTAAATGTGTGTTGGTAATAATGACTCAACAATTGCAAACACAACACTGATTAACACACTTGCCAATTACTGTGAGAGCAACATGGTGAGGGTTCCAGCTTTGCAGCATTCTAGGTGTTTTTACAGCAGCAATCCCTTGTCTCTTGCCTCCCCCCTCAGTGTAGCTCCCATGAGAGATCCTCATCCCCATCCCATGATAGATCCCCATCCCCTTGCATATCAAATTGGGGCCCAGATTGATTAGTACATTATGGGAAGGGGTGATGAACTGCACTAGGTGTAACATTCAGAGGTCAGTGAACAGCAAATGGGTGAGTTTCTGAAGGAGTTCTAAAAAAGAAGGAGAGAGTGAACAAGACTTAGACCCTCACAGGTTCTAAGGGCCAACACGATACTAGGGCATTACTTGAAATAATTATCCGGGACAGATATGACTTTGGAAGGGACCAAGGAAACCTAATTAGAAAGTATCTAATGTTCTTGATTGTGTCACAAGAGCACAAAACTGCACACTGCTTTCTGTTTCAATAGAACCAAGGACTGGTTCAACCTGGGTGTTCATCTCTGAGATTATTTTGATGTCAAATGTAAACGAAGAAAAATCTAAAAAGGAAAAGATTAATACTGTAGCTTTAACGATGCATTTAGTACTGGGCACATCAGTATAGGAACAATATTGCAATATTGGAATAGTTCAGAAAAGAGCAGGAGGGGGCTGAGCAGACTATCTAAAAAGCAGGTGCATCAGATACCATCAGGAGAAACAGCAGCTCGAGAGTATAGAGGGATGTAGAGGAGTAAGAATCAAGACAAATAATGTGGCAAAAAGAAAGAAAACAGATGATCTGCTTTTGATGAATGAAAAGAATGATCAGACTGAGAATGAACTGGGGACAGATGATAACCTGATCAGTGAACGCATGTACAGGGGCCAACTGGATGAGAAGGGGGGAGCAGCTGATAGATTGGGCCACTATCTATGGTTCAGATAAAGACAATAGAATAGCATGATGGCCCTTAAATACCAGGTAAAAGCACAGTCCGTGACAAGAAATACTCAGGTTATCCTACAGAATACTGCGTAATGTCAAGATGGTGAAGTCATATATAACACAATCCACATTGGAAACCCCCTGACAAGGACCAAAAAAATCAAAGATGACTTTAAGGCTCTGAGGAAAGAACTAAAGATGATGCGGTTGGCACGTGTGATTAGAGACAACTATTTGATTTATGCTAATCTCAAATAAGCAGGTGTGGTAACAATTCCTTAGCTTCAAAACCTGTAATCAGGGTTGATTAGACAGGTTTTACCCTAGAAGAGACTGAAGAGGTCCCTCTTCTTACAGCTCTGCTGAGCCTCTAGAGAGAACAATGTGTATAGTTCTGAGCACCTTCATATCCAAAAGATGTCAACAATTTGGAGGGAGTTGAGAGAATAACAACAAAAATGATTAAGAGCCTGGAATGATTGATGTTCTATGTGAGAAAAAATTAAAAGAAATATAAATTACTTGGCTAAATGACATATTTTGGCTGATTACCAGACATTTTTTTTCCAGTTGTGACATCTGTTAGGCTATGGAGTAGCCTCTCAGTAATAGGGTATGCACTGCCCATATAAGGGAGGCTATAGGCCCTGGTCCAGGGCATCCCAGAACATAGGCGTTCTGGGGAATCTAGTCTGGAGGAACTGATAAAAGGCACAGTCCAAGAATTGTGTAACTAAGACTGTGTGATGGAGGAACTATACAAGAACTACCTGTTTTTCAGATGGCAGAGAGCAGCACAAAAAGAGCTGGGAAAAAAGTGCAGCAGAGGCTGTGGAAAAGGGCCTCTGTGGGGGCCTTGAGGCAGGCAAGAGGAGAGAAAGGATCCCTGGGGGATAGGAGATAAAATAAATGAAGGGAAAGCCTAAGATAACAAAATAGGGGTGTAGGTTAGAGGTCAAATAGTTTAGGGGGGACCTAGGCTGGTATTTCCAGTGAGGATGGAAGGAAATCCCCCTTCATTTCCCCTGCATCAATGGGGTGAAAAGGGTGGTCTGGAGAGGGCCAAAGACTATTGATCTCTTTGGGGAGGACAAAGACTATCGGAATCCTGTATCAACAAGGTACTAGAATGCAAATAACTCTAGAAATCCATGCTAGGAACGGTGGGGTGTGTGGCCTGGTGTGATTCAAGGAAGAAACTGTTTAGTCTGGGAGGGAACACTATGAGTGCTATTGAGCAACTCTGTGTCCACGGGGTTAAAATCCATAGCCCCAGGATAAGAAATACTCAGGGTGGAAGGACAACTGGGCATCCCTGTATTAACAGGGATTGAAGGTCTATTAAGCCGAGGGAGGGCTTAAGGATTATTTTGTGTGCTAGACCTTTTTATTTGCTCTGGAAATTGAAGACTTTATGGCTTTGTCAGAAGCTCCAACTATTTTATTAGAAAGGGAAACTGAGTTTCTAAATTATTATACCACAAGAGAGAGAGAGAGAGAGTGCAGACCAAAGTGGAAAAAAAACATCGCTTAGCTCTAGAGGAGTAACTGAGGCATGGCCACACCCAACACTATCCCATTGGGAATGGTGGAAGACCCACTGCAATGAGTCATCTAAATTTAGCCTGAACAAAGCTCTTGATGATCTAATTTAAGGAACAATCCTGAGTTGGCAAGAGAATGAACAAAACGTAGATGTTGTCTAGCCTCTTTTCCTGTGGTTCTCTGAAATGTCTGATTTCTGAAGAATTTGATTCAAAATTTAACCATCAAATAAGAAGACTGAAGAAACTTATTTTTCTCTCTGTGGCTGTAAATTTCTCATGTTACGTTGTAGGAGGCCCAGTCTAAATGCTCTGATATCCTTATGTACACAGCACTCAGTTTTAGCTGGGCTATGTTTCAAACTGTCTACTCATCCATGTTTCAAAATGTCTGCTCAGCCCTGCTAAACAGCCTTATTGCTGAAAAAGGCACAGAGTTCTCAAGCTTTTTATTTGACTAGGCTGTAGCTATTATTAAAATAACCTTCAAATGTTGACTCAAAATCCCTTCACACTTTGACAGAAATTTCAGGACAATTTTATCATTCTTGCTAATATGTTTCATTTTCCATCCCACATAGTGTACTTAGCATTGTGAGAATTTCTCCCTCTTCTACTTGCTGTACATTAAGAAATATTGGTGTCGTTATGCTAAAACAAATAAGTAAAGTGAAATTTTCCCTTTGATCGTTTGTTCTGTTCTTATTTAAAAATACATTGTTTATAGCTGCCTCTGTCTTTTGTTGCTTTAAGTGACAAGACCATATCAAGTTATTTAAAAGTTCCTCATTACAAAAGGAAATGTCTTTAACTATTCATAATAATCTTTGTTTAAACTGTGCTCTCATGTAGAAACAGGATAGGTGAAGCACAAAAAATAATGTCTTGTTAAAGAGTCACAGTGATTTTCAGAAAGGACATGTTCTTATCAAGGACTGAGAAAGTCTCCTTTTTTCTTTGCATATGAAATATTTACTTGTTAGGCAGTATCAGGAATACCCATTTTCCATAGTGCTGTGCCAGCCCAACCCATCAATGTGCTGGTTAATTAAGTGTGACCTAAACCAACTTGACTTGAGCTCTGCATTAAATGCACAAAACCCATTTGAGCTGACCAGCAGCAGAAGTGGTACTCAGAGAAATTGAAAAGGATTTCTCCCAAATGCTTTCTACTTACTTACAGCACTCAAGTAATGGCTGAAGATTAGCATATGACATGACAGATTACATTAAGTCATGTCTTTCCAGTGCTTTATGACAGCACTATCACATTAGCTTCTTAGCACTGGCACATCGAGGCATGCAAATGTTTTCAGACCCTCTTATTCAAATCTACAAGCTGACATGGCAGCCTTGATATGATTATTAGTCATTTGAGAGACTTTAATTCACGTCATCAGATAACAGGTTCTGCTAAAAGGTTAGAGAAACTGTCTGCTTTTAATGAAGCCCTCAAAAAAGACCCTCAAAAAACCTTACTGCTCATAGAGAGTCTGATTTGACTTTATTGACAAGATCCCCCGAAGAATGAACTTGAGTTGAATACCTAAGCAGGCATCTAGACTGAAAAATACAGACTCAATTTAAAATGAAACCAAACTGTGGTGAAGTATTATTCTTTTCCCCTTCCTGGTTTACTCTAGTTTAAAGTACAATCTGTGTTGCCCTGAAAATGTTTTCAGTAACTGATATTGAATGGAGGTTGGTCGGTGGCAATGGTAGGTCTGATAGTTATAATGGTAATTATTCTGAAGATATCCATTGCTGTACTGAGCTGCGGATCATTGCCACACGCTACAATGGGTTAACTGATGATGTCGTGTGATAAGTAAACAAATGCTCAGTGCAGTTGGAGATCATCAGAGTTTGTAATTTGTAGTTTCTGTCTACTAACTTGACCTTATGTTGTTTTATTTTATAATGTGGTGAATCTGCATTTAACTTCCAGGAGAAATTCTCATTATAAAATACTCATACATAGATCAATGGAGTTTGGCACAGATTATTGTCTGTTTTGAATGAAGGAGGATGGAGTGATCATGAAAAATGAATGCCCCCTATGAGCAGATAGAGAGAGAGGGAGACCTCTACAGGTAAGAAGGGATGTTTGTTGTTGGAGTACTGTAAGTAATTTTCCTTTGGAGCTATGAGAGTTTGGAAAGACCCACTTTGAGTGCAAATTCTCTCTTCTTTTAAAACATTTTCCATGCTGGTCATGCTCTCAAGCAGAAGGAGAGTGTAATAGAGTGGTGGAGAAATGTATTTGTGTTTGTGTGTGTCATGTTTTTAAGCCCTTAAGGCCCGGATACCGCAATGAACTCCACACCAGTGGACCTTGGGCCTGCATTGAGCCCCGCTGTGCCTCCACGCTGTGCTGCAGATGTCTACTTACATGGAATTCATTGCAGGATAGAGGTTTTAAATGTCCTAGTTAATCTGATTTATCTCACCCCAGCCCCCAGCCCAACTTCAAAAAGTCTGGTGATGCTTTGTGAAAAACTTTGTAAAACATTTTATTTAGGGACATTTTGCATATGTCATATTTTCTGTATTGCCTTCCACTTTTTATTAATGACATTTGCATGAAACCACAAGTCTTTATTTGTTTCTTATCAGTGCTTTAATTGACACCAGCCTCAACTTTAACTTTCCTCTAACACCTTGCTATGCAAGTTACACCAACTTAAACTACCTTGCACTCACTCACTCGTACTTTGGCAAGTAGGCATATGTAAATCTCAAGAAGTCTGAGTAGAAGGGATCTGAATTGTTGTGAGGGTCTCTAAAGTATGCCTCTTTACATATCACCCCTGAATTTAATCCACTACCAGTAATCTTGGTATCTTACTTGACTCTTTAACTCTACTTCTTCCATATTTCATATGTCTGTAAATCTATGTGTTGCAACATTAGCCATGTACTCCATATCCTCAGTTCTATTTCTGCGAAATCCTCATTGATATCTTCATCTCTGCTTACCATCATTCATGCAACTTCTTCCTCTATGACTTCCCCAACTCCTAGCAATTCAGCACCTTCAGAATGTAGCTGTCTGCCTTTGTATGTGTACAAAGCAGTATGATCACATCACATCCACCCAGTACCCCTCCATTTGTTCCCCATTTAGTACAGGACCCAGTTCAAAATTTCTAGACCTGTTTTCAAAAGTCTCCATGGAGTTACTTTAGCCTGTATCACAGACTTGGGCCTGGTTCTTCACCGCCTTGCATCTTGTGTAGTCATCTAAACCTGAGGAAAATGGGCTATTGTAAGCACTACCATTCTGATTTGGTAGTGCTTTTCACTCATTTTGCACAGGTGTAAATGGCTACACAATGCAATGGAGTATCAGGCCTCTTTTCTGCTATTCCTTCCTCCCTGCTCATCCAGTTCCTTTCTGTTCCTTTACGCAATCTCTCTACGGATGGTGTAGAACTCTTTTGCTCTGCATGCCAGCAATATAAACCAGCCTTCTTGTATCTCTTTCCCTCATAGATTCTCCATCTTTTAAAATCCCATCTTAAAATGCATTTTTTAGCCATGCTTATATTACTCTTTCTTTCTTTAATTGGATTATGACTTATTTTTAAAATTTATTCATCATACAATGTATTTGTAATTGTGTTCTATAATTTAAACAATCACTTTATATAATTCTGTACAGTGTTTTGAGTCACAATTTGTGTGAAAGATGCTATACAAATAAAGTTATGTTATGTTGTATTTTCAGGGTTTTCTCTGAAGCATAAAAAGCTCTTTAATTATATTATATTGTGTCATTGCTCACAAGTTAATTTCCAAGACCAAAGTAAAACACTTAGGGACTGATCCACATGAATTCTCCCATTGAAAGAGATTAAAAAAATGTAGGACTGTTTAGCAGACAAATGACAGGTGACAAGATAGGAGTAAATAAAGTAGTGGGTATGATAGAGAAGGTCTCTTAGGTGGTCCTTTGAACCTTGTTTCATATTACAAGAACAAGGGGATACCCAATGAAATTAGAAGGCAACACATTTAAAATGGATAAAAGGAAATAGTCTTACAAGACACATCATAAACCTATGGATCTCACTTCCACAAGTATCAGAGGGGTAGCCGTGTTAGTCTGGATCTGTAAAAGGTGACAGAGAGTCCTGTGGCACCTTATAGACTAACAGACATATTGGAGCATAAGCTTTCGTGGGTGAATACTCACTTCGTGACATGCATCTGACGAAGTGAGTATTCACCCATGAAAGTTTATGCTCCAATATGTCTGTTATTCTATAAGGTGCCACAGGACTCTTTGTCACTTCCACAAGGGATCACTGAATCAAGGAGCCTAGATGGATTAAAAAACTAAATAAACAATATGAATATCTGTTGCTATATGAGCTAGGATAAAAAATAGATAAGAAATACCAGCCCTCATTCTTCAAGGGAAAAAAACAAGCATTAACAGCCTGGGATTCGGAGGAAATGTCCTCCCTAAACCCCATGCATAACTCTGCATAGTTGTCCATTATGGGATTTTACGCCAGCCTGTCTGTATATTGGGCTTTTTTAATTTAAATTCACCCATTGCTGTGTTTTGTGAGCACCTTCTATGAAGAGTAAACATGAAATCTGTCTCCTCTCTGACCTTACTGGCAGGAGCAAACTAATCGTTAGTGTTTTTGAAACTTCTGGTCCTGCCCATCATTAGAAATGAGAGGGACCCTCAGTCTGATACAGCACTGTAATTGTTTCATTGTTATGCTTCTGGATAGTAAGAGTGTGCATGGCAGTGCCCATATTTTTAAAATTAGCGACTTATTTCAAGTTTACAAAGTGTGGTGTCTGCACCAGCACTGTCATTTCAAAAATAAGGACCCAATTCTATCTTACTTACACACATTTTTTTAAAGCAAATATTTAACAGAAACTAGGGGATCCATATTGCCATGTTCACCCTCTGCCTCTGTGTCTCCCAACTGTCAAGTGTCAAAAAAAATCAGTCTGAATGAAATTACATAGCAATGATCTTCTGTTCATTGCTGCATTCTGGGGTTTTATTATTTTTGTTTTGTGTTTGTTTGGTTCATATGCATTGAAACTTGTTCCCCATTCTATAATGCCCCTACTCCTCACCATGTTCACACTTCCATATACACAAATGTCGGCAATGGCTCAAAATTATTGTTGACATATTTTGGGTTTGCTCCTCATTGCAGGCTTTCTCTTGATTTCAGGAGAGTGGCAAATGCAGTGGGCTGATGAGCTTGTACAAGGAAGATTAGAGGGGTTTGTTCACCAGAGTTTGGAATTTCTTGTGACAGCTAACTACAGCTCTAATTTTCATGTGCACTGTCCCAGTCCTCTAACAGATTGCATTTCTCTCACTCTTTCGCTCTCTATTATTAATTCTTCACCTTTAAAGAGATTAATACCTTTCAAGAAATGGACTTGTGTGCTGATTCAACTATTCTGTGCGCTAATATATGGAGCCCACAGCAGTTTGATGTCTACCACTTGATGGACCCTGATGTACAGCCACAGTTATCTCAGGTTTTCATGGCTTGTGTGGCTTAATACTTGTGGAACTCGTATACGAAGGTGCTGCTAGTAGGATGAAATCAATTGTTCTAGGAGTTAAGGGAACTATAGGGTAGTTTTAGATTAATCCAGCCTGACAACTGTACTTGTCACTCTTGAAAGGCAGACCACAATGCCTGGGTTTCTTGCCAGCAGAAAAGTTTTCAGTGGCCTAGCTGAAATAGGTCATAAATATAAGGTGTGATAACAGGGAATGGCTGAGATAAGAGACAACAAAAGTAGCAGGAATTGTTTTAAAATGGTCTGTAAAAAGGAAGAAAAAAGTGCCAGTTGTCAGCTCATTTTCTTATTGCACTATACTATAAGCTTAAAAATATCTCCATATAATCTTCAGAACTAAATAAGTATTTCAAATTTCTGTCACTCAAGTCTACCAAGTATGCATTAGCTATAAATCTCCATCCTTAAATGTACACATGCAATTATCTTTGAGAGATCTGGCTTCCATTAAAGTGACAATTGCCATTCTTGCCCCCACTTTAGTTTGTATAAAAATAATGTTTATATATGTATAAAAAAACAAGTGTCATTTGATAGGTAACACAGACATTTATTCTGTTATTACATTAAATTTCATGCTTTAAGTGGTCTTATATTCTTAGTAAAGTAATTTTGCTTTACAAGTATTTAACAGTAAATGTGAGAAGTTATGCTGCTATAACTTGAAATTTGACACTAAGTTAGGAATGTTTTTTACTTGCATAGGGCAAATTCAGGGATGCTATCTAAAGGGAGTCTATGTTATTGTAGCTTAGAGACCTACCCTTTTCCCCCCTCAATGTGTCCTATGCTATAATCACTTAGACTCCCTCACTATATTAGACCTATTTACTTAGACTTACAGCCTCTTATATTTGTCTAATCACACTTCACACATTCACTCGGAGGGCTGGTCTAAACTAGGATAGAAGTTAGCTAATATATTTTAACTAACATGTTTTAAAATGGCTATGTTGATAGGGCAAGAGTCATCTCAACATATGTTAGCTGGTTGAAGTGAAACCTAGGCATTGTATACTCTGGTCCAGAACTCTCCCATCCTGGCCTGCCCCCTCTCTTCCATTACATGCTCTGCCAGAGAGGTACAGAGCAGGTTGCAGACTTTGCACCAACTGGGAGAATCCTCAAAGAGCCGGTTTAGGTCCTTTAGTGTCACTCTGAGACTAAAAAGTGAAAAATGTCAGGAACCAAACCTTATAGCAAAATCTGGAGAAAACATAATGTAAGTAACTTTTATACAATGGAGATGGGTTTGCACTACCTCCAAAATGTTTGGGAGCCTAGCACTAGCTATTTGTGTACATCCCCTAAATATTCTCTTTGTGTACATTTTTTGGGAAGGGCGGAGCATGAGGCATTGAAGCAAGCTAGCAGGTTTCAGCCCTATACCAGCTGACGCCTTTTTACTTAGTCATCCAATGGAGGAAAATGCTCTTGCTCACTGTCATGTGACAAGAGTAAAAAAATAACATAGTCACTTTTTTCTAAGACTGCACTGGGAGTTTTATTAGGAACACTGCATTATCCCTAAAACTATTCTCTCTTTCTCTCTTTCACTATAGAACTTCTGCCTAAAACTTGAAGTCTGTGTCCTGTTTGGACTCCTGATACAGTTTTTAAAAAAACGATATCCATATTCTCATACCTACTATTATTACGTAGGAATCCTGTTCATCTGAGGATCCAAAATTATATAGTGGGTACCTGTAGCGAGGCGGTGTGGTCCCCTGTTGCCCCAGAGAGGGACATGCCCCTCCGGACACCAAAGTGGACGGAGCCAGCGAGTCTTGCACCCGCCCCCCAGAGGTCAAGGCACAGGACAGGAAGTATAAAAGCCCAACCTCAGAGCTCACTGGAGGAGATGCTGCTGGAGAGACCAGACACCTGCGGCCTAGCTCCCCTCTGAGCCGAGAGCCTGGGCTTGTTGTTTATCTGCCTTTGTTCAGCCCCTGCCTGAGGGCCTGAGCCATTGACTCTCTGTTTCCCGGCTCTGACCCGTGGCCGGGGCCTGCTAATTATATAACTGTTGCTCAGTTCCTGCCTGAGGACCTGAACCCTGGACTCACTATTGCCCGCCGATCACGGGGCGGGCGTGAATCAGGGCCGGCTCCATAGTTTTGGCCACTCCAAGCAAAAAAGCAAAGAAAAAAAAAGCCATGAGCGCGATCGGGAACTCTAGCGCCGCCGCTTCATTCTTTGGTGGCAATTCGGTGGCTGGTCCTTCCCTCTGACACGGACTGAGGGACCCGCCGCTGAATTGCCAGCGAAGAGCCGGACGTGCTGCCCCCTTCCAGGGGCCGCCCCAAGCACCTGCTTGCTGGGCTGGTGCCTGGAGCTGGCCCGGGCATGAATAACTGTCTGTGTTTGTCTCTACTGCTGATGCGGCGAGAGACTCCTGCAGCTAGGCTAATTCCCCGTCAACAACTGGAAGAAAGTACAGAGGTGGTGTGGTTCCCCGCCATCCCGGAGAGGGACGAGCCCCGGCCAAACCCCTCTACAGTATCCCATCAGTAGAAGAAACTGAGATACCCCTTGGCTGTTTTACACAAGGCTAGAGAAAAAAGGACCCATGACCTGGATTATATGGTAGGTCGCAATTTCCCAAATACCTCCAGAATATCTATAGTGCAACTACAGGATGTGATATCTCAGATAACACTGTTTGGTAACAATAGGCAAATGCTAACTTTTTATTAGCAATTTCTCATTGCTATTAATAATATCTTCCATCGTTAAAAATGAAATAATTTTAAAAAATAATTCAGTTTTCACTATTTGTCTTCCTTTTTTGCTTTGCTCTCAGTTTGAACAATAAAAATAGTCCAATCAATCTCTCAGTTGTTTGTATTCAGTTTTTATTCAGTTTCGCTTTCTGATCCCTATAGGCTAGCAAAAATATTCCATTGTTTTAAAGGGGACTGTTTGTTAGATAAAGAAAAAAATGTCCATTGGAATCTTTGATTGAAAAATGTAATGGAAATATTTCTCCTAGACTCCTAGACTGTAAAGCCAGAAGGGACTATAATTATCATCTAGTCGGACCTCCTGCACATTGCAGGCTACAGAACCTCACCTACCTGCTCCTGTAATAGACCCATAACCTCTAAATTATGATTTAAGACTTCAAAATCCACCATTTACTCTAGTTTACATCAGCAAATGACCTATGTACCATGCTGCAGAGGAAGGGAAACCCTCCCTTCCTGCCCCAGGCTTTCTGACAATCTGATCAGGGGGAAATTTCTTCACAACCCCAAATATGGCAATCAATTGACCCCTGAGCATGTCGGCAAGACCCACCAGCCAGACACCTGGGAAAGAATTCTCTGTAGTAACTCAGAGCCTTCCCCATCTAGTGCCCCATCTCTGGCCATTGGGGATTTTTGCCACTAGCAGTCGCAGGTGGGCCACATGGCAGTGTAGGCCCACCTGCAGGATCAGGCTTATACTCCTTCAGTCCAGCTGAAACTATGTTGCACTGGAAATCTCCTAGAAAAGTCTGATCCTGTGAGATGCACAGGTCTTTGTCCAGATTGAAAAGGACCGGAAACACATCTGAATTCAATCAAACTTCTACACTTTGGAATTTTAACTGTGACTAGTTTTATTGATATCTGTAGATATGGTTGTTACCCGAAGGTAGAGCTCTATGTGTGTGGTTGGGGTTGGGGAGGGAACCAAGTTTGTACCTCATGTGAATTACTGCAGAGTAAGAATCCTGAATAATTTCATATTGCTGAATTACTTAGTGACTCCTTTATGATTGCCCTTGCCAAATAAATGGTAGCAACATCGATTCTCCTACTCAGAGATAAGTGGGTCCATCTAAAGGGGTCTAAGAGAGTCTCAGAAGGTCTAGGTTGTTCATGTCACTCCTCTTTATAACTTACTCCCCTTTTAAAAATCATTTCTGAATTCAGCCCAGTATTTGTGAATTGTGTTCAGGTCCTGAGTCGGAAGGTACTACAGAAGAGGAAAGATATATTATTTTTATTGTGGCAACACCCAGAGGCCCCAATAAGACATTGCAGCTCCATTATGTAGGCACTGTGTAGCAAACTTCTGATTAAATTACGCATAAGAAGCCAGCTGGGAAGTCTAATGATAGTGCCACTTGTTACCATCCTGGGAGCAGAGGCTCCATCCAGCTCATTCCCTTTCAGCCAAGCTGGCATGGTGTTAGAAACTCTCATCGTAATCCCGGGGAAGGGAAAGAGATTTGTTCCACTAAAGCTAAGGCGTCTATCGCATACTTTGAGGGAATGGTCATGTCTGCCCTAAAGGTAGTGGGGACATGGTAGGCCACACTGCATGTATGTCATTCCTGCCAGAGGGCTAGAACAGCAACATGTCAGACAGGTGCCCTTCTCAGCGGGAGGGAGTGCTTCGAAGGAGAGACTGGCACTTGTTCATACACTTAAGATAGGAGCTCATCTTCTATTGCCATGGACCGAAGATTTGCTTGTTCCCTCTTATATTTGCTGGCACGGGGAGAGCCAGCTATTGAGAGGCAAGTTCACAGAGAAATCGGCAGATGGCTGTGATTTGGGCTGTGCAGGGGGCAGGTCTCAATGCTGGATAAGAGTTGAGCAGCCAAAAAAAATCAAATTAAATCACACACAGGTCTCAGCAGAATGAAGCCTCCCCTGCTTTTTTCTCTCTTAATCTCTGAGCATTTAGCAATAATATATTAGCTTTATGAAAAAAAATCACAATTTGAGATGACACGCTTGGCAAGTGTTCCTTAAAACTGCATGAGAAAGTTGGCCTCTAACACAACGCGCTGCCAGTTGGAACAAGTCAGTTTCATTGCAAGTTGGGAATTCCAGCTCGTTGCAAGGAGAATCTCAAGAGTTGTGTCGTCTCGGTCTCCAGAGAAGAAATCAAGTGTATTGTCCTTGTGCTACTGACCATGCCCACTGGAGCGGCTGATCCTAGTGCTCCTGGAGGATGAAAGCTCTGTTTCCAGTTTGAAGGACACACTGTATGTTTGATACAGAGGCGGGCTAGAAGACACAGTTAGTCAACTTAGCTGGTGAAAGAAGATTCCTGCCGAGATAAAAATATGGAGAAAATCAGATAAAAGCATATTTAAAAACTGCTGTGTTTGAGACAGAATAGTTTACTGCTTGGTCTTTAACCACAGTTCAGCTTTAAACTGAGCTGTCTCTGAGTGCTAATCGCTGTGAGGGAGAGCTGTCCCTCAAAGACAGGGTTGACATTTTTGGCATGGTAGTCGGGAGAAGTTTGCATTGGCACCCTCTGGATTGTAACTCAACTCTGGATAAACAAAGTGCTTCAGCTTCCAACGTGGACAGACCCTTAAACGTCATAAACATAAGCATTCATCCCTCTCCTCACATACCCAGCCCATGAAAAAAGTGTGTGTGTGTGTGTGTGTGTGTCTAAACATCAAACACACTCTAAAAGCAAAACCTGCTCTCCTCACAAACATGATTAAATGTAGTAATTATGCCATGAAGCATGTACCCTGTAAATTCAGCTTAGAAAAATTTTCAGCAGCAACAAACCTAATAAACTAGAACACACATACCATATGAAGTCAGTCTTCTTTAAAAGGCCTAGTGAAAAATGGCACCCTGCTCCTATGAAATCCACTGCAACCTTTTCAGTAATATTTTGTAACTGTTTGGTAATAGTTTTGGTAAGTATTTCAATATATTTTTAATTTTAAAAAATAATGAAAAGAGAGTTATTTTTGAGAAAACAAAAAATGGGTCCATTTTTAAGCCTTCCAATTAAAACAATTTTTACCTTTTCAAATTTTTCATGGAACTACTTTTTTTTTTCAGTCAGTTCTAGTTATCAACATGTGTAATGTTCAGTGTGGATAAGCTAATATGAGAAACTTAACAATGAAAATACTCAACAATTTTTCTTCGGCTTGGCCTGTTTATAGCGCTCATTGAAATGTAGGTAACCCATTTCGGGAATGCATTGTTTCCAGATTTTCTTAGAAGATTCTCATTTACTTTTGTCCACTGAAAAGGTATGATTGATATATATGTATATCATGCACTCTTCAAGCTTAGCTTAAATCTCAATTAGATCTACAAAACAAATCAAGTTTGATAAACAGTTCAGTGGTTTTACAATTTTGTTTCTCATAGAAACATAAACTTGCAATGTTTGTGTGTGTGTATATGTATATATGTTAATAGCTAGCTCTAACATAGTACTTTTCATGAATAGATCTTAAAGCTCTTTACCAAGGAGGTAAGTAGCATTATCTCCCTATTACAGATGGGAAATTACAGTGCGGAAAAGTAGAGGGGGGGGTGTGTGTTAGGGTGACCAGATAGCAAGTGTGAAAAATCGGGACGGGGAGGGGAGTAATAGGAGCCCTATAAAAAAAAAAGCCCCAATTATTGGGACTGTCCCTATAAAATCGGGACATCTGGTCACCCTAGTGTTTTTATACACATACATGAAATAGGCCAGTCTGGTATAGTTTATGTATGTATATTCCAATTCTAATGTTTCTTATGTATGTACACACATGCCAGAAAAAAAAAAACCCAAACATTAAACTTGAATAAATTTTTAAAATATCAGCAGGAACAAGCCATTAAAGGACCATTACTGTTTTAAAAATCTAAATATTAGAAAAGTAGGTACATTTGGAAATGTCCATAGTGTTTTAAATAATATTTATGGGTAGATCTATGTGAGTCCATTCAGGGATCTCAAGTGTTGTTGAGGGCTACAAGGAGCTCTCGAGCTCTCCCCTGGTCTTGAATTGTTTTTAACCTATGATGTTCAGGCAACATCTGGGAATCATAGAATCATAGAAATGTAGAACTGGAAGGGACCTTGGTAGGTCATTTAGTCCAGTCCCCTGAACTGAGGCATTATTAAGTATTATCCAGTTTACTCCAGAGAAGCCTAGTAAAGCTCAAATCTGCATGAGATCAGATCTGTGAAATGTAACCTGGATCAATTTTGTTTTTATGAGGTTGGGTTGGAGAATTCATAACCAGTTTGTAATCGAAAGGTTGTTTTAAAGAGGGCCAAGAGGGCTGAAGCAAGAAGGCACTCTCAGGAAGGAGGCGCTAAGTCCAGCTTGAGCAAGGGAATTTGGGAGACTTTTGCTGTGTTTATTTTGGACTTGCGTACCCTGAGGGGTTCACCATTTTAGACTGTGTGACTTAGCCAGAGGGCTGAGCCACTGAAGATTTGCCCAGCCAGGGCAACAGGTGGCACTGGGAGCAGAGAGAAAGAATGCAGGATTGCAACCAGCCAACAGGAAGTGCTCACAAGAGGTGAGTGTCCCCCATTGCAGTTACAGTATATTTTATTATTCTAAATCTTCTGATCCGTCCTTTTGTTTCCTTTCTCTCAAGTCATCTTCTCCATTTTTCCACCCCTCTTCTCTTTCTTCTTCCTTCTATAGGCTCCACTTTTGAATCAACCCTCCTGGCCATGGGTCTTATTTTTATAATCCTACTTTTTGTGCCAACTCCACTTAAGCTTTGTTTATTTGAAGAGCTTAATTAAGACTTATGAAAATTTCTGATTACTTTTCTTAAATAAAATATGAAAGCAAGAAGCAGTTATGAGTATGTAGCTTTTGAACCTGCAACCCACAGGCAATAAGACTAAAAACTCTGCTGTTGCCTTACCCCCCACCTCCCTAAAAGGAACAGCTGCACTTTTTATTGGTGACAATATACCCATAAATTACAAGTTTGTAAAGTCCTATTTCTGGATAGTCAATAGCTCAACCAAAGTATGTACAGAATACTGATGAGACTGTATCTGGCCTAGCTGCTCTCAGCACAGAATACAAGGAGTAGGGAAGAAAGGTTATTCTTAGTCACCTTTTCTCTCAGGGCTGGCCTACAGCTGATTTGGATCACCAAAGGCCACCTAAGACCAGCTGGTGGAACTGTCCCCTGGAGGCTATTCTGCAAACCAAAGATTGCTAGAGCACAAATCACTGCCTCTGATATACAATCCATTCTGGTGGGCCTGGGAGTAGGTGATTTAGAGGTGGCTAAACCACTTTGAGATTCTCCTGCAGTAGTGGGATTCTCACTCATCCCATTAGGGCAGCTTTCTAGCTATTCTGTGTATTAGTCAGCATGTAAAACTGTGTATAGTACCATACATTAAGTGGGCACATTATACTCCTAAAGTATCTTCTAGCAAAAAACAAACAAAAAACCCCACAAATTGACATTATGGAATGTAATCTTGAAATTGAGCACTGGAATTATGTGCACAAATCTTAATAACAAAAAGTGAATGGGCAAATTACCCATAAAAATCCCATTAACCATTAACAGTGTGTGCCTGTAACTACCACTTTGCAAATGGTTCCTGTAATAAGAAGGGAGTAATAGGATAGCACTGGTAATCAGATTTGATGGAAGCATTGGTAATCAGTTTCCCTAGTAAGCTTTTGTAAGGAATATTTGCACATATGCTCTGGTATAAAATGTGAGGACACTGTGGCATCGATACAGTCCCCATTGTAGGAATGTATTACTTTGGTGCTATGCACTTATTTGGCTAATTCCCATTTATCTTCATCCAAAAAAGGCTTCCATGTGGGAGGGGGCAGGGGTTTATAGTGAAGCAAGGCATGAAGACATACTAAAAGCTCACCATGGCATCTTTAGAAACTAGTTCTTTCTTCTTAGTTCCATGGAGCTTTTAGACAGACTTTCCATGCCTCTGGTGAACTGCAGGTAAGACCTTGTGCATGGTGAGCTAAGTGAAGGGGAATAAGAAAGACAGGGTGTTCCTCTGAGTTTGGTACTCAGTGTAGACATGTTTATTTGATTTGGTTTGATGTTAGCATTAAGGGGTTGTTAATGTGACTCTAAGGATAATTAGTTTGGGCAGAAATTAGCCATAAAAATCTGTTAGCTTTTAAATGTCAAGTTATATTTATAGAAATTGTAGCTTAAATTTCACTCAGCTGACAGTGTCCTTTAGATTGACAAGTGAGATAGGATGATCTTGCTTTCAATAACCTTATATGTTTAAGGTGTTTCTTTAGTGGTTTGTGTTGCAATTTTAAAAAATAGAAAGCCTTATGCATGTGCTTAGGCTTGCTAGGGTATTTCATACTTGATTTCTGAGATTGCTGACAGCTTTTGAAAGATTTAGGAACTGGCAGCAGGAAACATTCCCATAGAATCTATACTGTGAACTTTTTCTGGAAAAATAGCATCATTGAGCAGGTAATATATTTGCAATAAAAATGCAGTTATGCAATAATGGTTCATTAATATGGTAAATCATAAAATGGCTTTTTCTATTAAATGTAAAAAGGAACATATAGAAGGAATGAACTCCTACTTAGTCCGTTTTTGAGTTTTGAAGGGGGATTTTTTTATATGTACCTTTGAAATAGCTATTTTGATTTCTACAGAAGATAACATTTACTCATGACATTTTTATTCCTGCATAAACAGATTTCCATTTTGGCTAAGGTTAATACAGTAGGAATTTATTTTGACTTTTGGATATGCTATTATACTGCTAGAGCACTTTGTTTGGTATGTAACTGCTAATTTATCCTTTATGCCTTTACGATCTTGTCAGTGCCTCATGTCTCCCTTAGTTTTTCTAATCTAAAATAATCCCAGTGAAATCCTTTGATTGTCTGTTTGGACCTGATCCACTTCTAAAGCAGGAATGTAATGGGCTTTATGGCACTTACTTGGAAGTAATTTATCCAGCAGAGTGACTATAGATACTTGTTTTAATAAGAATATGCTTTATGGTAAGTGGGGACTGCTATTTAATTAGCCAAAAGGAAAGTAGTTCATGATACAATCTGTTCCTATCATCTTGGACATTAAACAAAAAGTCAGACTAAGTTATTTATGTGCATGCACTTTATTTGTAGTTGCTTTGTGCAACCTCTCTCCAGAACTTTACAGCATTGTCTGGGAGCGGGGTGAGGAGATGTGAACTTCTTATAAAAAATTTAAACTGGCGTTTCACTTATTGCTGTCCGTGTTGAGTGCATGCCCATTAAAAACAGTTGACAGTAGGCAACAATCCTGAATTTATCCTGGGTAATATGCTGCTTTAGCAGTTTGCATCTTTCTGTTGTGGAAGACTGATGTAGGATGCTGCAAATACTTTTTTTTATTATTATTATTGTTGATCTTTTCCTTTGCCTTCTGTGGCTAACTAAGAAGTAGAGATTCACATTCAGTGTAGTATATTGTAGGAATACAGCAGCATTTGGAAACCAAATGGAGATGCTCTCCCTTCAACTTCTCTATCTGCATTGAGTATGTGGCCCCCCCTACCCACCCACCTACCTGTTCACTGGCCCGGTATGAGGTTGTTTAAGGGGAAGCCTGCCTTGTGACTTTTTACACAACTTTCGGAAATAGGGTTGTCAACTTTTGAATTGCACAAAACCAAACACTGCTGCCCTGAGGCCCCGCCCCCATTCACTCCAGGAGGGGTTTGGAGTGTGGGAGAGGGCTCAGGGCTGGGGTAAGGGGTGAGGATGCGGGGTCTGGGAGGAAGTTAGGGTGCGGGGGGGTTCCAACCTGGAGTAGGGGGTTGCGGTGCAGGAGGAGGTTTGGGGTGCAGGCTCCAGCCAGGTGGTGCTTACCTCAGGCAGCTCAAGGTTGGCAGCGCAGCAGGACTAAGGCAGGCTCCCTGCCTCTGCTGGCTCTGCACTGCTCCTGGAAGCAGCCAGCATGTCCGGCCCCTAGGCAGAGGCACAGCCAGGCAGTTCTGCATAGTGTGCACTGCCCACACCCACAGGCACTGCCCCACAGCTCCCATTTGCTACAGCTGCAGAGCCAGCACTGGGGGCAGGAGCAGAGCACAGAGTTTCCCTGATCGCCCCTGTGGGACATGCTGGTCTCTTCCAGGAGGTGCAGGGAGCCTGCTTTAGCCCTGCTGCGCCACTGACCAGACTTCAATGGCCTGACCAGAGCTGCCAGTGTCCCTTTTTGACCAGACGTTCCAGTCAAAAACCGGACGCCTGGCAACCCTATTGGAAAACTGGGCACGAGACTCCTTTGTGTGCTCTGTGGTGTCAGTGTGGTCACCTCAGACCAGACCCACTCAGACAAACCACCAGGAACAAAACTTAATTCTGTAAAGAACATAGAACAAGATTAGAGTCCAGCAGCCTCCTCTCTGCCTGCCTGCTCCATGCGCCTAGCTCAGTCAGTGCTGAGACCTCCTGCTGGGGGCGCAGAGGGTACATCCTGGCAGGAACCAGGAAGTTCTCTCAACATGCCGCAGTTTGTAGTCCACAACTTGTTGTTAGCAGGGCTGCTGTTGAAGTACACTGGACCTGTGGTTACAAGTATATGGAAAGAGCTGGAAATTATGACTTCTTAACTCAAAAAATACTAGTGGCTGCTGTTTATGTAGATGCAACAACAAAACTGAAAAAGAAAAATGTGCAGACTCAAGAGTGTTCTGTTTACATAGAGTGATTAGTTATCAAGACCTCCCCAATGCGATGCTTTCCTTTACTGCAAATTTGTCTTGCTATTCAAGGGATTGATCCAAAGCCTCCAAACCACTTTGTCTGTAGAAATTCCTCAAAGGTCCTTTCACACAAGCAGTTTCTTAGGATATCCATAAATAACTGATTTCATATACCGTTTGTAAGGTCATGGGAGCCCGTCCAGCATTTTGTTTAAAACTGGATAATAAAGGCTTCACTGAGCTGAAAAGCTGCAGTATTTTCACTTCATTAAAGTACATACACAAATATTCAAGAAGAATTCCCGTGGTAACAAGTACGCAGGCCCATGCTTTAGCATATTCAGGGCAAGGAAAAAAGAAAAATTAAGAAGGGACTTGTCTTGCGGCCCAAGTTCCCAATCTTATTCTACAATAAAGTTAAGAGTGCTTTGATATAAGACACTGTGGAGTGTGTTCTGATTCCCTCTACCCATCTCAAATATGTATAACCTGCTGAGTCATATGACCCTGATTGTTGCAGTGAACTAAAAGGCAAAACTGTGACATTAAGCAAGCATGGCCCACATACAGCCAAAGAGAGACATTCCACTAGGGAGTGAATCCCAGCCTGTGAGGTACTTGGCACCTGTCTGAGTTACAGCTGTCTTGGTACTGCAGAAGGAAGGTGCACCTGAGCAACTACAGGGATTTTTCTTACTGAGAAACTCTGACGACAACAACAAACAACTTCTCTTCACTTATCAATGATGCAAGTAAAAGCTAATGCTATGGGGATGCTCACTGGAGGTCTCTCATCCAAATACTAACCAGCCAACCCTACTTCGCTTTTAAAATCACAGGACAAGGTGGTATGGCTGCAGGCCATAACTCTAATGAAACCTTGCTACAGTGGATAGCTTGTTCCTGGATGTCATATCGGCAATTGTTCCACTACTTCTGCTGTTTTTAATTCCTAAACCTAATATTTACCTCTGAGCATTCTAAGTTATTTTGAATTTTGTCTTGACAAATCACTAAGGGATCTGTTCTTCTCTTCATGCATGCATTTAACTCTCATTAATGTTCATGTGAGTTATGCACAGAGCTGAAAGAGTGTAGGAGCTCAGCTCTAGTAGGTTCTTCCAGAAGGACCTGACAACCAACCTTTATTCTGAGCTTGAGTTACTTGTGCTGTTGAACAAACATAAAATTCTTCTGCCCAACTGGAACAGACCATTGCATCTTCTGTCCTCTATTTTGACCTTCTGATCAGTCTGCAGCATTAAGGAGGGTCCCCCTTTTCCTTTCCCCATTTCCAACAGTGGTTGCACATGCATACTGAGAACTCTAAGGGCCTGATTTAGTGAAGAGCTCCTTCAGGATCTGCATTATGGAAGCCTCATGCAGGATGTTAAAGCTGTGCAATTCTGGCTTCATTTTGTGCTAAACCAGGCTGTAAATTATGCCTCAAGTGCTTTTAACAGGGAAGGAAGGAAGGACACTCTTGGTCATATTACAAACCATTTTGCCATTCTGAGATCTCTCTGCCAGTCTTTCCGTTTAACTTCCTGGAAATGCATTTACCTTTATTTTCATATGCTTGACAAATCCCTAAGTACCCTGAATTGAGCTTATGCCATTCGTTGGGGGAGTGGGGGAGGGAACCAAACCACACACCTCCAAAGGAATTTTTAAATGTAGGGGCCCAGAGGTTAAAGTGATTCGGTGCTGTATTTGCTACTGTAGCTGGAGTCCATCATTTCCCAAAAGTTTCATGCTAAACCTCTGGTTTCCTGGGGTTTTGTCACCAACATTTTGACACTGTACAGTTTACTTTATCAAGCATTGACTGAAGCAATCTCAAAGAAAATGCAGGAAATGGAAGGGCCTATTTTGGAACTCTAAAATGCCTTTTCAGGGCAAGCTGCATTCTCTTCTGCCTGGAAGAAAGAAAATAAATCTCTCCCTAATAGAGAAGAGCTATAGAAAACAGAGCTTGAAATACCAATGTCTGCATTAGAGATATCTGGATATTGTCATGAAACAGTCAAATAGTCTTTTCTGAAATTCCAAGTGGTTTGAGGCAGCACCTCTTTCTTCTTCAAAGCATTCTATTAGAGCTGGTCAAAAGATATCGAATTTCAAAATGTTTTGACAAAAAGAAGGGGGACACATTTTCCTGTTTTTAGACCTGCTCTACTCATTTGAAATGCCAGCACCGGCAATTACCATGTGCAAAACATAGAGTAAAACAGATTTACCCCTTCTGGGGCTTAGTTTACAAACCGAAAAGTAATTCCAAAACAATACTACATGAAACCTCTGCCTAAAACCAACCATTTCATTAGTTATCCCACTAGCCGCAGTTCTGGGTGAGGCCATCCGATTGCCCAGTTGAACAAAAATGCATGGCTGCATCCTCAAGGGAGAAGCTCCTTTTGGATATTATCATTTCTACTTCTCTTCTGCGGTTCCCAGCCTGTTGAGGATTCAACTCTAATAGCCTCATGGTTTGTGACAATTCCTCATCCAGGGCTGATGAGCTGTTTCCATCTAGCCCATAAGGACTGGAGGCAACTGGATAGCCCAGGACCCTTCCGCTCATGGAGATCCTTACCAGCCAGTTGAAACCTAATCATGATCCCACTTTGTCAGCATGGAAAACTGCTGCTCCTTCATGTACTGGCCTTTGTCCTAGGTCTGCGGTATGAGCTTGCTGCTGCTATTCTGTTTAGTGTTTCAGGATCTCTTCCATTTCCCGCCCCCCCAATAACTCTTTGGCAAAGATGATCTAAAAAGTCCCACTTCTCTAACACCATGTATAAGCAAATGGAGTCCCCAACCCACTGTACAACCCACTTCCTCTCCAGGCTTGGTAGCTCCTGGGGTTCCTTCCCTCAAGATCTGCATGTCCCATCCCTAGTGCTTTCTCCCTGAGGTCTACTCCTTCTTTCCTTATATTTGAGCCAGCTGCTATAATACCACTGGCCCTTATATTAGTTTTGGTTCTAATAATGTCCAATTGTCTTAGATGCCAGGCTAATTTTCATTGTCACTTGAGGAAATGTTTTTAGACACACTAGAAATAACTACATGTGTCACATTCAAACCCCTATCCATTTCCAGGTATGTCTAATTTTAAGGTAATACACTTATTCAAGGCATTACATATTGTAAATACAATGTAAAATCACATATTTACAAATTTTGTGCTTGACACAATTAAAACAAATAGAGTAATAGCTTCTATTATATTATATTTGCATGATACCCTTCTTGGCATTAAGCAAATTGGCAAGCATCATTTGCTATCTTATGTATTATCAGTTTACACTTTTTTAGGTACTGTAGTATGTATTTCATATATACAGCACAGTACTATATTTTCACCTGCAGGTGATGCTAGCAAATTACACACTTTATTTTACTGTAGCAAGAAGAATTGCCAGTTTTGCTAATTGGTGGCGCTAGCCATTTCTAAGTTTGTTACAATATCTTTGTTTTAGAATAGTTTTGAATGTGCTAGAGGCAGTTGACCATGCTTCAATCATTATGGCTAACAAGCTGCCACCCAAAACATCTCTACCTGCCTCTCCACCCCCTCAAGGACTGCCTTAATCATCTGTGCAATTATACCCCATGAGAAATACAATGTTTGCTTAGATGCAAAGGAAGTTAACAATTCTGTGGTTGTTGAATAATATATTATTGGATGACATGCCTTCATTACTTTAATGTCATTGTTCTTTTAAAAATAACCTCATAATAAGATCAGATTTGTGAAAAGTTCTGGCTTAGGCTTGACAACATACAAACACAAAACATAATTAAGTGCAGTACAGTGGAGAGATTTGATTGAGAGCTGTAGGCATTAATATAACTAATTGAAACAAAACTTGCTTCAATATGCTGCCTTTATTAAATCTTAAATGAACTAGTGATTAGGTTGTCTATGAAAGAAAACAATTGTGGATCTTTTGCATTGTTAGAGTAGTATGAGATTGCGGGACTTGTGCAATTTCACTCTGCCACTCCAAAATAGCAGCAGGTTGATCTGTTTACTGTGCCTCATGAGGACTTCCACACTGTTTAAGAGACCTCAATGAACAATGAGTCTGATATCCTCTTTAAAGACTCCAGAAGGCCTCTGGAGGCCATGAGAGGAGATAGTGAATTCACATTTATTACTCTCAAAATGGTAGAAACAATTAAACTAATCCAGTTAATTGGACATTGGCTCAGTGCTGATGATGGGAGAACCCCATGGATTACAAAAAGAAGAACAGGAGTACTTGTGGCACCTTAGAGACTAACAAATTTATTAGAGCATAAGCTTTCGTGGACTACAGCCCACTTCTTCGGATGCAGGTTTGGAACTCTGCAGAATCCCTTAATGGATTTACTGGGTCCCATTGACCAGGATAGGGGAATATGACAACTCCGGCTTAGGCAGGAGAGGTTGGGCTGTTTGGCTTCTTTGGCTTGTTTTCTGTAGCTATTAATTGCAGAATTGGCAGAACAGACTGTCCAATCATCTCTTGAAGAAAAGAGTCTGGTGCTAATTTGTAGGACTTCTGCAAGGGTTAACTGGCTAAAATTTGTTAGAGACAGGGTAGGTATGGTGATATCTTTTATTGGACCAACTACTGCTGGTGAAAGACAAGTTTTCGAGCTTACACAGAGCTCTTCAGTTAAGTGTTTTGGACATAAACTGTATATAAAGTATGTACTGTGAATGATCATATGCATTTTTTCATATATGGATTGGAAAATTGAACTAAAAAGAAACTCAAGACAAACTTCACTTAGCCTCGATGAACAACCAGAGCTATCAATAAGTAGCTGGCTTGATCATTTAAGAGGTGAGTGTGTTGAAATTCCATTTAGCGGAATGATGACACAACTGCCTGTGCCATGCATCTGTTAGGCTGTTTTTTCTGCATATGCCTGTACAGATTGCCTAAATTCATTTCCCCTTCTTTGGTCTCTATTTTGGATTGCTTGATAAGTATTATTTGAGTGGCCTGGTATTGAGTGTCCTTTGAGCTCTCTACATTCTTAAGATACGTCCCTTTTTTGCTGGATTCAGAGTGTGTGTTCCTGTTCTGGGGCATGTTTATTCTATGTTAATGTATTCCTCTAGAAGTTTTTGGCTAATAAATAGCTCCAATTGGACTGGCTGGAAAGCAATATGAAGAATTACCTTATCTTGTGAGGTGAGAAACAAAACTGAGAAAAATGGCAAAGTAGTATGAACTGAGGTCTCCTGCATCTCTTTCTAACTGCTTTGGTATGTTGTTGTAACTTACCTTTTTCCCTCTTAAAATCTCTTCCATACTACATTATAAATACAAATAAAATGTTAGTAAATAAAACATATAATGTATGTTTGTTTTAGAAATCTGAGATACAGTGAGTGTAGGAGGCTGGCAGTTTTGTTTTTCACTTTTTAATTTCACATTGACCAATATTTTTACTTTGGGTAAAATAAAAACATGTTTTCCTGAGCCTTTACCAAGATAAATTTTCTTAACATTAGGCATTCCAGGATATACAGCCAACTCCTCCTGAGAGGCCAATGGATAGATCCATTCTGCTTTAGGGATATAGCTTCCTCCCTCCCTCCCTCATCCATCAGCTCCTGCCTATGGCAGCAAATCAAAGGATCCTGGACGAAGCAAATCACAGTTTAAAAAGGAATTTGTCTCATCTCCTCGGTCTCATGACTGCTCAGGTCATGAAATCTGGCTGGTAGGGAAGACTGAATTTCTTTTTCTTGGTACATCAGGGAAAAGGGCAATAAAAGGAGTGGATGGGGTATAATCATTAGGTGTTCCCCTGGGTGATAGCATCAACAAACCAGCCATAAGGAAAGGAATAAGAGTGTACATTAGCTGTTTTCAGCAAATCAGGATCGTAGCCTCTCTCAATTCTTAGAATGAGTTATTATAAGCATATTGTTAAATAAAGTCATCTGCCACTTCTCCTTCAAGCCATATTATTAATACATCTAATAACCAGCCAGACGTCACTGTTCGTTATTCCCCAGTGTTCTCAGACCCCTCACTTTTATTTTACCAGAAGCATTTGAGCTATTCACAGAGCACTGGGGATGCTCGGTGGACAGGCTGACTGAAGATGGTTAGCTGGCATACATCCTGTGTCCCAGTGCAATCTTCTAACAAGAGATTTCTGAATAGGGTATATTCATGAGCATTTAAAAATGCCTCTTTTTGCACCTCCTTTTATTTACTTTAAATGCTTTACTTTATAACCTTTGAGTATATTAATATGTACCAGTAAGATGCATCCTCTCACTTGGAGCCTTGAAAGCATGAGAGTTGATCTTTTCACACTTACGCCCAAACAGGTTATTTATCACTATTAATGTATTGTTAATAATAGATTGGGCATAGGTAGTGTCTTTCACCAAAAGACCCCACAGTGCTTTATAAAAATGCATTACTGAGGGTTTATAAGCATTCCCATGACACTCCTAGATATTTAGTTGTTTATATTTCAGGCATAAACAAATAGTGTGACTGAAACTTGGCTTTGTAACATTGTTTAAAAATTAGTTTGACCAGCTGTGACATACCAGGGTACAATTCAGACCAGTGGGGGGCTGTCACCCCTGCCTTACAAGCTTGGGTGCCTTACAATGCCTTGCTGAAGTAGCTCCCATATGTGCTTCTTATAAACACCCTTCCAGCAAGCTGGTCACACCCTGAGTGTCTGTGTGTAACTGCAGCCTGCCAGTCACATTTGGGTTATACTCTGGCTCTCAACCGCCTTGGCTATACTGCAGGGTGACCCCAGATTTCCCTCAGAGGTATATGTCCTGTATTGCCTACCCTTCTCCTAGACAGTATAATAATTCCATTATTCCTTAAAGGGAATAATATGCCACCTTATATCATAGTTATTCAGACACTTCAATTTAAACATGCTGGATTAGATAAGAGTAAAATAAGTTTATTAACTACAAAGAGATTTTAAGTGAGTACAAGTAATGAGGCATAAAAATCAGAAAGGGTTACCAGAGAAATAAGATGTTTACTAATACCTAAGGCTACGAGTTTGCCACGGAAGTCACTGATTCCATTTCTTTCTGGGACTTCTGCAGTGGCCGGTGCAGCTGGCCTGGGGGCTGACTGAGCCATCGCACCCTCCTCCCCCACCAGCAGCAGCAGAGTTTGAGTGTGGGAGGGGGCAGTAGGTTGGGACATGGGATGGGGTGAGGTGGGCTCGGGGTGACGCTTACCTTCAGGGGGGCTCCTGAAGCAGCGACACCCCCCTCCCTCAGTTCCTGGCAGATGGCTCTGTGCGCTGCCTCTGCCCGCAGGCACCACCCCCGCAGCTCCCGTTGGCCACAGTTCCTGGCCAATGGGAACTGCAGAACTGGCGCTCGGAACAGAAGCAGCGCGTGGAGCCAGGTAGGGAGCCCTCCAGCCTGCCCCCCCTTTCCCTCCGGGGGCCAGGAGGGGTCCTGGGCCACCGCCTGCCCCTCTCTCCCCCTTCCGGAGAAATAAGAAATATTTCTTATTTAAAACAGTGTGTTTGAAGTGCAAAGGGAAATCTGCTCAGGAACGGGGGCTGGTGTATTATCCTCTTCACACTGAGGGAGGGGCGGACTGGTTAATAAATATACACTGATCAGGCTTTTGACCAGGGCAGGATGGTGTGGTTCTGACCTAGGCTGTGAAGCTGGAGGGGACTGTCTGGACCCCCTCTCATGTTAATTCATGATTGGCTAAGGAGAAGCATTCATATAACTGCAGCTGGGTGTGTCCCTGCCTGTGTAAATGTTTGTGTGAGTGCAGGACCAGGAGTGGTCTGCAGCTAGTCACAGCCTCACAATGTGAGAGGGAGCCCAGATTGGTATGCCAGAGGGCTCAGTGGTATCCCAGACCTAGGTTGCACCCCAGAGAAGTCTGTCACAACTACCTTTCAACATTGTGTTGTATGTTGCAAAGACACTTGTAGTTTTGAGGACATTGCAGCTTGTCTGTTCTGAACGCTGGAAATATTGCTTTGTGTATTTGAAGTGAAAACTGTATTTCAGTATGTTGTGGATCTTGGTTTTTATATTCTTGTAGCTGATATAAGAAGGTTATTCAGATTTTGCGCCAGCTAGCGATAAGTCGGGAGTCCTGTGCACAGCAAAACAGGTTGCTTGCAGGCACTGAACCCTGCCTGAGGCTTCTGTGTGACATAACCCCAGAGGTTTCGCCTGGCTATCTTGAATGTGGGATAGAATCCCAGAGGTCAAGCACATGGACTCCCACAGTCAATATGTGGGAGAATACACTGTTTCCAATGGCACAGAATTGTAGAAAGGGAGGACTTGATTTACTGCTTATTGTGGCCTGTCCACATAGTTATTTTGCTATGTACCTAATTGGAAACTGTGTGTCAGTCTTCCTGTATAATATTCTGGTTCTCCTCTGTTTTGCCTCCAACTTTGTATCATCAACAAATTTAATTAGCGCACACCTACTTTTTGTGCCATCATTTATAAATAAAAAATACTTAATAGGATAGGTCCCAAGACTGATACTTGAGGAACTCTAGTCTGATTGAGCTGAAAGGTGAATCTGTTGCCTTTCTCCTTTAGCCAGTTCCCTAACCACCTTACAATTCTTGTACTAGTTCCCATGTTCTCTAATTTATCTAATTTCCCATGTGATATTCTGTCAAATGCTTTATTGAAGTCCAAGTATATTAGATCTACTGCATTTTCCTTATCTAAAAATCAGTCATTTTTGCAAAGAAGCTTAGTGTGGCATGGCCCATCTTTGAAAAATTTATGTTGCATTACAGCCCCTTTACCTCCATGAATTTTAATTATTGTTTCCTTCACAGTTCTAAAGCCTTGCACTGTCCCATAGCCCACTGGTTTGGACCCTCACCTGGGATATGGGAGAGCCAGGTTCAAATCCACACTCTGGAGTAGGGTCTCAAGTTCAAACCCTTGACTTTGGGTCTCCTTTATCCCAGGTAAGTGCCATAACCACTGGGTTACTAGCTATTCCGGGTTTCTCTCAATCTCTCCTGTTGAAGATAGTCCACTTTGTATGAAATACTTGCATGTCACAACTCTTTAATAGCCTGGGCTTCGATCCTGGCAGGGCTGTCTGCATTGGAGTCAGGGACCCAGGGCTCTGGGTTAGTCAGCCATCAGGCAGACTGATTTGGAGCTGGCACCCCATTCGCTTTCATGGAAAACTTCCAAATGTTTGGTTTGTGTTCCAAAACCAGATTTTGGAATAACGTTATGCTGTTTCTTGCAGGACTTCCATTCTCCTCCCAGTTTACTGACTCTTTTGGTCAGCATATTTAAAATAGCACAGCCTGGGTCTCCTTGCTAACCCTTCTCAACAGCCTTGTAGTGATGTTGATTAAGTTGGTAGCAGGGTAATAATTTTTGTGTGGATTGGGCCCAAGTTTGCTCCTACAACCACCACATGGGAGGGAAAGAACTGAAATAACATTGGAATTGGAAAAATTAAGGTGTGTCTAGCCCTCCACCCCCCAATTTTACATCAAAATAATAGAGAGGTCTTGAGCAACAGTCAGGAAATTCCATCCCTCTCTCACCTTGTTATGCCTATTTATGTATTGTAGCATATATGGTATGTAAAAGCACTCATTGTTCTGGCATTGCTGTGATACCTGGACACAGCAGGGTCAAATAAGTACAATGGCTCAGCCTTACTGTGAGATTCCTGCCTTTTGTTGGTTTAGTATTGATCTATCATAGGGCTTTGTATGTGTGTGAATATTTATTCAAACATGTTTTTCTCTTACAGAGTTCTTTGCATTAATTTTAAAATGTGGTTATAAACTAATAAATGTGCTTTGAAAAGTGCCAGGTTTACAGTCAAGAGAGGGCAGTACATGGCACCATTAAGGATAACTAGAAGAATTCTCTGATGGGAACTCTAATAAATGTAGTAGCCTGCTGTAATAAAGAGCATTCGAAAATGGATGAGGTATAACAAAATTATTCATAAAGAGAAATGGAAAAGGATGTCATGCTGAGTGGTTACATGCAGTTATATGGAGCACTAACAAGGTTATCACTGGAAGCTGAGTGCTGGTGCACTCACATATGTTTTCTAACTGGCACAAAGAGGAAACTGTTTTTATCTTGGAGAACAGGAAAGCCTGGAGTTAGAGGTGTGCTAAATCTTTCTACTGACTTTTTTTTTGTTTGTTTGTAATAATTCAGAGCCAAATGGCAATAATGGTTCATGTAGGTCAGTGTAATGAACAGAGCAACTTCACCTCAGGTTGTTTGATGGAGGGCTCTCCCCTTAAATGCTTTACTGCTGCTGTTTGGTACAATAATATCATGCTTATACTGGATGTTACAACTAAACAACAAAGTGTGTATGTTTATATTAATGTAATGTCACAAACAAGCATTGAAATACTGGAAAAAAGTTTTAAGAAGAACATCTGAGCTCTTGCTTACCCTAATATTTCGGTGGCTGCTAATAGAGGCTGAAGTCTAGCTCACATACCACTAATACAAAGTTTTCTAGGAAGTACAGTAATTCAAAGAATTGCCTAAATGGTGTGTCAATAATTCACTGAGCTAAACAGCAACATTTACCCTATGTTTGCTGATTTTTACCCTATGATTGAAACAGCACTAGATTTAAAATAGTCTCAAAAATATGTAACCAAATCAACAGACGACCTGCTGTGTGTGTGGAAGCAGTCACTACTGTTTTCATAGATAGATACAAGTACAGTCGCACCACTGTGTTTAAAACTCCTTTGTATGAGCTGAATTTAAGCTTCGATTTAAGGCATTCAGACTTCATACCAAAATCATATTGAGACATGGCTATGAGTATCAGTGGCCATGTCTAGAGCCAATAAAAATCTGTTGAAGTGTTTTTCTACTGAAATTGGCCTTTGGGGATTTTCCTTTAAGCTTACATTTTAATTGAAGCACTGAGCTAGTTCTGCACATGGTGAGAGTAAAAAGCCACTAACATTAGAATTCCTTATAGAGTTCTGCAGATTTTGCCAGGTTAGTTAAGAAATGTCTATCGGTCTTAGCCTTCAAGCCTTGGAATGATGAAACACTCTTTACTGTTTCATCAGTGACTCTCGTCTTCAGAGGACTGAATTGATTTTAGGTACACTATTAGTTGCTGGTGTGCAAATGGGAAGGCAGCTATTTTCTTTTAGACTTTAGCAAATTTAAATCAATCATAATCATTTTTGTACCACCTGCTAACATCTTGGATTTAAAAAAATTATTGAAGCACATCAAAAGGTAAAAGTATGCTGGAAGAATGGATTCAGGCCCTGTTCATAACAGAGGAATGCTGTGCAAATAATGTGTAGATAGGCTGATACTTGGGCTATTTGCCTCTAGAAGCTATGGTGTGCAATACCATTCATCCACGCACCTCAGCAATTAAATGTTATTAATGTGTCTTCCTTCATGTAAGTACCACTTACCTACGTTTATGGGATTGGAGTACAAAGCTAGAAACAAAGCTACATTGACTCTTTTTAAAAAAATGAAACCAGAATGTAAACTGAAAAAATAAAACAATCCACCCTTGGCTGTGGATTCTTGCTGTGATTTACCTTTGCAGTGAAACAAGGTGTAGATCAGTGCAGTCAATTTGGTTTGCAACCATTAGAGAGAGAGTCTGTCTGTCTCAGGGGCAAATACTGCTCACTAAGGGGCTAACCTGGGGTTCTCTTCTAACTGTAAATAGTCACATTTGTACAAGTAATAGATGTGGTTTGCTAGTACAGGACAGAAGGGTAAATAATGAGCAATACGCAAAGAAGGAAAACATGTTGTTATATTGGGAAACGTTTCCAAGTTACAGTGTCATTGTTAGTGTGAGGAAATGTCATGTGCAGTTTCAGACTATTCATGGTGCCTAATATCAATTCTGAAAAATGTAAGCCCTGGCCACAGTGGGGCCCTAGCAAGGATTTGAAATAAACCTCCCAAGAGGAGGATGTAATTATTTTCTCTTAATATCTAAAATATCAGGTGTAAAGGGAGAGGAGAAAAGCATTCATTCAGTACAGGTGTCTTAGTACGTTTATTGAATGGAATAACACAGCTCGGGTGCCAGTTCTGTACTGTCTTATATGCTATGTTATCCCATTGATTTTTACTGATTCCATGGCTACATTCTGCACCCTAAGTCCACTTTGACTTAGAAACTGTGTGTGTGTTTGTGCGCACACACATTCAGCCTCTCACTCTTACAGGTGAAAGTTTCCTCTGTGGAAGGTTTGGGCTTGGGGTCCGAAAGAGGGGAATGCCAAAAATTTCTTTAACCTTTTCACCTCACAGATGTCACAGCTAGCTTTGACAATGGCATTTTTATCTCCAGAATGTATTGCTATTTAATAAGCCAGCCACAGACATTTGATTTACAACAATTTACAATTTTCACTGCATCTGTGAGTGCCCACCTGTCAATTGGCCTGGTCATGTTGACTCCGGACAAATATCCATGCTAACTTCTTTGGAAGGAGCATATGAGCATGTGGTGCTGAACAGGAAGACTGTGTACAGGATGAGTTGTCATCAAATAGCTAAGTATGCTGCCTTTTATGAAAATACAATACCATAGAGAGTACGATCTCTGAGCTGCTCCTCTAAGTTAGATGAGTAGATACACAAATACCAGAGCTGAATCCTTTATTTAAAAAAAAAAAAAAATCAAATGCAAAACCAATAGCAGAGCTGCAATTGGACAAATTCTGTTCTCACTAGGGCTTGACTCCACAAGGTTCTGAGCTTCCACTGCTCCACGGTGTCAGTGGGTATGGAGGACACTTATTCCTACCTCTTAGAAATGCTAAGCACCTGCAGGATCTGGCCCTGAGTGACGACAGCACCATTTCCAAATTTGGGTCTAGTTTCAAATTTGAAACTTACACAAAGGTTGGAAGTGTTCAGATACCATGTTTTATTTGGGGCCCACCTCTGATTTTTATACAGGTGTAGTAGGAAAAGAACAAAACAAGTAAGGTGTGCTCAAAAGAGGGAAGAGAATGCTGCTATTTCTGGGCCATATTGTGCCATGGATTTTTACTGATTTCAGTTGAAACTTAGTCTTCATCATGTAGGGCCATATTATATCAACTTTTAGGTCTAACAGTCTATTGCTGCTTTCAGTTACAGCAGTGTGAATCCAGAATAACTCCACTGAGTTAAAAGGAATTTATGTCAATGGAGTTACTCAGGATTTACTCTGGAGTAGCTGGACAGCAGAATGTAGCCTTTAAACGGTAGCTTAATTATTACCACTTATAAAATGTTTGCAGTCTATTGGATTATTTCAGGGTGGGGCAGAGAGGGAATGGATTAAGAAAAATGTTCCCAAATGGGGGGGAAAAAATTTGTTTGGAAATACTGCCAGCACGACATTTCTTACTAATATCACTATATAATTGTGCCTAAATATGGTCCATTTATGGCCTTTAAGATCCCAGCTTCCAGCTGCTATAAATTTGTTACAGCTATCAATACATAGATCAAAATAATAATTATAGTGGTGCTGACTAGCACCTCTGTTTAAGGTCTGTCAGCATTTCCATTATAAATCCCAGTTTATAGGAGTTTGTAACTTGGACAGAGAATCTACACTCTGAGTTGAAATGTCCCAGGTAATTATCAATAATTGGATTTTTTTTTTAAAGTCTGGTTATTTTTAAGTTTACAAAATGCCAAAAATTAATGGTTTATAGTCTAAGAAAGCTTTTTATTATTATTTGGTCATTTAATAATGTTACTATTTGCTAGAACTTTGCCCAGACCAAAAAGAATAAAGAATACTGTTCATCAGTTTCTTCCTTGTTTAAAGTAATGTTAACTTCTCAAATGCTGGCATGTTTTAAACTCTAACAAGGTGTGGTGGTGTGCTTACCATGATGCCTAAAACAATGTGATAAATGTTGGGACATATAGATGCCCCCCTTTTGTATGTATCAAATATATTTATAAAGCACTGAGACCTAGAAAACAAACTTCTGCCATAAATTTATAGCCCTGTAACTCTATTGCCCAAAGTGAAACTGAGAATGTGTGATTGAGGGAAGAATTTGGCCTAGAAAATTGAGGGTGAAGGCTGAAATTGTTGGTTCACACACAAACTGCACTAAGCTATTGCATGAGTCCAAAACCAATTTTCGTTGTTCTAAATCATTGGCACTAAAATACTTAATAAAGGTATGAAGGGGTGATTTACAGATGGAGAGCCAAATTCACCAAAGCCGGTTCTGGGAAGAATAGATTAGATTTCCCTCTATCATTGTGGCCCATTGCATCCCAAGGGGACTGTCTTTGCCTTTGTTCGGTGTTTTCTGATGCTGGAAGGAAATTAATTTAATTTGTGGTTGGAACTTCGTAAGTGCTTCATTGGCAGAGGCTGCTAAATCACTGCATTCCTCATTTGCTCTGACTATGCTCCCTCCTTGGCTTGCAAGATGTACTTTTTGGATTGTGCTAGTACCCATTCACAAACCATCCAGATGAGCCCTGTGCCCTGGGTCCTACTGGCAGAAGCTGGCATGAACTTGGGCTGTGTTTGGCCTGGAATTTCAACCTGTAGTTTCAGTTTTCACTGGATTAATTTACTGTGGTGGGATCAAGTCAGACAAACTTTCTCCCAGTTCTCTGTTCCACCAGTGACTGACCATCTGCCAGTCTGCCTCTTACTATCAAAACATCACAACATTGCTTAACATATATGTTTGTTTGGATTAATAATAAAAGCTCCAGTTGTTGACCAGGGTAAGTTTGCTCCAGGAACTAAAGATATGTTTTGATTTGGATATATTGGAATATTTATGGAAAAATTCCTTTCACCAGAAAAATTATAATGAACTGCATTCTACAGAAAACTAAAAAATTGGACCTGCTTCATGTGTATTCCCGAAAATGGTTCATACTTTTAGATTATCTGGTCAACTCTGAAGGATAAACAGACACTGTGCTTAAGGCAGTAACTGTGCTTAAGGCACAGTGGAGACTTAAGGCAGAAAATGTAATTCATTTACAGGTACTGGTACTTCATTAAGAAATTGTAGCTCTGAACCAAGATTTTACTAGTTCTTTTAGTGTAAAAATCTGATTACTTTGATTCCATTAATTGGCAAACTTTTTGACTAGAAGCCATAGCAGTAAATTTGGACAAAGAGAGACTGTACAATTTCAAAGTCACTCCAGGAAAATTTCACCACTGCTCATGTTTTATATTAAAATGTATACCATCCATCATTCTAATGGACAAATCCTGGGGAAAAATCTAGCATATCATGAGAATTAAATGCTATCTTATATCCTTGATATTGTGCTTCAAGAAACCAAAACCTATCCCTTTTCTAGTTCTGTTCTTTGAAGTAGTTCATAGTGTGAGTCCCAGCATTAGGAGTAAATAGGCTCACCATTCAGAAATCCCAATGGAAGTCAGCAGGTAGGATAATGTTAGCTGCTTAAAAACAAATCAGTGTTTTAGAGGATGAGGAGGGTGAATGAATCGTTGTTATAAGGACAAAGCAAGCAAATCAGCTAATTCGATGCAAATCCTATACTGTCTGATCATCTCAATTATAAGCTAAATTATTTTTAAAAATAACCTGCTGGAATTATTTTTCAGGTATTAACAGGAATAAATAGTTAAAGAGAATGAACTAGATAAAAGGATTTTGAGAGGTGCTGCATGCCTGGATAGTACAGCGCATTCAGCCATATGCAGCATTTATTTATATATATTGCCCCTTCTTTCCCTTTGACACTTAGTTTTTGGTATACGTGCAATATTTTGCTTGTCTAAAGAAACTAGATTTATAGATTTCTTTGCTGACTTTCTCCCAAGTATGGTTTATGGTCAAAGCACCATCAAAGAACAAAAGAGGGGCCGCTGCTAAGATCTGCCTGGTCATTGGGAGCTGGCTACTCCTTCTTTCTAGTTGCTGAATTGCATTAAAAGAAAGAAATACATTAAATAGGTTCCCAACACTAATTTTCCATGTAAGAAATTACTGTAGCTCCCACAGGGATGTTATGCACCCACAGATGGGAAGTAGTCCATATTACTGGCGATTGGAGGGAAAGTGTCCACGAGACAACCTTGTATTAAGATGTCCACATTATGGAAGTGTTTGAGAACCCGAGAGGGGTGTAATAGAGGATTTCAGGGTTATAGATGTTATGGAAAGTAGATCTTCATATTTGTAGGGTTATGTACATGGCTAGGGGTAATATAAATGCCTTTTACCATCTCTTTCTATCACACTCTTTTTATCCCCAATATGCCTCTGTCCTTTGTTGTCCTAGATGAGAACAATAATTGTGTTTAATGAGATTTGCTGTGTAGTGTGCCTGCAAGACTAGGGCTATTTATCCAGTCCATGAAATTGTATTTTACCTTTTCTTGCACTGGCAACTAATCTGGTTCAACTGCTTTACTACATTTCTATATGATTATTTCGCTGGAAAAAAAGAAAAAAGGATAAAAGAAAAAGCATAAAGTTAAAAAAGAGCCATCAGAATGACAACACTTTTTTTTTTTTAAAGGCTTTTTAGTCTGTGATGCTGCTGACCTTCGCAGTCTGTTCTGCTTTGCTTTGGTATGTTTCACTGCCCCAGGAGGTCATTAACAGACAGTGGTGACTGTTTTGTCAGGTCTTATTGTTTAATTAGATCACAGTTTATGTCAAAATTCTAAAATTCTTTTGGCACATGCCAAAATTTTCACAGTTTTTAATTTTTAAGTTGAAATATTTCTTAAACAATAAGCAGCAGCCTCTACAAGGGAGCAGACAAATATATTTAATATTTACACTATGAACTTAAAAATTTCTGCCTCGGGTTAAATTCATTGAAATGTGACATCTTATTTTCCAGAGTATCCTATGGGTAATCCCTTAGAACTTCTATTGACATTAATATAAGCCTTAAGAAAAAGGCCTACTGTGGTTCACAATATGCATAAGACAACTAATTCTTGCTTCAAATCTTGCCTCCATTCATCAGGAATTTTACAGAAGATTAAAAACAAACTCGCAGTGCAACATTAAACAGGATGTTTTTGATATTTACTGCCCTTGAAATCATACACCAGTACTGTGCAGTCTGTGATGTACCGTGTTATGCTAATGCTAAAATAATTGGTACAAATTTCTAGAACAGAGATGGTGGCAAACTACTGTATTAAAAGTGTGTTGTTTGGTTTATTCACTGATGAGTAGTTGACCCAGCCGACCTGGCTTTCACCTTCCATCCCTGTCATGGAAAAATGTACCATATTAGCTCACCTTGTCTACTCCATGCTAATGGAGAATTCTTCCCTATAGTAAATTGTTTAGGGCCTGATTATGCCACCCTTGTTCATCTTATTCTACCACTAACCCCATTGGAGATGTCTGGGAAGGAGGAATACTAAAGTGATCCAAGAGCAATAGCGTACAGAGAATCAGATAAGAGCATTCAGGGTTATATGGTACAAAAAAAAGGCAATCTGATTTTGGGATAAATGAATCTGCTTATAGAATAAGTCACAACTTCAAGTGAGTCAGGGCCTGATTCTGGTACTCTTAATTCTTCTTCAAATAGTGTCCCTGTGGGTGTTCCACTCTAGGTGTATTTGCATCCCAGATCGGAGATTTTAGGTAGCAGTTTCTATTCGGCCTGCACTTGCACTCTCCCCGTCTCATGCTCTGCCTCGGTGCTATGTAGTGCTATATGTGTGGGTGAACCACCTTTGGCCTGAGATGGAGCCTTAGCAGAGTCTGAGTTCAGAGTTCCTTATCTATATCTTACTTTGTTTCTCAGTTAATAGCATAGTTCATAGAGTTTCCATTAGTCTGTGTTAATACTCCCATTCTTTTCTAAAAATAAAAATAAAAAAAACCCTTTTTTCTTTAATTTGTTACTAGAATAGATAACTCCCTCTCTTTAGTTAGTTCTTTGTTTCTTCCCTCTCAGGAAGTGAACCCTTGAAATGCCTGTCTCTCCTGGATTTCAATGCATGCGTGCGCTGTCTCTCTCTCTCTCTCTTTCCCCCCGTGATGAGAAGCAATTCCAGTCAGTGACAGGCATTCGCTGCCTCAGAGTCGTGTGCTTCAAAAGTGCATTTTTGGCCTGAAAATAAAAAATCAAGGGTTAGGAAAAACTGAACTAAAATTAAAATTCCTCATGATGGAAAGTTCACTCAGACAAGTCCCAGCCTTCCCCTTTCCCTCCCACTCCCTCCCCCCCGTACAGCAGTCCCCGACAAGGCTGATTCCATCAACGTCCTCTGCTCAACATTCTCCAGTGACTTCAAAGCTGGCTACAAGGCACCTGTGTAGGGAATCAACCAAGAAAAAGAGGTCCCCAGCAACGTCAACCATCTCGGCAGTGACTGATCTACAGTTAGGTACCTATGAGGCTGCAAAATCTGTAGGTACCAGTACCACCAGTAAGCCTAAAAACCTTTAGGGCACAGGCTTGGGAAGATCAGTACCACTAGGGGAAAGGAACAGCAGAGAGGGACCTAGCTCCTCTAAAGCGGCACCTACCGAGACATCTAAAGAGTCTGTACCGAGTACTTTGGCCCTGCAGAAGTAAACAGATAGAGCGTCTAATCATTGGAGTGCAGAAGACTCCTGGTACTGTTGACTTTTCCCACATGAACTGCACCCATTCAGCTTGCCTCAGTACTACCGACTGCTATCCCAGAACTGCAGGAATTTCATTTCTCTAAAGACTTACTAGTCTTGTAGATGCCTGACTCTCCTGGTACTGGCCACATCTCAGTCCCTTGCCTTACGTGTGGTACTGAGACCATCTCTCCCAGCATCCATCACTGCTCTATCTCTGTCAAGCGACGATGAAGGGGAGGAGGAAGATTTATATTCATTGTTTGTGGGAAGACTTCCCTTTATAATATCACAGAAATAGCCACCCAGAAACCACTACAATCCCAGTTTACCACCAGGGGAGACATGGCCCACCCAGTTAGTAAGAACACCCTTTGGTGCCCCCATCCTTACGCCACCTCAGTAGCTGTACTTGGACTCATGGGCAGCCTTGAGGATGCCTAGTGTTACCCAAAAGGATAGAGGAAGACAATCTCGTTCACCTGATCTTCAAGAGGAAACGTCTGAGGAACAGAAATAGAGCTAGACAAGGAGGCTACTCCTGTGACCAACATCTTGTCGACCTCTCCTGATGAAGCCATTATGCCTTACCCACCAACCCTAGCAGACAACTTCAAACAGTTACAAGATCTCATTAAGAGTTGCAGATTCACTACAAATTTCATCTGAAGAAGTGAGGGAGTCACAACACAAACTGCTAGACATCTTGCATACTTCATCAGCTCACATTGTGCTCCCTGTCAACAAAGCTGAACTTGACCAAGCAAAAACTATATGGTACATGCCAGCCATAATACCTCCCACATGCAAGTTGGTAAAAACTTCCAAGGAGCTTGTGCCCTTCATGAGGAATCACTACTACAGAATCTCTGTATATAAGACTGACCAAATCTACATCTCATTATTCCTAAGGCAGGGATACTGCCCTTCCAATATAATATTTTATAGGATTGGCAACCTGGCTGGAAAAAACAAAATCAGTTTGTCTCTCAGCCCAAACCTTGAAGCTAATTGAACATGGACCTCGTTTTAGGTTTGGTCAACATGCCTCTTCCCCTCTACCCCTCCCCCTCCAATAGGCTCTTTCACTGAAATCCATTATAGGGTATTAGCAGGCCCACCATTTTCTGCTTGGCTAGTTTCTAACTCTGCTTTTCATGTGTGCTATTATTTTTTGAAGGACTAATAGTATATGTTGTGCTGTTTAAATATAGCATAACAGTCTCTGCCTCCAAGGAACTTGCAAACTATTTTAGAAATGGACTTTATAGAATGTGAAGAATCTGATATTTTCAGATACAGAAATTTTCATCAGGTACCAAATATGAATGTGGTTAATAAGACTTCTTCCTTAATTTATGAAAAAATAAAATTGCTATATTTCAAAAGGACTTCGAGATAAATCGGTAAATATACACTACACAGTTTTATTTATACTCTGAATCAATAAAACTATATTACAGTACTTTTTAAGCTAAATCTGTACCATCACACCATTTAGCAGCACTTTATAGGCTAGTGCAACGGTACGCATACATACTGCACTGAATTCTTAGTCCACACTAGTGTGACACACACTAACTGGCCCATTTGGACCCTGCTGGCACACACCCCAAGTTCCCTAGTACATGTTAACTAGTACATGTTAACATACCTATTTTTGAAACAGGCCTACATTAACCATAGTTAGGGCAGATCTACACTTAAAAAGCTGTCGGCGTAGCTACCACCTCTTGCAGAGGTGGATTACCTATGTCAATGGGAGAATCCCTTCTGTTTACGTAGTGCTCTCTACATTGGGGGGTTAGGTCAGTATAATTGTGTCACTCAGGGGTGTGGATTTTTCATAGTTACATGAATGTAACTATATGACATAGTTATACCAATGTAAATTTATAGTGTAGACATAGCCTTACATAAATAGGGTTTAAAGTTATTAACATGTCCTAAAGCTCTGGGACACAGTTGGTTACATGGTCTAGCTAGATCCAACTTTGAAACGCTGGAATCAGTGAGGCTCCATAGATCTATTTGAACCTCTTTACTGCTGTGAAAGACAACTGTCTTCTTTGGTGTATCTTACATTCTGGAGAGCCAGTAAAAGATGTAAGTTAGTCAGTCGCGAACCACTTTGGCGTGGGCAAATCTACCGCGGGGGTTGTTGTGATGCAAGTAGCCAACGCAATTGTTGAGGTCCTGCTGTCAAAGGTAGTGACCCTGGAAAATGTGGAGGTCATCATAGATGGCTTCGCCGCGATGGGATTCCCAAACTGCGGTGGGGCTATAGATGGAACTCACATCCCTATCTTGGGACCGGCCCACCAGGCCAGCCAGTACATTAACCGAAAGGGCTACTTTTCAATGGTGCTGCAAGCACTGGTGGACCATAGGGGACGTTTTACAAACATCAACGTCGGATGGCCAGGCAAGGTTCATGACGCTCGTGTTTTCAGGAACTCTGGTCTGTTTAGACGGCTGCTGGAAGATATTTACTTCCCGGACCACAAAATAACTGTTGGGGATGTGGAGATGCCTATAGTGATCCTTGGGGACCCAGCCTACCCGCTAATGCCCTGGCTCATGAAACCCTATACAGGCGCCCTGGACAGTGAAAAAGAACTCTTCAACTACCATCTGAGCAAGTGCAGAATGGTGGTGGAGTGTGCTTTTGGACATCTCAAGGGGAGATGGAGAAGCTTACTGACTCACTCTGATCTCAGTGAAACCAATATCCCCATTGTTATTGCAGTTTGCTGTGTGCTCCACAATCTCTGTGAGAGCAAGGGGGAGACCTTTATGGCGGGGTGGGAGGTTGAGGCAAATCGCCTGGCTGCTGATTACGCCCAGCCAGACAGCTGTGCGATTAGAAGAGCCCAGCGGGACGTGCTGTGCATCCGGGAGGCTTTGAAAGCTAGGTTCCTGAGTGAGCAGGGTAAACTGTGACTATTAAGTTTGTTTACAGAGAATCTGAACCTGCCCCCGTTTCTCTACTCAGTGAATGTTCACTATCCTCTCCAGTTTCATACCCCGTTCACCCCGTTACCCCTCTTCCAACACACGTTTAAAAATAAAATCACTGGAAATTTGTTAATGAACACCGTTTTCTTTATTACTGTTTTCTCGGTAAAGTGTTGAAACTGGGACGCAGATTGTGGTGGGGAGTGGGTGTAGTGTAGTGATGCAAAGGACACTTCTAAACTCAAGGAATGACAGGCTCCTGCTTCTAGAGTGGTCCGCACTGGTGGACTGGTTGTTTCAACGGAGCCTGCCACCCCTCCTGTTCGGGACTCTGTGTGTGGGGGTTATGTGACTTTGTGGCAGGGGGAGGACGGTTACAGATCCCCTGCTGCGTGGCTCTGTGATCCAGGATAAGGACCGCTGCATAAGATCTCTAACCGCCCTCCCCCGCCACAGAGTCACATAGCCCCCCCACACACAAAAAATGAAAACCACCTCCCAGACTGACCAGGGTGCCTAGTGACTGCAATGTCTGTGTGACCTGCTGCTGAACCTGCCCTCGTGTCTGTACCCTGGTAAAGGTGACTGTCCTGTCCAATTACCAACCCCCTTTCCCCCCCTTCAAACAGACTCTCCTCTAAAAAAACATGACGGAAACAGTAATTAACAGAAACGTATTTTTTATTAGCAACTACATAGTTAGGGGATGAAACTGGGACGGGGGCTTGGGTGAGGTGCTTTTGGAGTGAAGGAAAGGACTTATCAAATTTTGGGGAATGACAGCCTTCTGCTACTTGAGCAGTTTGCAGGGGTGGAGTGACAGTTTTCACGGACTCTGCCGCCCCTTCTTCTTGGTACTTTGAGTGAGGGGGGTATGGGACTTTGTGGCGGGGGAGGGTGGTTACAGATAGACTGCAGCGGGGCTCTGTCCTCCTGCCTCTGGTCCTGCAGAACATCCACAAGGCGCCGGAGCATGTCCGTTTGGTCCCTCATTAGTCCAAGCAGCGTTTTGAGTCGCCTGCTGGTCTTCCTGCCGCCACCTCTCCTCTGTTCACTGTGTGCTCGCTGGTATTGCGACATGTTCTCCCTCCACTGGGTCTGCTGGGTTGCCTCGGCTCGGGAGCAGCCCATAAGTTCTGAGAACATGTCGTCCCGCGTCCTTTTCTTTCTACGCCTAATCTGCGCCAGCCTCTGGGAGTGTGATGCCAGGGTAGGTCGGGAGACAGTCACAGCTGTGGGATGGGAAAAAGGGAATGAATTCCTCAGAAAGATAAATTTTTTTGTGAACAAAGAACATAGTCTTTCTCTGTGAACAAGACCATGCACAGCACCTATCACATGCGCACTAAGGACAAGGTCGAATTTTCGGCCTTCGCATTCAGTGCCTGGGGTCTTGCAGTGCAGATCAGACAAGCGGGGCAGGACAGCGGAATTTGGGTAGCAGGCTGACATGGTAAGCCATAGACTTGTGGCTGCTTAAAACTTTAATAATAGCACTGCCCTCCTTTCACATTCAAAGCAATGCTCCTAGCGTTGGCCAGTTCCTGCTGCCAGCAATCCGGCAATCATGAACTCTGCCTCTGTCCCACCCCCTGGCGGCTGTCCCCGGGAAAGATCCCTGTATGCTGCCCCTCTCCCGCCTCCACCGCATGGCTGTAAACTGCCAATTACAGTTCTGTAAAGGAACAGGCAAGCAGTCCCAATACTAACATTCCCCTAATTCAAAGCAGGTCACCATGAGCGACATCACTCTGATGAGGATTTCAGAGACCGACAGAGAACGCATGCTTCGTGAAAGCCTGCAAAGACCAGGGCCGTATGCCGCCATGCTCTGCAAGGCAATGATCCCGGAGTACTTGCTGCTAGCCTGGCACGGAAATGTTTCCTACTACGGAAGACACAACGAGGCCGGTCTCCCAAGGAACCTCATGCAAAGGCTTTCCAATTACCTCCAGGAGAGCTTCATGGAGATGTCCCATGAGGATTTCAGCTCTATCCCCGGACATACAGACCGAATTTTACTGTAATTGCACTGCCAAGGACTAAAACGTTAAGCGCCTAGGGCAAACTAATCATGAAAAACCCACTGTTAATATTAATGTTTGTTTACATGTTTAAAACACTTACCGACTGATCCTTCCCCTGATTCTGGGTCCGGGTTAACACCTGGGGACGGTTGGTAGGGGATCTCTGTGAGGGTGATGAAGAGATCCTGGCTGTCTGGGAAATCAGCATTGTAAGCGCTGTCGACTGCCTCGTCCTCCGCATCTCCTTCCTCATCTTCCCCGTCCGCTAACATCTCCGAGGAAGCGGCCATCGACAATATCCCATCCTCAGAGTCCACAGTCAGTGGTAGGGTAGTGGTGGCGGGCGCACCTAGGATGGAATGCAGTGCCTCGTAGAAACGGCATGTCTGGGGCTGGGATCCGGAGTGTCCGTTTGACTCTTTGGTCTTCTGGTACCCTTGTCTCAGCTCCTTGATTTTCACGTGGCACTGCGTTGCATCCCGGCTGTATCCTCTCTCTGTCATGGCTTTTGAGATCTTCTCGTAGATCTTCGCATTCCGTCTTTTCGATCGCAGCTCCGGAAGCATGGACTCATCGCCCCACACAGCGATCAGATCCAAGACTTTCCAATCAGTCTATGCTGGTGCCCTCTTTCTATTCTGGGATTGCATGGCCATCTCTGCTGGAGAGCTCTGCATCGTTGCCAGTGCTGCTGAGCTCGCCACAATGTCCAAACAGGAAATGAGATTCTAACTGCCCAGACAGGAAAAGGAATTCAAATTTTCCCGTGGCTTTTCCTGTGTGGCTGGTCAGAGCATCCGAGCTCGGACTGCTGTCCAGAGCGTCAACAGAGTGATGCACTGTGGGATAGCTCCCGGAGCTATTAGCATCGATTTCCATCCACACCTACCCTAATTCGACATGGCCATGTCGAATTTAGCGCTACTCCCCTCGTTGGGGAGAAGTACAGAAGTCGAATTTAAGAGACCTCTATGTCGAACTAAATAGCTTTGTTGTGTGGACGGGTGCGGAGTTAATTCGATTTAACGCTGCTAAATTTGACATAACCTCCTAGTGTAGACCAGGCCTTAGAAATAAAACACAGTAGAAGCATTGAACTGTGAATGTAAATCAAACTTATCTGATTTAATCATTATTTTGTACAGATTTGATTGCTATTTATGATCTCTAATAGAGGTCATTTTATTACATACTTTCTCAGCATGATTAAGTAACTTTCAATGAAGACTTTCAGTTTAAGTTAGTAAGAATAATGTCTTTCTAATTTTATTTAAATCTACATTTCCTCAAATTTACATGCATTGTACTGAGAAAGCCTTTTGTATTAGAATATATAGATACAAATGAATAGATTACATAGTTCTACACTTCATTAAAAGCTGCTAAAATGTTCATTTTTTACAGCAACTTTTGTTTTGTTTTAGAATGGTGTCATGTTATCTCTAAAGCTCTGATCAGATTACTCATATCTTCTGTTTTCAGGGGAAACTGCATTTCTCTCCTGGTGACATTGCAGCATAGAATTTCCAAAATTCAGAAGTGTCCTGTAATAGGAAAAAAAGAGTAATATTTCTCAACAACCTTTTGTGCGTGAACATATCAGTGTTTTAAAAATGAGTTTAGTATTGTCATTGTTAACTTTGTTGCCCAAATAATCAGATCCAAAGTTACTTAACTGCATTTCAGAGCTATGAGTTAAAATTGATGCATTATTGCATCTTTCACAAGTTTGATTTTCTTTTGGGACTATTTTGGGTCTATAATAGAGCATAGCAACATGTAACAGGATAGACCGAATGGAAAAGAGGAAAGCCCCTGGGAGGGAGGAACAGAGTCCAGGCTACCCCATTCCAAGTAGATGCCATCGAATAAAACCCCTGGGGATAGCAGGGGTACATGTGGGGAGAGAGGAAGTGGTCCCAAGGGACCACTGAGTCTCAGAAAAAAGAGAGAACTGTTTCTTTAAGGGCCTGAAGAAAGGAGCTTGTTGTGTAGGATGGGGAAAGGTTCCACTTCTTTCCCAATCAGTCATCCAATCGAGATAAAAACTTTGGCGGGGAGGGGGGGAGGAGGAAGCACTAAAAGCAACCTGTTTTCGCTAAGGGTGGATTAAAGGGGGACAGTTTGCCAGTGGAGGGTAAGGGATGACCCAGAGTTCTTTTCCTCGGGTTGTGGAAGAGGGCCAGAACCTGCCCTCCCCATGAGAAGAACACTGGGAAGAAGGACTTTTGCTATTAAGGTTTTGTGTTTCAGGTAATTTTTATTTTGAAAGACTCTTTCAGTAAGGAAACTTTAAGAGCCTGTTGAAAAAGAGATGGAGAGAGTGGCCCAGGGCAGTGAGCCTGCCATACAACCTTTTCAGGCTTTCTAGGGAAACTGTCCAAGGTGAATACTACCCTGTTCCAGGTTTACATATAGAATATCTGTGGGACAAAGAGATCCTATCCCAGAGGGGAGGGAAGGAGCTCCTCTCTTCCTCCAGTGTAAGGGAACAAGTTGGCTCTTAGTGATTCCATCCAGACATTCGGTAAGAATCAGGAAAGGCATGCAGGCTGGGAAATGTAGTCCACAAAGGCAGGCACATTAACAGTTCTACCTTCTGGCAATTCATGATGGCAATTAAAAAGAGCATATAAAGATATCCTTTCCAGAGATGGACCTGTACAGAGTCAGGCTGTGCTGATGGTCTATTGTGTATGTTGCAGGTGGTAAACCCACTTTCTGTTGTATTGTATTGTTATAATTCTTTTCTCGATAATGATTTTGGGATGGGCACTTCTGAGCAGTGTCTGAAATAACCTGTCAGGCTGTCAATATGTTTTGTTGCCTTTTGGGAAGAGATTGAAATAGAGACCCCAGGCCGAGAACTTTTTATTTCCAAATTCCAAGGCGTTAGGTGTATCTCATAGAGCTGGAAGGGACCCTGAAAAGTCATTGAGTCCAGCCCCCTGCCTTCACTAGCAGGACCAAGTACTGATTTTGCCCTAGATCCCTAAGTGGCCCCCTCAAGGATTGAACTCACAACCCTGGGTTTAGCAGGCTAATGCTCAAACCACTATCCCTCCCCCATTTTTGTTTGGGTTTTTTGTTTTTGTTTGGTTTGGCTTGGCTTGTGACAGGGTCTCTATCTCTGATTTATCGTACTAGAAATCGTGTGTTTTACATCCAATTATTTGTAGAAGGCTTCTGGTTTCTCCTAAAAGTGGTGGTCTTGTCTATCTACAGAATCTCCTAGGATCAATGTATATTTTCAGCAGTAGCTCCTTAAAATATCACCCATTTAGAAAAATATCCCAGCATAACATCTCAGCAATTCAGTCATTAAATAGCATTACTAATACTTCCTTTCAGCAAAAATGTATGTGTTTCTACTGTGGAAGGTTTGAGATATATCTTATATACCTTTCTTATTTAATGGTATCTGGCATATGGCTTTCACATCTGTCCCAGCTATTCAGCAAAAATGTTGGCTGGACCACAGAGCCATTTTTTGCTGAACCTGCCTCAGAGAACAGGTTGGGAATGGAAATTTAATTTTTATATTTAACATCTCCCTCTTGGAACAGATTCACTAGAGTCAAAATCCCACCTTATATGGCCACAGAAACTGTTTCTGGATTTTCACCATTAATTCAGCTCTAAGATGGAGTAATTATGGCACATGCTATAAACGACAAACACTATAATGTCAACATGGATTTCTATTGAAAGCATACGCATCTCCTTCTACTCCAATTTGTTACATTATTGGTTCTTTGGCTTGCCTGTGCCTACACTCATATCCATCTATTATCCGGAATAAGAGAGGTTACTTTTACGAGGGGTCAGGTGCTGATCAAAAATGGATTTAAAATGAGAATCTTTAAATTACAAATCTCCTGCAAGGTGTTCCTCCTCTTGGCAAGTAGTGTCGTAGAAAATTATTATTTATTACAAAGGATTGCAGCTGCTGATACTGATGGGCATTCACTGGTAACATATTACAATGCAGGTGACCTATGACTAGAGAGAGATTATTGTATATGCACTTGCCAAATGGAAGCTATTACTGAAGGTAAATAACACATACATTACACACAGCTTTCTGCTCATTATGCATCCAAGTAGTATGCTGGCAAACTAGGGGTGGCTTTTGGTTCAGAGCTAGGGTTGGGCAAACCAGTTTGGATAATATAATGCAAACTAGCTCCTTTCTCCCAGCTTGAACCGAACCAAACCAAACCTTTTCTGAAGTTTGAAAGTGTTATGCTAACATTCTTTCTTATTTTTATCATTTTTGCAAGCATCTAGTCATCCTGGTTCTGCCTATTACTAAAAATAAAATGCCAAAATACCGCAATAAAGTCTAGCCTGGTGATATTTTTCCAACTCAACTGGAAACAAGAAACCTTATGAGTCCTGGCAAATTTCCCAGCTCAAGCTTCCAAACCCAAGAAATTGAGGTAGTTTAGATAATGTGCGTATAAGCCTACAGGATGGTTATCTGCACTAGCAACCTAACAGAGATATTCAGCACCTCTGAAAATCAAACCTTAAGCCTTCAACCCTTTTATGGGTTCACCCACTGTTAGTAACAAAACAGGCTGTCAAAAGGGATGCAGGTGGGGAAGAGGAAGAGGAAAGTTTTTTGACATTTTTCTTGATCTGAACAATTCTTTATTCTAGAAAGTTAGTCATTACATGTAACAACTTATTACTGGCTTATCCAATATGGTCACTCTGATAATGAGCCAAGGCTTCAAAACAACTAACCATATGTAGTTTTCCCAAATAAAATCTTTTAAAGTTGGAATGTTTATATTGTCCACTTCCTTTAGTGATTAGTGTCAACTGTAAACAGAGGATGAAATCCTGGTTCTATTGAAGTCAATTGCAAAACTCCCATTAAATTCAATAGGGACAGGATTTCACCCAGAGTGTTTGATAGAGTGTAATATGATGTCCATGCAGACAGTGGCTATTAAGAAGAAGAAAAGGTCTGACTTTCACTTTCATGACTACCAGTGCCTGTGCAGCTCTGGGTTATGACTTTAGCTAAGTGATTAAGAAACTGAAGAAGAATTTTACCAGTCCTACCAAAGGGTTCTACTGTGTATGTTAAACAATTGGGATTCATTATGGGATGTTGTCTGATTATTGACTAACTGAAGCTCTTAGTTATATGTGGAATAGTTCCATAAAATTCAAGTAGCTTCAAAAGCAGCGGTATCTACCATCCTAGAGAAGAGAATAGATTTAATTGCCTTACCTGCATTCCCTAATAAAGTGAGGGAGATGAGCATGCTGCCTGAATTTTGGGCTGAACCAAAGCCCATGGAAAGACTCTCATTGACTTCAGTGGGCTTTGGATCAGACACTCTGAGAGCAACACAATCTCTTCTAACACTAAAACAAGTGTGTTAACCTCATGGACCAAACAGTGTGATGGGTTGCTCCAAGCAGCTTTAAAAGATACAGGTCTTGGAAACCGCAAAGAAAAGAACTAGTGGGTTTATGGAGGAAAAACACTTATGAAGGTACATCTGTGTTGTTATCTCTTAAAGACCTGCTGCTCACAAAAATTGTGGATTCCATGTTACTAAAGGATAAAGAGAGTTGAGAATCCACTGTTGTCCTGTACTTATGGATAAAAGAGAGCAGGAGACATTTCAGAGACTGACTTCTCTGCTATAACATCAGTATGTTTAAAATAGAGGCAAAGTGTGCTTTATAAGGAAATGAGAGAGGGCCCAAAATGCCTTTAAATTTATTTTTATAATATCATTAAACAGAATTTTTAAGCCATATATTTTTATTTTGTATGTAATGCTTATAATGTAAAAAGGAGCCAATTCATGAGAAGGTTGAAATAAGGAGTTATTAACAATGAAGTCACTATTTTATTGAAACCCGATCAACTTCCCTGGGTAATTTGGGATTTTTAACAACATTTTTCAAGGCTGAAAAGAAGTGTGGGGGAGGGCGGAAGGACCTTAAGTTTGGCAGAAATGAAAAATGTTTGTTTACTATGGCAGCTTGATCTGAACATGGAAAACCTGTTTCAAACTATTCATAACTCCACCTCTCACAATCTATTTATTGTGTACTATAAATTACATGAAATATAAACAGCAAATAGAATTGTTCTGGAATCAAATACACCATTAGAGTTAATTAAATGAATGGCTTTGGGGTGGAGTGGGCGTGGGGTTGGGGGAGAGAAATCTGTCTGAGATACTAGACCAAAGGCTCCCTGCCTTACGCATTTAATGAAGTCTTAGCTGTTTGGCTCATGGACCCATTCTTCAACACATCCACCAAAATGTCACATTCTTTATGTGGGGCAGGGGGGAGTGTAGAATGTTCCTTAACCACATCAAGAACACCATTTTATACTTCCAATCTAATTAATTAAGCCTCTGTTTTTCATGCCTGAGTGACCACCCAAGGCAAAGCTCCAAGGGGGTGGGCCAGCTAGCCAAAAAAAAAAAAAAAAAAAGGTGAATTCCCAGCTCGCATTTGCTAATTACACATTTTCAGTAGAAACAAAATGTTGAAAATGCTTTCCAAAGAGTGTGTGTATATTTCTGCAGGCCCAAAGCAGCAAAACATGCTGGGGTGTTTTGTTTTGTTTTGAATAAAGGGCCTTAATTAAAGCAGGGAGGAGTGGGCAACCTCCCCTGTGCATGAGAAAATTAGAAAGGAGGCCTACAATTAATGATAAAATGAAGCGCCAATAAGGAGAGGGCTGATGGGGCTCAATGCAGTGGGAGTATGGAACGGATGGTGAAAAAAAGAAGACAGGATGTTAAAGTACCATTACCTGACTGAACTCCTAAAGAGTTAAAGATGAACTGATTATCTGTCACTGAAGTCACCAAAGAGGTGGATGAGCTGATTTCATTCTCAGTTCATTAGGTGGGAATGTAGCTTTTGTCTGCAGGGCCGGCTCCAGGCACCAGGCACCCAAGCACATGCTTGGGGCGGCACCTGGTAAGGGGCGGCAGGGGGAGCGTGGCGCAACATTCTGCGGGGGGGGGGGCCGCTCCGGCGGCGCTCGGCGGGGGGGGAGGGTGGGCTCCGGCGGTGCAGCGCTCGGCGGGGGGGCGGCGCAGGGGGGGGGCGGGGGCGGGCTCCGGCGGCGCAGGGGCGGGGGCAGCGCAGGGCTCGGGGGGGGTTCCAGCAGCACTCGGCACGGGGGGAGGGCGAACTCCGGTGCGCGGCGCTTGGCGGGGTGGGCGACGCGGGCCCGGCGGTGGAGGGGGGTTCTGGCGGCGCTTGGCAGGGGGCGGGGGTGGGCTCCGGCGGCGCGGGGCTCGGCGGCGCGGGGCTCGGTGCTCGGGGGGGATTCTGGCGGCGCTCGGCGCAGGGGAGGGGGCGGGCTCCGGCGCGTGGCGGGGGGGCAGCGCGGGGGGGGCGGCACTCGGCGGGAGGTTCGGGGGGGGCGGCGCTTTTTTTTTTGCTGCTTGGGGCAGCAAAAAAGCTAGAGCCGGCCCTGCTTGTCTGATAAGGTAGAATAAACTGTTTTGTTCTTAGTGCCCAGTATTTCAGTATTATTCTTAGTAATTAGCCTCCAAGTATTTTGATACTTACACAGAAAGATGCAATACTTTGTACTAATGTTAAAGAATATTGTGCCATACCAATACTATGCCATGTCTCTTTATTTTTCAAGTTTGTTTGCTTTACTTAGATTTAGGGAAGGGTCTGTAGGTGTCCAGCTTGTGGTCTGGGCACTTCAGAAAAGCACTGAAGTGTATTCATAGATTTCAAGGCCAGATGAGATCACTGTGATCATCTAGTTCAGCGTTTTTCAATGTTTTTGATACCAGGTACCGGCTTGCTGCCTTCCTAAACTGTGCTGGGGGGTTCACAGACTGGTCCTTGAGAAACATTGATCTAGGCTGACTCTTGTATAATACATGCCACAGAACTTCCCCAAAATAATTCCTGGAGCATATCTTTTAGAACACCATCCAATCTTTACTTCAAAATTGTCAGTTATGAAGAATTCACCATGACATTTGCTAAATTGTTCCAATGCTCAAGTTCTTTACTGAACTGGGGCCTTACTACATAAAGTGCACAGTACAAATAATAAAATATAGAAAACTATTTGTGCTACCTTGACACAGCCAGCATTAAGCCACAGCCCTGTGTTGTGCTGCACCCGAGGAGCACAATACCTCCTGGTGCTCCCCAACTGAACTGGCTGAGAAATGTTCTCCATCCACTGGCCATCTTAGACACAGGAGCAAAACCATGGCCCCCCTGCTTCCTACCCCCCTCTGTCCCTCTTCATAAACTTGCTTCCAAGCTCAGGGGCTGTCATTATGAGTAGCTGATCATTCTAACACAAACACTTTAGTAGAAGGATCCAGCTACTCTGGGACTGTAAGAGGAATTTGAGAGAATCTGGGCAGACCTTGAATGGAATACTGTAAACCCCTTTCCTCGGCCCCAACCACTGTTTGTGTGGCTGATGCAAAGTGTGCCCTTGAGATGTGCTATTGGGCCAGAAGTTTGTTTCACCTATTGCAATAACTGGTTGAAACCACTGAGAATTTTCCAACTGAGGTGAGATTTCCCAAATGAAATACTATTTTCCAACTGGGTTGCAACTCTGAGGAGTTTCACCCTTAAAACATTCCTTATCTGTCATCACTGATGCCATGGGGGAGAGGTCTGGAGCAGAAAGGGAAGGCTGAGTCCTAAAATTAAAAAGTTATTGATTAAGCCATTTGACTTTTTCCCTCCATTGTTGTATTGTAGTCCAGAAAACATATATTTAGTTTATTTTGGATGAAGGGATTCAATTTGTGATAGTGCCCTGAGAATATAATATCCTCACAGATTCACATTTCTTGTAGGAAACATTAATGAGTGTTTTCTATTGCACTGAAGAATACTATGTAGCAGAGTTGGTAGAATACTGTACAAATAGCCATTATGACAAATGTTTAGGAAGACTCTTTGTTACCAGCATAATCATGTCCCTTTTTATACACTATTTGCCAGCATTTGCATGAATCGATTCTTGTCTGTTCTCTGTACAAGTACGCATAGTCACATTCACACATTGGTCATGATGTTTAAATAAGAATATTAACTCATCATTATTTATTCTTTGGCATTCATTACTCTCCAGATTTAATCATTCAATCAGAGAACATACACAGTAGCATGTGACTTAAATGACCAAACACAAACCATAGTTAGCCCAGCAGATAGTCAAAGTGATTAGTTTGTGAACATCTCATAGGATAAAAATTGTTCATTCAAATTAGGGTCCTTTTCTGCAAACACATATGTGCATGCTTACCGTTATGCACAAGACTAGCTTTGATACCTGCGTAAGTATCACTTGCATAAATATTGGCAGGATCACAACCTAATGGTCAAATACAAACAGCAAAATATATTCTCAGAAGTCAGAATTTGGTCACGAATGAGTCATTAAAGGAAAAAGGCTAAACTTTGTCATAATTTATTAACAACAATTAATTTAACAACCCCTATGGAATTATGATAAAATATTTGCATTCTGATTTTATTTCATTAGTTTATTGTTTATTATGGTAGTACTAGAGGCCTCAGTCAGAATCAGGGCTTCATTGTGCTGGGCGTTATGCAAGCATAAAGTAGAAGACATTCCCTGCCCACAATGCTTAATCTAAGCACGTTTAAAAAAAAAAAAAAAAAAGCCCCTGAAGCAGAGAACAAAGTGCTCCAGCTACTCCCAGAATTATACTCATACAGTGTTTCACTAGTAACTGCTGAGTCTCATTATGCAGCATTATTCCACATAGTATGACCATATGTAGTCAGGGCTTGAACTGAGATGGGTTAGTGACCTGCCACTTCTTTTTGTTTGTTTGTTTGTTTTTTAGGCTGTTCTCAACATAGGCCCTGAAGCCAGGGCAGTTGACCTGGGTCATGGCCCTGCCATGTTTGGCCAGGCCAAACGTGAGTGGTACTGTAACCCAGAGCACCAGGTTGCAACACTACTGACTCAGATTTGGAGGGGGTGGGTGTAGGAGCCCATGGGCCAGAAGTGTCAGGCTGCAGGTGGATGGAAAGTTGGGGGACAAACCCATGGGCCACCCTCACTTTAAATGACATTCTGCGACTCTTGGTTCTCAAGAATCTTACCCTTCGGGATCTCACCTTTGTTTTATTTTAAAAAGCAAGGCTTTAGCTCTTATGGTTTAAAAGAAAAAAATCTTGAAAAAATGAAACAACTGTACCCAATGCAATAATTCATGCCTGAATCTGTAGAGAACCTGACACAGTGGCTCTGAGTGGGGTGACCTGCACCCTTCATTTCTATTCGGTTTTAGCTCAAATGCCCGAAGATGAAGATGATGATGATTTAAATGTCATCCTTTGTAACTATTTCACTACTACTAACTCCTATAAGGAAGGAAAGAAGAGGATCACAGATCTGCACAGTTTGGTGTAATCAATACTATAAGTGGAAGGAATTTTGGAGAAAGTCTGCTTGCCAATTTTTTTGTTCACTTCCCTCTCTGACCCTCCCAAGTGCTTCCCACTCTTGTGTGTGTGTGTGTGCGTGGTGAGTGAGTGAGTGAAAAGGCCATCAGGAAGTGCCCTAGAATGTATCTGAGCCCCAACGAAGGGGAGGCAATCCCAGGAAAGCATGCAAACCCTACATTCCACCAAACACCACCTGCAAATTAGTGAAAACCAGGTCTGTTCAGGAGCTGGTGTGGCTCAAGCAATTCCTTTCTGGCTCTTGTGGCTGCTGCGTCTCCTGTGCTGGAGTCTTAGCTAGCCAACAGCTCTTGGGTTACCCTGGTGTCACCTCTTCAAACTCTCTTCCACAACTATGAGGGTTAGAAACTTAATTAAAAAAAAAATGAAAACTGTGATTCTAATGGCATCCCAGGCCTCTGGGATTCAGGGTCTCAGGGACATTCCTATTGGGTCTGTGCCTTTATTTGTCCTGCCTAGGGTTACCATATTTCAACAAGCAAAAAAGAGGATGGGAGGAGCCCCGCCCTAGCCCCGCCCCTGCCCCTCCCACTTCCCGCCCCCCCAGAACCCCCAACCCTCCCCCCGTTCCTTGTCCCCTGACTGCCCCCTCCTGGGACCCCTGCCCCTAACTGCCCCCCGGGACTCCACTCCCTATCTAAGCCTCCTTGCCTCTTGTCCCCTGACTGCCCCAACCCTTATCCACACCCCCACCCCCAGACAGACCCCTGGGACTCCCACGCCCCATCCAACCACTCCCCACCCCCTGACAGCCCCCCCCAGAACTCCCAACCCATCTAAACCCCTCTGCTCCCTGTCCCCTGACTGCTCCGATCCCTCTCCCCACTCCTGCCCCCTGACAGCCCCCCCCAGAACTCCCAACCCATCTAAACCCCTCTGCTCCCTGTCCCCTGACTGCTCCGATCCCTCTCCCCACTCCTGCCCCCTGACAGCTCCCCCCCAGAACTCCCAGCCCCCTACCCCCCGCTCCTTGTCCCGTGACTGCCCCCTCCTGGGACCCCTGCTCCTAACTGCCCTCCAGAACCCCACCCCCTACCTAAGACTCCCTGTTCCTTGTCCCCTAACTGCCCCCTCCTAAGACCCCCCCCCAACTGCCCCCCAGGACCCTACCCCCTACCTGTACCCTGACTGCCCAAAACTTTCTCCACTCCCCTCCAAAAGCCCCCACCCGTTTCTTGACTGCCCCATCCAGAACCTCCCTGTCCCTTCTCCTGCCCCCCCTTACCCTGCTGCTCAGAACAGGGTGTTGGGCTCTGTGCCAGCCGGACACATGGCTGAGCTCCCCAGCACAACACAAAACCCGGTCCCTGGCCCTGCACAGGACTGCCGGAGCGGGCTGCAGGAGGAGGAGCTGCCGGCCGGCTCAGAATGCAGGGAGGGGGGGGTGGGAGGAGGAAGCTGCTCCGGAGTCCAGCCCGGGACTTTCCTGCAGCCCTCCCAGCCGCTCGCTCTGCTCTGCCAGGGGAGGGGGAAATCCCGGACATTGTGAGTGCTTTACAAATTCCCCCCGGACGCTATTTTTAGCACACAAAAGGAGGACATGTCCGGGTAAATCCGGACGAATGGTAACCCTAGTCCTGCCCAATGATGCATCAGAACTCTACTGAAGGGAAGTCAAACCCAAGGAGTCAGCAGAGAGTGCACGAGCATATTCCGCACATTTGCAGAGTCTGTTGTGAGCAACCTCTCATTCTGGCATCTCAGCTAGGTACAGCTTAGCTTGTAGATAGAGCGTTGGAGAGTACCACCACTCTTCCGCTATAAACACCCCAAACTGAGCTGTAAATATAATACCTACTATGCTAGGTTTGATTGCAATCCATTGTGGAATTATCTTATCTATTTTCATGAGACTTTTCACCCCAGAAAAATAAATGTGTCTCTCAACAATATTTTTGCTGTTTTTTTTTTCTTCCTTTTAGGATGAGGCAAATCCTGCCTCCGGTCTGAGAAATTGGGGGGACTCTCTTGTGGGAGTGGGGGAGCCTCTTCAGGCTACTCCACAGCTGCAATGTCAGTCCCAAGACAGAAGAAGCCCCATAGCTGTAATGTACCTCCCTCTGCAGGTGGGAAATGGCTTGTGGGTGCACACTGTTTAGAGATGCATTAGCCCTGCCTCTCTACTTGTCTCTGGCCTGCACTTGACCCCAAACAGTCCCTCTATAGCCACATGAAAGCATCCCCTGTGCTGCCTCCCAGCATCCAGTTCCTCTCCCAAACCATGGAAACAGACTAGTTCCAGTGCAGAAAAGCTGCAGCATTTCCCCCTATAACACACGAAGCAATTTTCCAGGTATTTCTTTACCACATTAATCTGGAGTCACATGTAGAATCAATGGGCTTGATTCTGATATCACTTATGCTGGTTTTATGCCACTGCAGCTAAGATGAGCCCTTAGCATCTAGAGGTGTAAAAGACTTATGAAATCCTTGTCAACTTGGGCATATTGTCCATCTGAGTTATTTGTCCAGTATTGCTTTGAATGTCCCAAACAATGAGGGGTGTGCCACTTCTCTTGAGATTCTGAGGGTCTCAGTACTGTCCTTCTCCAAAATGAATTGATCATGATAAATGAAAAGGCAGGTATCTACACCACAGCAGCATTTTTGCCTTTCATTCAGGCTTGTTCCAATATTTATTGACAAGCTAGAAGGCTTTGGGGTTTCTCTATTTTGGTTTTTGCTTATGAATGGTCATTTAAACTGTACAATGGAAACTTTGCATAAAAGCAGTACACAGAATTATTGCTCTGGAATGTACATGCCTTTGGTGTTACCTGCTTTCGCACAGCTGGAGCCCATTTTAAAGCCGCAATTTTTTTTTGATAAGAGGGTGACAAATAGTATTTCAGATCCTGAGTGCAGCTGTACAATATGTTATGTTTTAGAGTTTACAGATGAGCCCTTAAAAAGCTTATGGTGTGAGTATGGAAATTTGAAAATATTCCCTAGTCCGTGTCCATCAGAAAACTGCCAACCAACTTGTGCAATAATAATTGCTCCTCTTGAGCTTCTCTAAATTGGCCTGTCAGCTTTTCATCTGTTCTGGGGGAACAGGGCTTCTTCTTTCCCTGACCTTCATTGCTAGAAGGAAGGCACAGTATGCTGCAGATGCCCAATGTCCTGGAGTGCCAGGTGTGGCTCTTATTCTGCCTTGTCTCAGCATCTTTGCACATAGCCATGGCCTTGCCATTATAACAGGATCTGCTTTCCTGTGCACCTCTGGCCCTCACCCATGCTGCTAGAGAGCAGTTTGGGAAGAGCACGGGCACCAGATGACTTTTGAGAGACTGTGAAAGGGATGATGGGTGTTTGAAACCTGCTCCCACAATTCCCCAGGGTGGGAATATGTAATCCCACGATATGCCATGAAAATTGTCCAGAACGATGCAGTGAGCAAAGGACTCTGATATACCTACCCACACTGCACTGTGTGTAAATCAAAGAGAAGAGAAATTGAGATGAGAAATAAGGGGAGCCAGAAGACACTTGCGAAGAACAGTAGTGGATTTTTGCAAGATAAAGCCAGGCCCCCTAGCAGCAAAAGCTCAGGAACAAGGAGGCATGACTGTAGGGCTCTGCTCCATATACAGCCACAGCTCCTCATGGAAAGGAGACCTGCTCATTCTTGTGTGAAGAGAAAGAGGGAACAGCCCACCCCTACAGCCCTAAGTAGCTGATTGCTGAGAGCCTGAGTTCATGATTGAGATCAATGGACTTTGGTTTCAGCACTCACTGTTCCAATGCTTTGTCTCTCAGCCCAGTTTAATAATCACCATTTTCTTGCCATTTTGCAATCTGGAAACAATCAAACCTGTTCTCTCTTTTAGTGCTATAAAAAGTTAGGAAGGGAAAGAGAATGACAGCACACTATGTATCAGTGCAGCCTCACTCAAAAGATCAGCAAACTTAGATTTGGGCCTGAACTATAATTCTGCATTCAAATACTCACAAATTTTTGGTGAATTTGGATCTAAGCTCAGATGAAAACTTTATGGCTGTTCCCTACCTCTCATGGGCAAAATCTTAAATACCCGAAGTTCAATGAGTTTTGTAAGTTCGCCATAGTATTTAAATATCCACCTTTCCTTGGAGTGAACATAAGACCAGTTTAAAGTTTCCTATGATTTTTGGGTCTGGTTGTAAACATTTCCCACATGCACCACTTTATTTATTTTGAGCTTCGTAACATGTTGGCTTTCTTGAAACTGCGTTGGGACATTTGAGTGAAGTTTTTTTGTTCTTTTAAATCAATAAAATGTACTTTTTTAAAGACAATGGAACACTCAAATTAAGAAGTTTAATAGAGAAGTGTGTCAAGCTGCTAGCTTTTTATTTTAGGGCTACATGTTAGGCTACGTCCTCCTAAGGATATGAACTAAGAGGCAGAAGGACTGAATACCTAGCAGTGCTAAGTAACATTTTCTTTTATCTAAAGTCACCGTAAAGAAACTTTCTCCCTGTTGCTGTCTCTTTCTGACTTGTAGCCTTTTATTTCTGTCTGGATTTTTGTAATTAGTTGTTCATTCCAGAAAGACATTTACCAGGAAACCAATTAATTTTGGAAAATAAATTATTTTAGAGGTTTCGCTCATGTGTAATGTCTAAAAAAATTCTGCCTGAAGTAATTACAATATTTTTATGAAGTAATAGTTCTCCAATTTAGCATAATTCTGTACTTGTAGTTCACTCATTATTGCCTCTTCCTCCAGCCATTCCCCTTCAATCAATCAATCAATACAAAAAAACTTACTGTAAATTTTGGCACAGACTTATAGTTGCATCATTTTCTTAGAAGTCACGTGCTTTGGATTTCCTCTTGTTTGTGATATACTGAAATGTCTTTCAGGTGTTTGTTTTTAAAAAAAATTCAGGAAAGCATAATAAAACTTCCTTTACATTTTTTTTAAAATAGCCAATAAATTAGTCTACTGTATCTTATCAAACTGCCACATAAGTCTATGACTGAACCTTATACCACAAGGTCAGGCATTTACTTAGACAGCTAGATTGGTTAGAGGGAAAGCAGGCTTAACTAAACGTACTTTCAGTTCCTGTTTCCAATTGAGACTCTTCTCTGCATGGGGCCACGCCCACAGTAAAAGCTCATTGGTCCAGATGCTTCAACTTCCTACACAAACAAACTTCTGCTGTATTGCTAAATTGAAAGAAGCAGCTTGTTGTCATGGTGTATTCTAAAGTCTGGATTCAGGACAGAGGGACAGTATTTTAGTTGCTGATATGTGATGCTGACGCTGTGCTGCATGAAGAAGTTTTCATTTATAAATGTTGGACTTGTGCCCAGACTGCTATGGTAGAATCTGGAAGAAAACACAATAAGGAGAAGAACGTCAGACCAATTTTGCAGGAACATATGTGGGGGGGAAAAGGCTTTAACAAAAGACATTTTTCGAACAGTGAAAGAACTAGACCATGGACAATAGTTATGAATCTTTAAAAATCTATCCTGCGTCAACCACTATTATCCATGCAGGTAACTATGTTCTTCATAATTAAGCTAAAGAATACCTGACTGTATCTACCATAGCCTGTATTTATATCGGGGAGGAGAAGAGGGGAGGGAAATAGGAAATAGAATGAAACTTTACAATTTCAGTGCCTGTTGCTTCAAGTTTATTGTTTTTCTCTTTTAATATTGTTACCAAAAACAGGATCTTGGAGAAAGGGATGGTTATGAAAATGTGTTTGTCTGAAGTGCTTATTCAGGATTGAATACGAATTTATTATTAGTTCATAGCTTTAGCAAATGTAGGATGTTTTGGGTCTGTCCCACAAGAGACAGTGCTGTGTCTGGGTACAAGGTACTGTGAGCATGTCATAAGCCCATATTCTGCAAGATAAAAGATATAAGAAAGAAGGTGTGCATTTTTGGTACCAGCTGGATGTGTGTGTTTTTGGCCTCAAAGGAGAACTTTGGCTGTTATGGAAAATTACCCAAGGTTAGGATCCGTGAAAGCATGAGTGGTTATAGGTCCTTGACCTCTTAGATTACTCCTTGGTTGTTGGAAGCGGCATTGTCCAAAAAATGAAAGGAAGGGTGGGAGGGAATTGGGTGGGGGGAACATAAAAATAAACAAACAGAGCTCCATTTTTTGATCTTCTAGAGTTAAAAAATACAGCAGAATTTGAAACTATGGTAGATTAGTGTTCTGAGATGTTGGGCCAGATTTTCAGCTGGTATAAATGGGTGTAACTGAGCTATGCTGATTTACCCCAGTTGAAAACCTGGCCCATATCTTTTAAAATTTGCCTTGACTACTATTTTGAAATTAAAAAAAAAAATCACACGACAGAGTCAACGAAGGAAAATTCAACGTGTACACTTAAAAAGAAGGGCAAAACCAAAGACATAGGACCAGGTATTGCAGCTACTTACACCTCATGCAACCCCATTGACTCTAGTGAGGTTGCACAGCATGGAATTTGGCCCACAATGTATGTATTGCTATAATTATTAATATCTGTAACAGCTGTTTGAGGTCACTGGACATGAGTCAGCACTCCAGAGACAAGTTAGGCAGGTAATAAATACCAATCAACATTAATAAAACTTTTGCTTGGCTCTTAAGAATAACAGCTTTGAGGATCCTATTGCCATCAAAATAGGAAATACTAACCTGGTATATACACACAATTTAAAAAATGCAGATAAAATTGAGTAGGATTGGGTTGCCATCCAAGAGCGATCTTGGCAGGGTGGTGATGGGCTAAGAGAGGAAAGAACAGAACAGTTGGCTGCACTTTTGTTTTAGATACCTCAGTTGTTAGCACTAAATTAAACATCATGGATGAAAGCTGCAAATCATGCTTTTATACAGAGGTGAAATGCTACAGGTGGGAGACAAATGGAGTAAAAAGTGAACCAGGTTTACAATGTGAATAAAAATCCACTTATCTTCCTTCAAGGATCAATTGGTCATTGTTCCAAGAGCACTTTTTCCCCTTCTTTTTTTAAATGCCATTTTACTTGTTGACTGATACTACATTTTTTGCAGATACCACTTACATGCTTAGGAAATTGTGTCAATTTTCTCCACAAAGAACTGATCCTACAGTCCTAACTCAGGCCAAACTGCCAGTGAAGCAAATGGAAGTTTAAATAGGAGTTAGGACTGTAGGATTGAACCTACAGGTGAACATTAACACACAACAACAGAGCAGCTAACGGTGCCGCATTGTGATTATATGGTGTTACTTTTGTCCTTAAATCAGGCAAACTTCAGGACTTCCTAACTGGGTAGGTTGGCTATTTCAGATGCTGTGATGGTGAGGACGACACAAGCAGCGAGACCGAGTAGCTAAATCAGATGAATAAACACCCAGAAGTACCCCTCTGGAAAGCAGTATATTATTATTTACCTTTTTGCCAAGCACTGGTGCTGTGTTTAGTGCTATACAGATAGAGGAGTATGCAGTGTGGACAGAATATAAGCTTGGCCTTGGCTCCCAGAATGTACAGTCTAAACAGCAAAGGGTTTGTAATGCCAACAGATCCAGAATTGGCCTGGCATACAGGAAATTCTGGATATGTAGAGCCAGTGTTCACTCCAGCAGAGTGGGCAAGTAGAAGGTTTGACTGAGAGAGACTGGAGTGCACAGGTGCTTTGGCTAGTTCTAGTTTCTGGAAAATACCCTTAGGGTCAGCAGTGTACAAATTAAATCAACTTCAGGGTGCTCTGTAATCCGTGCCACCGGGCTGAAGTGGACACAGAATATGTGGTGCCATATTGCTGACCCCATGTGTCCAGAACTAAAAAAAAAAAAAAAAAATCGTGAAATTGGTTTAAAAATAGAGATTAGAAAAATAATATTTTTGTTTTTTGCCTAATTCTCTTCAATTTGTGTTCAATCATTTTGGACTCTAAGTTCAAACCTGATTATATGCTCAGAAAGGCTCTTCGCTACTTGGTGCGGACTGCTCATATCCTTTCCTACCTCATGGGTATGGGGACCTGCCAAGCTATCCTTCTTGCTTTCTACACAAGATAGGCAGCTGCCCACTCACATACTCCCTCCACAGTTCTCTGCCTACCTCTGGCCTGTATTCAGTGCTTCTCATTCACTTGCACTTCTCTTGCTCCCCATCACATTCTCCTTCTCTACCATGCCACTTTCCTCTCTATCTTCTCAACCTGCCTCCCTGAATCTGCTTCCTGCTCCCTACATTCCAGACTCCATTTTCTCTCCTCCTTCCTAAATATCCCCTTCCTTTCTGCATCCATAGTCTCATTCCCATTACTTCCACATTCTCCTGTCCTCTACCTGGCCTCCTCATCTTGGTAATTAAGGGGCTACCATCTTCCCTGATGGCAATTTAGTTTCAGCCCCAGTGGAAGCAATGAGAGGGTCCAGATCTCAATGAAACAGAATGGGACAGGATCCTCACATATGGAGGAAGGGCAGAAAAGAAAAGAATATGGATCCTCACATATGGAGGAAGGGCAGAAAAGAACTCTGAGAAAAACTAATAGAAAGAGCTTGTAAAAGAACAGATGTTACTTTTCTAGAGTAGAGAGGCTGATATTGACGATATCTGCCCGAAATACTTTGTTGATGATAAATTGACATGGCTAAAATGGATAGGTTGTTTTAAGCAGTTTGTGTGGCATCTGGAATTGTCAATAAGAATAATGAGCACCAAGTAAACTGCCTTACGTACACCATGAGAAATGAATTCGACAACATTCTGATAACTGCAGATTAGAAAAATGTGTATGGTACGCATTTCATTAGGAAACCTGAGGAACTCTGACAGAAGACTTTAGGAACAGGTATCAAAGAAGGGACAGCTACCTCTAGGAGATGTACCAAAACTCTACAGCATTCCTGGAAAATTAATTGTGCCCACCCGGAGCTTCTGAATGCTATAAATATTAGAAAAAGGGTCATTAGGAAATATTATGCAGCTCATGAAAGCAGGTGGAGATGATATACAGTGAAAAAGAATCATAGAAAGAGCAGATGTTTTAGTCAACTGACCACTGTGGACATTTTATATACACTTTGGGTGTAAATAGCTCCAGATCTGAAAAGTAACATTTTGTATGCATATTACACTCGCTTTGCACAAGTGTAAATGGATACAGAAAGTGAAGAATGAGGCCCAAGGTCTTTTGGAAACTGTACTTGTGGGAGTAGTGTCAGATGGCAGCTGTGGAAATAAGGGTGGGGAAGAATGTGGGATATTTGCTAGCTGGCTCATCCAACACGGGATATTTATTTGTTCATTAATGTATTTTATGAATATTGTACAGGTTACACAGTAGACTACTTTGCTGATTATTCTTTGTTCAGGGTTTACAATCCATGACTTGATAGAAAGTATGCTCTGGAATTGGCAGTGCTCTGCAACTTACTAGAAAGAGATTGGAAAAATAAGCCTTTGCTGAGACAATTATTCAAGTAATACATTATAACTTGTTTTTCCTTTTTTTAATTTATGTATATTTAAAAAATATATATTTTTCCAGAGCACACTTTCTCTGTGTGTGTGTGTGTGTGTGTGTGTATAAACAAGACTTCACTATCCCTTTTACATTGCAATGGAAAAACAAGCATATAAGGAAAATATAAACACAATTATAAAAAAATAGGAAGAATACTGATGTAACTTTCTGTTAAATTTCATAATTTGCAAATTAATCCAATGGTTCAGCTAACATGATGGGCTAAATTCATCTTGTGTAAATCATAGAATCATAGAATATCAGGGTTGGAAGGGACCTCAGGAGATCATCTAGTCCAACCCCCTGCTCAAAGCAGGACCAATCCCAACTAAATCATCCCAGCCAGGACTTTGTCAAGCCAGGCCTTAAAAACCGCTAAGGAAGGAGATTCCACCACCTCCCTAGGTAACCCATTCCAGTGCTTCAACACCCTTCTAGTGAAATAGTGTTTCCTAATATCCAACCTAGACCTCCCCCACTGCAACTTGAGACCATTGCTCCTTGTTCTGTCAGCTGGTACCACTGAGAACAGTCTATATGTGCTAACCAGACACTGTCAACTTAAAATTTGACTTAAAATGTAAGTGTGCTATGAAAGCTTTTATAAACCTTAAGCAGATTGAAATGTTTGCAGATTTTAGTTCCACTGAAATGAGCTGCTTTTAAACAAAAAACAACAAACAGTGTCTTGCTAGAACTTCAAGCTCTGCAGCACTGAGTTTCTGAAAGTGAAACTGACTACAAATAAAAGTGAAACTGGTGTTGTTTTTCTTTGTCCAATCTCAGAGAAATGGCAAAAGTAAACAGAGAGCTTAAGTGGAAGTCCAATCCTAGGCCTTGTCTACACTACGAGAGTAGTTCGATTTTACTTAAATCGAATTTTTGGAATCGATATTGCAAAGTCGAACGTGTGTGTCCACACTAAGGACAGTAATTCGACTTTGTGAGTCCACACTAACGGGGAAAGCGTCGACATTGGAAGTGGTGCACTGTGGTCAGCTATCCCACAGTTCCCGGAGTCCCCGCTGCCCATTGGAATTCTGGGTGGAGCCGCAAATGCCTTCTGGGTAAAAAAAAGGTGTCCAGGGTGCTTTTGGGTAACTGTCGTCATCCGTCCATAACTCCCGCCCTCCCTCCCTGAAAGCGCCGGCGGGAAATCAGTTCGCGCACTTTTCTAGTCAGTGACAGCGTGGACGCCACAGCACTGCGAGCATGGAGCCTGCTGCAACCATCACTGCAGTTGTGGCCGCTCTCAACGCCTCGCAACTTATCATACACCTTTCCCTGAGGCAGATGCAGAAAAGTCAGGCGAGGAGGCTACGTCAACGCGGTGATGGCCTGAAGTCTGAGAGTAGCACAGACCTCTCAGAAAGCAGGGGACCCAGCGCCGAGAACATCACGGTGGCAATGGGTCATGTTGATGCCGTGGAAAGGAGATTCTGGGCACGGGAAACAAGCACTGAGTGGTGGGACCGCATAGTGCTGCAGGTCTGGGATGAATCCCAGTGGCTGCGAAACTTTCGCATGCGGAAGGGAACTTTCCTGGAACTTTGTGAGTTGCTGTCCCCTGCCCTGAAGCGCAATGACACCCGGATGCGAGCAGCCCTGACTGTCCAGAAGCGAGTGGCCATAGCCCTGTGGAAGCTTGCAACGCCAGACAGCTACCGGTCAGTCGCGAACCAGTTTGGGGTGGGCAAATCTACCGTGGGGGTTGTTGTGATGCAAGTAGCCAAGGCAATCGTTGATGTACTGCTGCCAAAGGTAGTGACCCTGGGAAACGTGGAGGCGATCATAGATGGCTTCGCAGCGATGGGATTCCCAAACTGCGGTGGGGCCATAGATGGAACTCACATCCCTATCCTGGCACCGGAACACCAGGCCAGCCAGTACATTAACAGAAAGGGCTACTTTTCCATGGTGCTGCAAGCACTGGTGGACCACAGGGGACGTTTTACCAACATCTACGTGGGATGGCCGGGCAAGGTTCATGACGCTCGTGTTTTCAGGAACTCTGGTCTGTTTAGACGGCTGCAGCAAGGTATTTACTTCCCGGACCACAAAATAACTCTTGGGGATGTGGAGATGCCTATAGTCATCCTCGGGGACCCAGCCTACCCGCTAATGCCCTGGCTCATGAAGCCCTATACTGGCGCCCTGGACACTGAAAAAGAACTCTTCAACTACCGGCTGAGCAAGTGCAGAATGGTGGTGGAGTGTGCTTTTGGCCGTCTCAAGGGGAGATGGAGAAGCTTACTGACTCGCTGTGATCTCAGCGAAACCAATATCCCCATTGTTATTGCAGCTTGCTGTGTGCTCCACAATCTCTGTGAGAGCAAGGGGGAGACCTTTATGGCGGGGTGGGAGGTTGAGGAAAATAGCCTGGCTGCTGATTACTCACAGCCAGACAGCCGGGCGATTAGAAGAGACCAGCGGGAAGCGCTGTGCATCCGGGAGGCTTTGAAAGCAAAGTTCCTGAGTGAGCAGGGTAACCTGTGACTTTAAAGTTTGTGTATTGAGAAGCTAAACCTGCCCCCATTTCTTTGCCCAGTTAATGTTGACTATCCTATCCAGTTACATACCCCCTTCACCCCACTTCCAACACACATTTCAAAATAAAAATAGTTCTACTTTGTTAAAGCACACCGTTTTCTTTAATACTGTATTCGCGGGAATTTTTTAAAACTGGGACGCAGACTGTGGTGCGGAGCGGGTGTACTGTAGTGGCGCGAATGCAGCTTCTAAACTCAAGGATTGACAGGCTCCGCTGCGGTGGGATGGTTGTTTCAACGGAGCCTGTCACCCCTCCTGATAGGGACTGTGTGTATGGGGGGGTCTATGTGACTTTGTGGCAGGGGGAGGACGGTTACAGATCCCCTGCTGTGTGGCTCTGTGATCCTGCCTAAGGACCGCCGCTTAAGATCTGTAACTGCCCTCCCCTGCCACAAAGTCACAGAGCAACCCACCCCCCACCACATAACATGAAAACAACCTCCCAGACTAACCAGGGTAACTAGTCACTGCATCACTGCACTATGTATGTGCCCTGCTGCTGTGCCTGCCCCCGACTATATACCCTGCCAAAGGTGACTGTCCTGTCGAATTACCAACCCCCTATCCCCCCCTCCTGCAAAAGAACATGATGGAAACAGTAGTTAACAGAAACGTATTTTTTATTATCAACCAAACATGGAACTGGGAAAGTGAAACTTGGACGGGGGCTTGTGTCAGGCGGGAAGGAAAGAACTTGTCAAATTTTGGGGAATGAGAGCCTTCTGCTGCTCGAGCTCTCTGCAGGGGTGGAGTGAGAGTTAGCAGGGACTCTGCCGCCTCTCCTTCTGTGCACTTTGGGTGAGGGGAGTATGGGACTTGGTGGCGGGGGAGGGCGGTTAGAGATGGACTGCAGCGGGGCTCTGTCCTCCTGCCTCCGTTCCTGCAGAACATCCACAAGGCGCCGGAGCGTGTCCGTTTGCTCCCTCATTAGTCCAAGCAGGGTTTGAGTCGCCTGCTGGTCTTCCTGACGCCACCTCTCCTCCCGATCCATGTTGGCTTGGTGCATTCGGGTCAAGTTCTCCCGCCACTGGGTCTGCTGTGCTGCCTGGGCTCTGGAGCAGGCTATAAGCTCCGAGAACATGTCCTCCCGTGTCCTCTTCTTCTTATGCCTAATCCGCGCTAGCCTCTGGGAGTGTGATGACAGGCTAGGTTGTGAGACAGTCGCAGATGGGGCTGTGGGAATGGGAAAAAGGGAGTGAATTCCTCAGAAAGATAAATGTAGTTGTGAACAAAGAACATAGTCTTTCTCTGTTAACAAGACCATGCACAGCACCTCTCACATGCGCACTCAGCACAAGGTCGAATTCTCGGCCTTCGCATTCAGTGCCTGGGGTCTTGCACAGCACATTTGAGAACCGTGTCAGGACAACGGAATTTCTGTTGCAGGCAGACATGGTAAGCCGTAGACTTGTGGCAGCTTAAAACTTTAATATTAGCAATGGCCTCATTTCACATTGAAATCAATGTCAGTCCCTGCTGCCAGCAATTCGGCAAGCAGGAAGTCTGCTCCTGTCCCACACCCTCGCGGCTGTCCCCGGGAACGATCCCTTTCGGCTGCCCCTCTCCCGCCTCCACCGCGTGGCTGCAAACCAGCGGTTACAGTTCTGTAAAGGAACGGCAAAGCAGTCCCAACACTAACATTCCCCTACCTCATTCAAAGCAGGTCATCATGAGCGACATCACCCTCATGAGGATCTCTGACAGCGAGAAAGAGAGAATGCTCCGGGAAAGCCTGCAAAGACCAGGGCCGTATGCCGCCATGCTGTGCAGAGCAATGATTCCAGAGTACTTGATAGTCTCGTGGCGTGGCAACGTGTCCTACTACGGAGGACCCAATAAGGCCGCTCTCCCCAAGAACCTAATGCAGCGGATTTCCAATTACCTCCAGGAGAGCTTCCTCGAGATGTCACAGGAGGATTTCTGCTCCATCCCCGGACATATAGACCGCATTTTACTGTAGCTGCTGTAGCAGTGACTAACCAGTAGAGCGGCTTGGGCAGGACAATCATGCAAAACCGGACATTGCTAGATTTTTTTTCAATAGTTGCACTGCCCATGACTGAACCGTTAAGCTAATCAAACTAATCATGAGAAACCCATTTTTTAAATTGTTAATATTCCTGTTCTGTTACAAATAAATGTTTAGATTTTTACAACACTTACTGGCTGATCCTTCCCCAGATTCTGTGTCCGGGGTAACGGCTGGGGAGGGTTGGTAGGGGATCTCTGTAAGGGTGATGAAGAGATCCTGGCTGTCGGGGAAATCAGCGTTGTGAGCGCTGTCGACTGCCTCGTCCTCCTCATCTCCTTCCTCATCTTCCCCGTCCGCTAACATGTCCGAGGATCCAGCCGTGGACACTATCCCATCCTCAGAGTCCACGGTCACTGGTGGGGTAGTGGTGGCGGCCGCACCGAGGATGGAATGCAGTGCCTCGTAGAAACGGGATGTCTGGGGATGGGATCCGGAGCGTCCGTTTGCCTCTTTGGTCTTCTGGTAGCCTTGTCTCAGCTCCTTGATTTTCACGCGGCACTGCGTTACATCCCGGCTGTATCCTCTCTCTGCCATGTCTTTAGAGATCTTCTCGTAGATCTTTGCATTCCGTCTTTTGGATCGCAGCTCGGAAAGCACGGACTCATCGCCCCACACAGCGATGAGATCCAAGACTTCCCGATCAGTCCATGCTGGGGCCCTCTTTCTATTCTGAGATTGCACGGCCATCACTGCTGGAGAGCTCTGCATCGTTGCCAGTGCTGCTGAGCTCGCCACGATGTCCAGACAGGAAATGAGATTCAAACTGGCCAGACAGGAAAAGGAATTCAAATTCAAATTTTCCCGGGGCTTTTCCTGTGTGGCAGTTCAGAGCATCCGAGCTCGTACTGCTGTCCAGAGCGTCAACAGAGTGGTGCACTGTGGGATAGCTCCCGGAGCTATTAGCGTCGATTTCCATCCACACCTAGCGTAATTCGACATGGCCATGTCGAATTTAGCGCTACTCCCCTCGTCGGGGAGGAGTACAGAAGTCGAATTAAAGAGACCTCTATGTCGAACTAAATACCTTTGCGGTGTGGACGGGTGCAGGGTTAATTCGATGTAACGGCGCTAACTTCGACATAAACGCCTAGTGTAGACCAGGCCCTAGTGAGGTAAATAGAAAGGAGCATAAACACTGCCAAATTAAGTGTAAAAATGTAATAAGAAAAGCCAAAAAGAAGTTTGAAGAACAGCTAGCCAAAAACTCAAAAGGTAATAAAATGTTTTTTAAGTAGATCAGAAGCAGGAAGCCTGCTAACCTACCACTGGGGCCCCTGGACAATTGAGATACAAAAGGAGCACTTAAAGACGATAAAGTCATTGCGGAGAAACTAAATGAATTCTTTGCTTCAGTCTTCACGACTGAGGATGTTAGGGAGATTCCCAAACCTGACCTGGCTTTTGTAGGTGACAAATCTGGGGAATTGTCACAGATTGAGGTGTCAATAGAGGAGGTTTTGGAATTAATTGATAAACTTAACAGTAACAAGTCACCGGGACTAGATGGCATTCACCCAAGAGTTCTGAAAGACCTCAAATGTGAAATTGCGGAACTACTAATAATTATGGTTTGTAACCTGTTCTTTAAATCGGCTTCTGTACCCAATGTCTGGAAGATAGCTAAAGTAACGCCAATATTTAAAAAGGGCTCTAGAGGTGATCCCAGCAATTACAGACCGGTAAGTCTAACATCAGTACTGGGCAAATTAGTTGAAACAATTGTAAAGAATAAAATTGTTAGACACATAGAAGAACATAAATTGGTGGGCAAAAGTCAACATGGTTTCTGTAAAGGGAAATCGTGATTTACTAATCTATTAGAGTTCTTTGAAGGGGTCAAAAAACATGTGGACAAGGGGGATCCAGTGGACATAGTGTACTTAGATTTCCAGAAAGGCTGACAAGGTCCCTCACCAAAGGCTCTTACATAAATAAAGTTGTCATGGGATAAGAGGGAAGATCTTTTCATGGATTGAGAACTGGTTAAAAGATAGGGAACAAAGGGTAGGAATAAATGATACATTTTCAGAATGGAGAGGGGTAACTAGTGGTGTTCCCCAAGGGTCAGTCCTAGGACCAATCCTATTCAACTTATTCATAAATGATCTGGAGAAAGGGGTAAACAGAGAGGTGGCAAAGTTTGCAGATGATACTAAACTGCTCAAGATAGTTAAGACCAAAGCAGACTGTGAAGAACTGCAAAAAGATCTCACAAAACTAAGTGATTGGGCAACAAAATGGCAAATGAAATTTAATGTGGATAAATGTAAAGTAATGCACATTGGAAAAAATAACCCCAACTATACATAGAATATGATGGGGGTTAATTTAGCTACAACTAATCAGGAAAAAGACGTCCACGCAGTGTTCAGCTGCAGTCAAAAAAGCAAACAGGATGATAAGAATCATTAAAAAGGGGATAGAGAATAAGATGGAGAATATCTTATTGCCCTTATATAAATCCATGGTGCACCCACATCTTGAATACTGTGTACAGATGTTGTCTCCTCATCTCAAAAAAGATATACTGGCATTAGAAAAGGTTCAGAGAAGGTCAATTAAAATGATTAGGGGTTTGGAACGGGTCCCATATGAGGAGAGATTAAAGAGGTTAGGACTTTTCAGCTTGGAAAAGAGGAGACTAAGGGGGGATATGATAGAGGTATATAAAATCATGAGTGATCTGGAGAAAGTGAATAAGAAAAAGTTATTTATTTGTTCCCATAATACAAGACCTAGGGGCCACCAAATGAAATTAATGGGCAGCAGGTTTAAAACAAATAAAAGGAAGTTCTTCACACAGCTCACAGTCAACTTGTGGAACTCCTTGCCTGAGGAGAAGGCTAGGACTATAACAGTTTAAAAGAGAACTGGATATGTTCATGGAGGTTAAGTCTATTAATGGCTATTAGCCAGGATGGGTTACGAATGGTGTCCCTAGCCTCTGTTTATCAGAGGGTGGTGATGGACAGCAGGAGAGAGATCACTTGATCATTACCTGTTAGGTTTACTCCCTCTGGTACCTGGCATTGGCCACTGTCGGAGACAGGATACTGGGCTGGATGGACCTTTGGTCTGACTCAGTATAGCCATTCTTATGTAAGTAGCCATAAGTAAACTGGGTTTAAAAAAAATCCATTCACTTACGATATTAAAAGAAGGTGACCTTGATAACATACAGTATGTAGAGAGTCTCCCTGAGTGCCTGCTCCACAATATCCCTCCCTCAACTCAATGGAAATGCTGATATTCAGCTGCAACAGGGACCTCTTTTGGACCCTACTATGATGAGTGAACTTCAGTCACTTGAACATAGCCTTTTTGAACTGATTAATACACACAGCTTTATCTTATTTATTGTGTCTTCCCCCACTCCTTTTTCAAATGACTCACTGTTAAAGAAAGATTTATTTAAATTCTTCAGTGAAGTTCTCTTCTAATGCAAACCGTGATTCTGCCTCTAGCAGTACGAGATGCAGTAACTCAATAGTCCTAAGATTTCTTTTCTTAATTCTTAAATGTTTCCCTTCCTCCTTCCCTTGTGGGATAGGTGAGAAAAGCGATTGCCTCCAGTGCTTAATGCATCACACAACTCAAAAACTCACTGCATCCTTGTAATTTTGAATCCCAGCCCAGCTGGTGGTTCCTGGATTTCAGACTCTGAATATGAGTTCAGCACTTTTAAATCAATCACTCTGAACAGTATTTCTGTCAAGGAGAAACCTTTTTTTGGTGGTGGGGGGGTGGAGGGGGGCGGAGGCAGGAAGGCTTTCTTTATTTTCAGAGGCAGGCCCTGAGAAGTGAACACACTCATAAATGTATCCAGCATGTAGAGAAATATTAAATCATATAAAATTCTTTCCATTTATTTAGAGTGATTGTTCTATTCCCCTTGTCTCTCAATCCAAGGAAGATTTCTGTACTTCACTGGATTTGCAAATAGCTCTGCTTTTTTCCATTTATTTGTGTTTCCATGTCAATGAAAACACTTCAGAATGTTTTAGTAATTAATAGACTGATTATATGGAGCATTGCCCTCTCTGCAGAATCAGTAGAGCTCAACTGTATACAGTCTATACAGATATTAGCTAAAGAAAATTCTCCCTTTGCTCACGTGGATGGGGTCTGCACTGTTTGGAGCAGAAGGCTTTGAGTTGTATTCTGGTTGTCACCATGATCTGAGAGTGCAGCTCTGAAGTCCTAGGTGGACAATTACTCTTTAAAAAATGGAATCCTCCTAAGTTGGATCATGTTATCTTTTGGACTTAAAAAAAAATCCACCCATTTATGAAAATATGTTATGAAGTGATTCACTTTTGTTAATGGTCCTTAACAATCCTCCTTCTCCTTCCTCAGTATCATGTTGCACCAACCTTAGTTGGGCCCAAAAAACTGGTTGTGACTTGCTACACAGTTTACCAACAGTTTCTAGTTTGTTCCACTGCGATCCTTGGACCACATGCTCCCTTCTCCCACAGCCTCAGCACATATCCTATGGTGCCATCTTCCTCTGAGAAGTCAGATTAATCAGAGAATTAAGTTCAGGTTTCTTGCATTGTAGTGCAGACAGAATCATTGAGGGAGGTCTGCAGAAAAACTTGAATCAGGCATTTTTAAAGTTAATTATGTATGGACAGTTATTTTCTTTATAGTTTAATATTTAAATTTATAAATGTATCATGTCAAAGCAGATATTATAAATGTCATGAACATGGACTGGAGCTAACATTTTAAAGGTGTTTTATGCATGTTAACTTGGTTTATATTTGCAGAACCTTTTACAAAAGATACAAGAAATACGTGAAAGTGTGTTGTGGTATAAAGATATTATTGGAATGAGTTTGGGGTAGTTGCTTTACTCACAACGAGTAGAGCTGGTTGAAAAATAGACATTTTCATGAAAAACTTTGAAGTTTCAAATTTATTTTCATGCTGAAGTGTTCAAAATGGACCCAAGATTTTTGAAAACAAAAAGATCTGAAATGGTCTCTGGGGAATTTTTTAATTAAAAATGTTACCGAGACATTTATCAAAATGTTTCACTATGGAAAATCATAACCATTTTGATAACACTGACAATTTTTTATGAAAAATGTTTTTCATGTTTTTAAAATAAGGTACTTTTGAACAGCAACAAAAAATTATTCAGAAAATTTCAACCAGCTTTATTCACAAGTGGTGAATTCCTGAGTTAGAGCTATTGGGTACTGATCACATTTGAAAAAAATGGCAGCTTATTTTAAGTTTCAGAGTAACAGCCGTGTTAGTCTGTATCCGCAAAAAGAAGAACAGGAGTACTTGTGGCACCTTAGAGACTAACAAATTTATTAGAGCATAAGCTTTCGTGGACTACAGCCCACTTCTTCGGATGCATATAGAATGGAACATATAATGAGGAGATATATATACACACATACAGAGAGCATAAACAGGTGGGAGTTGTCTTACCAACTCTGAGAGGCCAATTAATTAAGAGAAAAAAGAGAAAAGAAAAAAAAAACTTTTGAAGTGATAATCAAGCTAGCCGAGTACAGACAGTGTGATAAGAAGTGTGAGAGTACTTACAAGGGGAGATAGTCAACGTTTGTAATGGCTCAGCCATTCCCAGTCCTTATTCAAACCGGAGTTGATTGTGTCTAGTTTGCATATCAATTCTAGCTCTGCAGTCTCTCTTTGGAGTCTGTTTTTGAAGTTTTTCTGTTGTAATATAGCCACCCGCAGGTCTGTCACTGAATGACCAGACAGGTTAAAGTGTTCTCCCACTGGTTTTTGAGTATTTTGATTCCTGATGTCAGATTTGTGTCCATTAATTCTTTTGCGTAGAGACTGTCCGGTTTGGCCAATGTACATGGCAGAGGGGCATTGCTGGCACATGATGGCATAGATCACATTGGTAGATGTGCAGGTGAACGAGCCCCTGATGGTATGGCTGATGTGATTAGGTCCTATGATGATGTCACTTGAATAGATATGTGGACATATCCCGATGCCAACTCTGTCCACTTGTCCCCTTGTAAGTACTCTCACACTTCTTATCACACTGTCTGTACTCGGCTAGCTTGATTATCACTTCAAAAGTTTTTTTTTTTTTTTTCTCTTTTTTCTCTTAATTAATTGGCCTCTCAGAGTTGGTAAGACAACTCCCACCTGTTTATGCTCTCTGTATGTGTGTATATATATCTCCTCATTATATGTTCCATTCTATATGCATCCGAAGAAGTGGGCTGTAGTCCACGAAAGCTTATGCTCTAATAAATTTGTTAGTCTCTAAGGTGCCACAAGTACTCCTGTTCTTCTTTTTGCAGCTTATTTTAGTTGCCTCTCTGTATTCACTTAGGTGCAGCTCAGAGTTTCACCCTTAAGGTTGTCATGGGATCAGAGGGCGGGGCCCCCGAAATTGCTTTGCCCCAGGTCCCCTGAATCCTCTGGGTGGCCCTGTTCCCTGAAGTGGGGAAGGGTTCCAGCAGCAGGAACCTGACAGCCTTTTCCTCACTGCTGGAGTCTTTCCCTGCAGTGGGGAAGGGCTCCAGAAATGGGGAGCTGCCAGACCCTTTTCCCACTGCTGGAGTGTTTTCCTGCAGTGTGGCAAGGCTCCAGCAGTGGGAGGCAGTGTGACCCTACACTGCTCAAAATAGCAGTGTAGAGGGGAGGCATGGGCTTGGTCCATTAGAGAACATGTAGGGTATGTTTTCCACAGCTTTCAAGTGTATCTTCACTGGCTTAATCCATGCCTCCCTGTCTACACTGCTATTTATACCTGTGCTAAGGGGGCTATGCATGTACGTACACTGCACGCTTCCAAAAGAATCCTATGGCGTAGACACACGCTAAGAGGCACAACACAAAACCGATTATCTAGGGGAGAAGGAGCTATGGTATCTTTAAACCACTTTTACGCTCTCCCACAGCTTCTGGCATAATTTAGACAGCTCAGAGTGCCAGATTATGGGATACAGCGCTGCCCAGAATCTCCACAGTGCTACGTGCTTCATCCCTGCCCTTGTCACACCCTTCCTGTCTCCAGCCCTGACATTGGTATGTCCCCTATGCATACCAGGTCTTGTGAGGGGTTCCTTGGAAGGCAGTCTCATCCCTTTAACTTCAGATTCCCATTTTTGAAAACGTTGGCCATATATTTTGTGTTGCAACAAATGAAATGTAGCCACATGGATTGTCTTCTGCATCACAACAGTTGGGTGTGTGGAGGGCAGTCCATCAAAAATAGAGGTGTTTTTATTCACCCTCTTCCTTCCACTCATTTACCTTGACTGTCTCCTACTTAGTTCTTGTCTTCTCTTCCTTTAGAATTCCCTGTAGTGGTAGAGTACAGACTAGCAGGGCCGGCTCCAGGGTTTTTGCCGCCCCAAGCGGCGAGGAAAAAAAAAAAAAAAAAAGCCGGGATCGGCGGCAGCTCCACCGCACCACTTTCTTCTTTGGCGGCAAGTCCTTCCCTCGGAGAGGACCGAGGGACCCGCTGCCGAAGAGCCCGACGTGCCGCCCCTTCCCCTTGGCCGCCCCAAGCACCTGCTTGCTGGGCTGGTGCCTGGAGCCGGCCCTGCAGATTAGGCAGTCTCTAAGACTGTCTGCTCTGCTTTGAGGGTAACTATAAGGGATGCTCAGAGAATCACATTCAAGGACTTTCTCTGCCAGAGCATGAGGCGAATGCTATTCCCATAGCCAGGCTGTTGACTGCTGGAGGCTAGAAAAAGGAGCTGAATCTGCAAACTGACTTCTTGAGCCCCTCTAAAAGCAAACTTCCAAAAGCACCTGCTTTACCATGTTGACTCATGTTGAAAGCAGTATATTCCAGGCAGGAGGGGAGAAGGGGGCCAAAAAAAGAAATCCTTAGTCAGAGGCAGGTTTCTAAAGGTTGAAAGTTAGTACCCTTATGCATTATGCTGTTTTAATAACTGAAAGGAAAAGTATTTAAAACAGAGCTCTTAAATGTCTAAGCTGGGTGCGGAAGAATGTTTTCCCCCAGTTGGGCCCCTTACCATATGTACAGTATTATTACTGTAACTGTATTGTACTATGAATGATTTATGTAGTGATTTATCCACTCTACCATGACTGTCACCAATATCTATTATCAGCTCATATTCAACCCTTTTACAATGGAAATATATGTAACTTTGTATGCTGCTGCATTACTTGCTTTTTAAGCAATAAGATACTACAGGGTGTGCATTATTGGCCACTAGAGCATGCCTCCATGTGTTCATTAAGCACAAGTCTGGAGACAAAGCGCTCACCCACTGTAGGAGCATGATTTAAGGCCAGTCATGTGTACCCAAAATCATTTTACTGTGATTATAAAGTGAACATTGTCCATTTTAAAATGTTTTTAAATGAAAGTTTGGTCTGTATCAAACTAATCTTGTTATGAAAAGCAGGCAGGAAAAGGAAAATGGGGGAAGGGGAATGAAACTTATTTTGGTGCAATTTTGAAGCTGCTAAAAACCTGTAAGTGTCATTTCTTGCTTTCATAGCTGGTGCTGCTTTAAAGTCTAGTCCTGTTACTTGTGATCCAGTGGTTGCTCCTCTCAATACTGCTTCTCTAGCAAATGGGCCATTTTGAACTTTCATTTTCTGTTAAAATTAAATCAGGGGAACTCGACAACTCAAGACTGGTGGGTTTTTTTTAAAAAAAAGTCACTATACCAAATTCAGCCCATTTTTGTTAGTAACCAAAGTTTGTTATTTTCCCCCCCATCTGATGGCTGTTTGGTTTGGTGGACTATATTAAATGAGTTGGTAGTGTCAGTCCAATTCCTACTGTACTGAACTGACAGAAACCGAACTATCCTCTCTCCACAAGAAATTGTCACTCTTAGGATTTTAGGCACATTTCTGGGACAGTTTGGGGAAGCTTACCCAGAGGCAGCACATACTGTACCTGTTCCAGGGATAACAGAGGATCCATTCTGCAGGGTGGCCAATTCAACAGTAAATTCACTTAAAGAGAGGGAAGAGTGGTTCCAGAGTGTTTAATACTCTCAGTTTCTATTAAAAAAATACATTGGAAGATCAAAACAGCCCAGCTGCCAGTGAAATGAGATAAAAATGGCATTTGGGCAGATAGACTTCAAAATGTACTGCTCCTGCTTTTTTATTTCTTCAGTGGTTTAGACCTGACTGGCACTTCCAGTGCAGTTTTTCTGATGGTTGGGCTGTTTTTTCTTTTTCAGACTCTTTTTTTTTTTTTTAATATTTATTTATTTATTTTTAAGGCGAAAGGGAGAAGAGAGGACTAATAAGGGCATCTGATGTGTCCTTTGTAATAAGTTGGGAAAGATCCTAAAAACCCACCTTCCAAAAGAAGTCTGTTCAAAGTGGTAGAGGGAAGGCACTAAGGAATGATTCTATATAGAAAGTGATCCAAGTGGTGATCCAAGGCATTAGAAGATAATTGAATAACCTTAACATGAATAAAATATACTTATCAGTTTTCCAGTAATTATGCATCTCCTGCATTGTTATAGTGAAATAAAATACAGTATTTTATTTCATTATATGGAAACCTTGGACCCCCTATTGGCATCATATTCCCCTGGGGTCTTTAGAATGAGGACGTGCCTTTGGAGATACAACCTTCAGTTCCAACCAACACTGCAGCAGCATCTCAGTGGTGGATCTACAGGATTCTCTCTCTCTCTCTCTGCAGTTGGAAGGTGCAGGACAGGGGCTGGGCTCCTCTGGATTCTACCTCCCAAATCTATTAGTAAAAACCCTGGAGGTTAACCCACTCTACCTTGTCACTTGGTAATATGGAGCACCTCTTTTGGCAGGTCCCATAGGTAACTGAGGTTGTGATGAGTTGCTTGCAGTGTGGCTCCAATGTAGGTATTTGGAAAAAAGATAAGAGCTATTGGATCCAGTGCAGAGGCCCTCCAGGTAGATGGCCCTGTATCTCTGGTACATACTGAGATTCTTGTGGGTCCCATGATATCTGCAAGTCCTGGGGGTTAGATCTTTGTCTTTCAAACACTGCCGCAAATGGAAGAATTCTTAAGAAACTTGGCAAGTTTCTTCTTCCCCTTTGTAGGTTATTCTTATGTTGGGGAGAACGGAGCCCTAAAATGGCACCAGTGGTCACCGCTATAATTTTTTTTACAATCCTACAGACATGTATGTATGTACAGCAACATAAACTTGATTTGGAAGAAAATAGATTTAAAAAGTAGAAGGTATCCTAAAGATTTACTTCTTGTTTTATTACTGGCATCTGGATATGAAAGGACATAATTTAGGTAGCTAGATCTAACTGGCATTTTTGATGTACTCTATATACTTATACCCACACCCCAATAACCGCCTCTCATACTGCACCCCCGTTACAGACTTATGTATATCATATATTACTGTACTTATCTTGATCCCAGTTGGTCTTAAATATATTACTGATGCTTAAAAATTTTTTGTTTTAGCTATCTGTGCATGTTAAACATAGGATCCTAGCAAAATGTCATTGTCAAAACATGCTACTTTCTTATACCCTCATAGTTTCTTACACATTTATAACTAACTGCTTTATTACTGCACAGATACACATTTGCAGTCTCACCCATTGCTAAATGGTATAGCAGAAAAGTTGTGGTGGTGGGTTTTTTTGTTTTTTGTTTTAAAGTGAGGCCTGCAAGAACAGAGACAGCTGCCAATGTCTCTCAGTACAAGCTTGTCCATAGGAAGTGGCAGAAGGGGGACTCTAACTGGCTTCATGTGGAACTGGTGGTGTCTTCTTAGCCCTCCCCCATAGGGAGATGGTCATAGGTGTCCAGCAGTAAACAGTCAGTGTCACTTTCCAGCCATGCCTTATGTGCCCAGAGGCTGTAAAAGTAGGAGGAAGAGGTGCTTCTGGGGATTTCATGCTCTTTGCTGGTGTCCATGCCCTTGGTGGGGTTTGAGGAGAGCAGGCTGTGGCCCTGGCTGGACTGCTCTTACCTCTTGCTCCAGTGATGAAGCCATGAAGCTGCTGCTGGTGTAATTTGACTCTTAGGGAAATAGTTTGTTTCTCTCTTAGCTTGTGTAGGCAGGGAAAGTGGGCTGCTGTTCAACCTTTGTGCTTCTTACACATGCTCTCCACCACTAGTATCATAATCTAGGACCATCTCTCCTCCCTGCCCCCTGGGGTTACCAGCCCTCCAGGATTGTCCTGGAGACTCCAGAAATTAAAGATTAATCTTTAACTAAAGATTGTCACGTGATAATTCCTCCAGGAATTAATCCAACCAAAACTGGCAACCCTGCCCCAATGGTGCAGCAGCCTGGTTCCCAGGTGCTGGCCTTACCCATGGGAGAATTTGTCCTCTATGTTCCTACCATGGTGAGTAACTCATGGCCCCCTCCCACATTCAGGGAGAATGGATGAGGGCACTTGTATACCAAGATAAGTACCTTACGCATGGTTAAGGCAGACAGAACTCTATATAGACTGTAAGATCAATCCTTTAGGGAGTGACAGCAGTGATCTGTCACAATGAAACATAAAAGCCTGCTACTTTACTTATTGTTAATTGGGGGTGTGCTGTATATTGTGTTGTCATGTGCTCATTTTACATTCATTACTGGGCTACACCCTAAGATTACTCATGAATACCAGCTAGTGCGCAACAAGGCTGCCTGCATTCACGTTGTGTCCTGCATTGAGCACATTACACTGTGATCTGGTATTGGCTTCCATTTTGTTGTAGGGGAATCATAGACCTCAGGAGGTCATCCAGTCTAACCCCCTGCTGCTCAAAGCAGGGCCAATCCCCAGACAGATTTTTGCCCTAGATCCCTAAATGGCCCCCCTCAAGGATTGAACTCACGACCCTGGGTTTAGCAAGCCAATGCTCAAACTACTGAGCTATCTCTCCCATCCTGTAAAATGTTGTTTTTAACCTTACACTGTAAGTGGCTTTGTTCCTGACTGCCTCTCCATATCTAATTTCACAACAATTGAAATCAGCTGAGGTGCAGCAAGCTACCAATTTAACTGGCATAGGGCTTGTAACAGGTCATTATCAGGTAAAAGTCCTCATCAAAGGTCCTCCTACAGAGCTAAATGTAAAACCCATCTTTTCAGCCATGCTTTCCTGTAGAAGCACCCTCACTTTCATACTTAGATGTCCGCCAAAACTTAAAACCAAGCCTACTTACTTCTTGTTAGCAGAGAAGGGTGAGACGTATTAATGTTAGCCCTTTTACTTGTGGAAGGCACTCAGACACTATAGTGACAAGCACTATGTAAGAATCTAGATCAGGGGTCGGCAATGTTTGGCACACAGCTCACCAGGGTAAGCACCCTGGCGGGCTGGGCCAGTTTATTTACCTGCTGACGCGGCAGGTTCGGCCGATCGTGGCCCCCACTGGCCGCGGTTCGCCGTGCTGGGCCAATGGGGGCGGCAGGAAGCGGCGCGGGCAAGTGATGTGCCTAGATTTTTGATAGGGCATAATCAGAGAAGAAGTCCTTGAATCTGGAAATGACTCTCCAGCCTCTGGGATCAGGAGAGTCCAGACTTATGGACCTTATGGGCTCAATGCATGGCCTATTTATTTCCCTGGCTTTTTCTGATGAGGTGGGCCAACTGAAGTAGAACTGTTTTGAAGGGGGGAGATTTTAGTTATGGTGGTTTGAGGGTTTAGTGAATATCAGTCCATTAGAACTTAGTATGATTATTTAATAAAAATTACAAGGGCACCTATAATTTGGGATTAAGTCTCTTTGGTAAAGCAAAGCAAATAAAAACAATTACAGTAATTAAAGTTGTAGGGTTGGTTTCTGTATGAATTGACACTCAGTCTTTGCTCATGGAGGTGGGTGGAGGTAGACAGAAGGCTGTTTGCATATTGATAGGGCAGGATGCAGCTGGGAGGAAACTAGAAATTCTGTCATAGGGTCTGCAAACAATCTAGTGACATCAAATGGATGCCAGTGCTTGCCTGAAATCAGTAACAGGGAAGATAATGGAAGGAAGACGAAATAAAGAAAAAAGAGTACTATCCATTTTTTCAGCATGCTGTCCTGTCTTTGACACATACCAGTTTCCTGTGTGTTTGTATGTGTGCGCACGCGCTTTTAGCCTACTTAGTTGTGTGTCAGCTTCTTACCAAACCCCGGAAAGCACCCCTTGGCTGGCCTCATTTTTTAACTCAGTAACTTATTACGGTAAAGTTGTAGTTAATAGTTTCTGGAAAGATGATAGCAGTCTGTCTTTAAATGTACACACTTTGGGCTAAATGTTGAGAAATCACAGGTATGTAATGCAAATCCTGGGTGTGCCAGCCAAGCCTGTAGGAAAAAAAGCTCGTTAGGATTAATCTCTGGCTGGGTGACTAATGCAAAGGGAATGAGTTACTTTCCTCCCCGAGACTGCAGAGATTTTGACATAGCTTTCAAAGGGGTTCTACTGGAATGTAGCTGGTCACTTTGTGCAGTTAGGTATGTTATCTGGTGCAGAAACCCTTGCTTTAGACCTCAAAATAGCATAGTAAATTAGAGACACACACAACAGCACATTCCATACCAGGGCTTAAAACAAAACCTCACACCCAGTTTGGACTAACTGAGTTACGTAACTATCCAACATACTTTAAGAGCATTAAGAGCAGCAGCATATGAGAGCTGTCTTACCTCCTGTTTTGTTTCTAGAGCTTTGCCAGATTTTTATGTTTGAAGATCCATGAATATGACGTGATGCATTTGTTATATCCCATCTCAATCTTGTTTCCACAGTGACTTTCACATGTAATATTAGCAAAATGACTTGCTGCCCTAGCTTACTAATGCCATGCATATGTTAGTAAGGAGTAGCTGAAGAAGTGTCATTTTATTGATTGATCTATGCAGTCTTTCTTAGGTAGAATACTACTTACTGCAAAAGTTTGTATAAGACAATAGGATATTTTTTTTATGTTTTTTGATTTTGTTGTTGTTGTTGCAAGTGTTGTAAACAGCTATTAGCAGTCAAAATTATCAATGGTATGTAATTGTTAGCCCCATAAAAAGAAAAATAAATGGCTGTCTTACCAATAAACTACATAGAACGGACTGACACACAGAAAATTTCACCATAACGTATGGTATTTCATCACGTCGCAGTGCATTCCAAGTAATTTACCATTGCAGTTGTAGTTTCAGATTGAAAATCTTTATTTTTTCCTATGTCCACCAATTTTTTTTTTTTATTTCATCTGTATTACATATTTTATTGTAGGTATTTTATCAGTCTTGGTGAGGATATTAGCAGAGCCTTCTAAAACTCTTGCCAATTTTCAAAGAGAATTAACAGAAAGGGTAGATTTTCCTGATAATCCTTTTAAAATTAAAATATAACACCAAAACATTGTTTAAGTGACATTGAGGGTCTGACCTAAACCAACTAAAGCTGGGAAATTCAAAGTGAACAGCTGACACTCTCTGGTTAAGTGCTCATTGTGCTTATGTATTGAAGCCAGAGACTGGGAAACCTCAAAAGATTCAGAGGTCAATTCAGATAATATCCAAACTTTTGGATGCTTATCTCAACCCCGTTAGTCTGGAGAATGGGCTAGAAATCTTCAGGATCAGGCTTTCTTGTGAGAAATGCAGCATTTCCTCATTGATCCGAACATGGCGGCAAAATGAGGACTGACAGATGCATAAAATCCATTCATGTAACAGGCCACAACTTTTAATAAACTTAAACTCAGGGAACAGGTACTATGCGCCCATCACCCATACTCTCCTATACCAGGAATGAGGTGGTTCCAATGTGGGGTTTATAGGGCTCCTACCATATCATCCGTAACTCTGGGTGGCTCAACTCAGCTCACTCAAGAGTCCTACCCTTCCATGCTTTCTACAAGGGAAACAGAGGATGCAGAAGTGTGGGGACCTCACACTGTGAGGGCCACAAGATCTCAGTCTTTCCCATGAGCCTATCAGCAAAATCACTGGCCTTTTGCCTCAGCAAGCCCTTCATTGTATCTTTTTAACTGCACTGGAAACTGGCTGCAAGTTGTGACAAATTAACATCGCAACCAAGTAACTTAGGTATTAAGCACATTTTTGCTTAACCTACTGTGGCTCAAATGTGCTGCAAAGAAGGTGAAAAGTCTTCCCAGGCCTCTGCCAATTGACTGTATGGCAGAAAAAATGTCTTTGTCCCCCAAGCAGGCAATTAGCTAGACCTTCAGCATCTGCAAGGCCGGATTCCGATGCCTAGTTTAGACTCCAGATGGTCCATGCTCTGCACCCCCATTGAGGTGACTGGGTGGAATTTTTGATCAATTCATGATGAGCATGACTCTGCTTGCACTAAGTAGTTGTGCTTCCTTCCCCGCTTAGCAGTAAAAAAGCAAGTTGTTACACAAAATATTTTTAACCAATAGAAAGGGACCTGAGCCACAAAGTTGTGATCAATGTCTGGTCTTACCTAAAATTTGGAGTGCTCTGATCCCACATTTTCTTTCTGACCCATCTTTATTTAAAAAAAATTACTACACTTTTTTAAAATATCAAAGGTTCAAGTTTTGTCCTGTTTTAGTTTTGATCCAAATTGTGCTATTCTGCTTTTATCCAAACTAGTTCACCATACAGTGGTACATTGGGTATGTGGGTATTAGCTTCATACACTTATCTGATATACAGGCAATACTTGGGCACAGCAGGACTTGTACAAAGTATCTCTTATAATACTTCCATAATTCATGTGATTTGTATATCATTCTAGGAGTTGATGTTAAAACTCACTAAATATTCATTCTGACTTATCTAAGAAATATCCTGTGATGTTTCACAGCGCTAGTCCTTTAAAATGGATGGCAGTTTTTTGTACAGAAAAAGGAGCTTTGTATTCCCATAGCATTTACATTTTTCTTGAATAAGCTAAAACTCCAGTTAATCTGAGGCAGAAGAAAAGCTTTGCCTCTCAGCCACTAGCACTAAGGTTAGCCCATATTTTACTGAACTGTTGCAAGCAGAGCCTGGAATCACTGATTAATGCCAGAATCTCCTTTTAGTTTCTCTCTCAATGCATTACTTTAAAATTTGCATAATTGTTTAAAGTTGCACATTTTGCGGATACTGCCCCTGTTAAATGGTACAAGGAAACACATTACATTACATTACTGACAGGATCAAAACAGAAAGTGACACTTTTATGCAGTTGTGTATTTTGTGAACCAGGCCTGTAATTGGAATGTATTAATGATTTCCTTGACTCTGCCCTATGCAGCTCCGCCCCAGCTTCCCCCAAAATAATCCACGTAAACTCCAAGGATATTTAACACATTTTGAGCTGTCCAGTTCTATGTAGTTCCTTGTAAAGTAACTTGGAATGATGATTCCAGCTCTGTAAGACGTGTTCAGACAGAAACTCACACATACACATAGCAACACATAAAGCACGAACCTGTTAAGGATTTCACCTTTTAAGAAATGACAGAATAATTACAGGACAACATGTCCTTCATGACTAAAAACAACCAAGCTAAAGTGCTTTCAAGGCTGGCATGGCCTACTTCTCTACTGGCAAGCTGCATAAATCATAAATTGTTAAGGGATTGATTCATGCAATATGTGATAGAGGAGTCAATATAGTATGTGTGCGTATAAAATATGTACACACGCAGATACTGATCTAAATTCAGTTCTTAGTTATACATGTGAAAGAGCATACGTGTATATATATATCCAGGATACCCAGTCATGCTTTTCTAATGAAAGGTACATAAGTGCTTCCATTTTAAACTCTCTTCATGAGCGGTTTTTAATGGCTGTCAATTCAACCTCAGGCTGAGACTTGGTATATAAGAAGTTCTCAGCCCTGCAAGAATGTTTCTGGCTTTGTAAAAGACAAAAATTCTGTTACCTCATTTTACCTATTTTTTTGGCTGGATTAAGATTAAAATGTTATGTTTTAAAAGAAAAAAAATCTTACCCTACCTACGTACACACTAAGGCTCTATTTTTCTAAAACCGTGTTGGCATTTTGAGGTACATTAATGGCCCTTGGAAGGTCAGTTTGGGTGGATAAGTGGTAAATTTTCTTGCAAGCCTCTATGACGTGATATGCTGCCATTGTCTTTCAGATACTGTGGATATTCTATACTAGTAAGGTGGGGTTTCTCTTTCTGTACATTCTACTGTTCAGACTGCAAATATGCTCCTGTTTTAACTAAGGCCAAGGGACTCCTGAAGGATCCAAATGCAAGAGTGACCCAACCGCTGCAGGTTTGGTCGGAAATTAAAGTTGTCTAGAAATCAAACCTACAAGAAAATTGTACCTACTCCAAGCCCTGGGAACTTCTTCTCCTCAGCCTTAACTTTGAGGGACAAAGGACCCTTTATAGAGCTTCTGTTTGTGCATGAACAATTTTGCACACAGACATATAGACTGTTTTTGAGCACGGTCATCTGCATGTGCAGGCATTAGATTCTGTTTTTTGTTCATGCAGATAATAGAATTTACATGCACAAAACTCGTTTTGGCTCAGTGTAGAGCTTGGGAGGACAGGTACTTAAGGTTTGAAGGACAAATGAACAGCAGGGGGCTGGTGGGATATATGGTAGCTGGGTTTGGAATATTGAAATAGAGATGCCACAAAGTAAAGATAAAGGTACAGTTCTCATCTGTGTCTGAATTTCACTGAGTACAAAAGGAATTTAAATACAAAGAGCAAAGTAACAATAGTATTAAAGGTATGCAATTGAGTTGGCACCCACCTTTTGCAAGCAGCCACTCTGGTTGGATGTGTCTGTGTCCTTTCAGTTCTGGTGATCTCTTTCAGAGGTTCTCAGGCAGTTTTTTCCCCCCCAGCAACTCAGCCCTCCTGCCAAGTCACACACACTATCTGCATGTGAACCAGAACATACCCCTTCCAGAGTATACTATCCACCCGGGCCCATCTCAGTACCCCTCTGGTGGTGTCTATAGCCCTCCCTGGGCTCAGTCTTTAAGTAGTCCTAGCCCTGGTATGGCACCGTATCCCCAGGGCTTCCTTCCTGAAGACACTATTTTCCTGCGGCCCTCCCTGGACTCAGTCCCTACTCAGTCTCAGCAGCCAGCCAGGAGCTTCTTCATTGCTCCCCTGGTCCCTGCTAGCAAATTGGTTTTGGTTCAGTCCTAGCAGCCACCTAGGAGCCTCTCGCTCCCCCAGTCCCTGCCCACACTGAGCTGTCTGTGGCCCTGCTTCTCTTCCAGCCAGGTACACAGTACTTTTTTCTCCAGCTCCAAGCAGAAACTAACTGCTGCTGTGTTCTGCAGCTCCTTGTATATGGTCCTCCTGGCCCCCGATTGGCCGTTCCAGCAGCTCCTCTGATTGGGTGCTTCCTCGCAACCAATCTAGGCCACTTGGAGGACCTCTCCATCACTCCTTTCCTGGGATGGATGTGACAGAACCCTGAGGCCTCCAGCAGGGGACCTTTGGGCTTAGTCCACCCCATCACAAGGTGATTTTCCATTATGAAAAGTGCATTCGAGACCAAAATTTTCCCTCCGTACACATACTAGTAATTTTCTCACCTTTGGGGCCCAGTTCAGTGACAGCCTTTCCACCGCCTTTAATGTCATTTCAGTTGGACCCTAATACCTCACCTTATTAGTATTAGAATTGTTAAATTATTCAGTGGAGACTGTAGACCATAATAGGCCACTATCCTCAACTGGTGTAAATCTGTGTAAATCTGTGTAACTCCACTGATGTCAGAGGAGCTACATCAATTTATGCTAGCTAAGGATCTGGCCCTATAGGTTTAGATACATAAAAAGGATTTTGAAGTGATGTAAATTCCCTAGTCTCCTATTTACCATCAACATCATCACATTTAGGGAAATTTGCATCCAGATCCAAACTTTGCAGTTTAGATCCTCATCTAATTTCAGACACAGCCCATGACCCAAACCGGAACCATTGCAGGTTGAGAACTATAATCTGGGATCCGATTTAAATTGGCAACAGTCAATAAATTATGGTATCAGGCCCATTACTAGGCCCTGTCCTACATTCCTATTCATACAAACACTTTTTGAAATCAGTAGGGGTCTCCCTGGTGTCAATGGGAGGTTTTCCTGAGTAAGGACTTGACTTTATTTCAGTGTTCAGGTTGTATGATATCAAGACCACTACAGCAATACGCTTATGCACCATGGGGTGAAATATGGATGGAATAGCAGCCTTAATTCTGAATTTCTTGGCTTGTCAGTTCGTTTTATATATCATTAAATTGTTCTGTGAAGGCTTTAGCCACATGAGTCCCATTAGAGTCATTGGGCCATATTCTCAGCTGGTGTAAATCAGTGCTGCACCATTAAAGTAAATAAAACGCTGCTGATTTTCATGAGCTGAGGATCCGGCCCATTAGGAGTGACGTGGCTATAAAACCTTGACAGCACTTTGGAAGCGATACCCCTTCAGTGCTGCTGCAATGTAGTTTTTATGATATTTCTGAGAAACCCACTTCTGTGTGGCTCAAAAGCACTAACTAACTCCCATCAACTTTATTCCCACTCCATAACTATTAATACTAATAATAACTAATGTTCTAAGTTATTGCTATCCTCTGCATCTCCCAGTGTATGTTTGTCTAATTTTTTGCCTGTTTCTTAGATTGTAACGGTATTTGTCTTGTTCTGTATATGTACACAAACATACAGAGAATGTTATTAGCAGGGATTGTCTTGTACAGTGCAATAGCCATGCTTAACAAATACTGTTCTGTATGTGTGTGTAATACATGGAATACATTATTAGTGGGAGCCCTTTATTTGTCTTGTGTGACAGGTGTAATCCAGGTGCTTAATAAATAATATACACACATGGATAAAATTGTATACTAAATGTCTTGAAACACCTTCCTTTTTCACTTGGTAACTAATGAAATTATTCTTAGGCAAGAACATATTGTGTTAGAAGTTCCAGTGTCTAGACTGAACTCCATTGCACTATTGGCTGTGCCAATGATTTGGCATAAACAGTTGAGGTCGTTTTTTCTGACAGGCAAGACATTGGAAAGTGTGTTGCAACAATTTCCTTCCAATTACCCTCTTGCTGTGGAGGGTGGGGATTCATACTTGGTGAGATGTGGCAGTAAGCATGCATGTGCTTTTCTGTTATATGCTGGCTAGATCCTTGGTAAGCATAGGAAGAATATCGAGACATCCATTTTTCCAGCTGCACAAATAATGGCAACACTGATCTGTGACCAAATGGTTTCTAGCAATTTTCTTTTTATGTTCCATGGTAATATTGGAAAAATCTACCCCTAATTCAAATGAATCTTTTATTTGGTATATGTCTCCATTTGACAAATAAAATGTGTGGATGGTCCAGAATGTGAGACAGTGTCACTAAACGTACTGCATATACACCCCACTACAAAATACATAATGGCATTCTGGGTTGGAAGCTATGTAACCCATCTACAGCTGTTCACTTACCATGTGTAGCTAGTGGTTTGGATGTAATATATATATATTTTTTTTAATCCATGAAGGGCCAGATTTTCAGACTGGCTCTTAGGAAGAAGGAGGGAAATAGTGGGAAGTCAAGAAAAGATGAGGGACTTTTTAGTATGGAGTGTGTGGCGATAATATCCAGACATGTCACCACATTAATTCCATAATGCATACTTCTTCTAGTAGCCATGACACTGGGAAATTTATTTATCATTTATTCATATAGCTTCCTGTGTTGCTCAGCAATGTAGTGTCTGAGTGCCTAAGGGAAACCTGTAGAAGCTTCAGATTATGTTGTGCCTCAGTTCCGGTAAATAAAAGCTAAGTAGCATGCATCATCCAATCTGAACATTCCCCCTATTGTTTCTAATGGGCCATTGTAGATCCAGTCAGGACTGAAGCTCAGGCTTTAGACATCTTGCAAGATTGCATGAAGAAAGCATGGAGCACATCCAGAACCCAGTGATGTTTGTTTTGGGGCCCCTGACCATGGCCTGTTTAATTATTGATGCTCTGGCTAAAAACAGCGATAGGAAAAGGCATAGTTTAATCTTTGGAGAGCTGTTTGGAGAATGGAGGCTAGGGAGACTTGCTTTATATAGCAATATCCCTCTTCTTTGAAATCTGTACAATTATAAAAAACTGGTCATTGTCTGCCCTTGTGTGCATCTGTATTCAGACACAGGTACATGGTATGCTAACTAAACCAGCATAACTTCTCTTAATTTTTTGTATATATATTTTTAGTCATTGCATTTTAGACCATAATCCTCACCTAACTTGTTAAACTTTCATTAGGTATTGGGTGCCAAATTCAGGGGTGATGTGTAATTTGGACTCTGTGTGCCTTATTCAAGTTGGGGGGGGGGTATGAGCATGTTGATGAATAGATATGAATCTAGAAGGTATTTAAATTTGAGTAAAATGCACACTAAGGGGGTAAATTACATTACCTTTGACTCTCTCTAGACTTTAACTTAGAGCTAATTAAAATCACCTATAAATTCTTGAAAGCCTATTCCATAGTTGTTCTATACTAATACTTAGGACTAGAAAAGGGTCCGGGTGGCCTGCACAGAGTGTAAAAGGAATTCTTACTCCCCCTTTTTTCCTCAGGATCAATGGCCAAGTCCTGGGCTACTTAGGCATTTTTCTCTTAATTGGGTTGCCCATTCCTACTCTTGTTTAAATTCACACCCAGGGATAAATACAGAGTTAGTTTTTTCCTTCCTAGATATGGATATATAGCTCACAAATATTCAGGAAGATCAGAGAGGAGATGCTTTTCCAAAGGGTGGCAGGGGAAGGAACTGGCCCCTAGAAAGGGGAAGGAACTAGCTCCAGTGAGAATGTAACATATATCCTCATCTCTAAAAGTTTTTGAGAATTTAGAAAATTGTAAGTGCAAGTCAAAAGTACTGTATATTCCCAGGCAGCTTTAATTTGCATGACCAGCACTTACTCAGCACGGTACTATAGATGTTGGACACCTTGCAGCATTAAATGGGTCACATTTAACTGTTCTTGAACAATTAATCCTCTGTATTAGACATAAACAGGCTTTTTATCAGATATCAGGTGTCATGACTTCGCTTTTCACTACATTTTCTTTGATAAACATCTATTCATTGTGGAGACAAGGTGTGTGGGTAATATCATTTATTGGAACAACTTCAGTTAGTGAAAGGGACAAGCTTTTGAGCAAACCACATATATTCATTGTGGCCATTGCAAGGAAAGTTCCGCTTGCTAACTGTGTCTGAGTTTCCCCATGCATTCCCTATTGCATGTAAGCATAGGTGCTTATTCTGCACTTCTCTCATGTTTCTTTTTTTCACAAATGATTGTTCTTTAAATGCCAAATTGCCCTCAAATGTGTACATCTTGGAAGCCAGTGAGAGTTGGGTGCTTACATCTGAGCAAAAATTGTGACCCTCAGATGCCAGCACTGTAGTACAACATAATGTCTACTGCACTTTTCTAAAAGGTGTTTGAGTAGATTGACATTGATTATCTTCATTTTGTCACATAAATCCTTTGCCCCACTGCCCATGGAGCAATAACAGGGGATGTGAGGGACAGTTGTTTTTCAGAAACCAGAAAAGGCAAAATGATGAGCAGCTTTCAGTGCAGATAGAGGTGGCAGGGGACTTTTATCACCCATTTCACAAAAATCCAAATATTTCCTGTGTGATATCCAATGGAGTTTTTCTTTGTGATACATTACATATTAAAAATTGTTTTGTTCCCTTTTGTTTCTGGAAAAGAGATCCCTTTCCCAGTGTTCAAAATCTTTATTTAAATACCATCAAGCAAACCTACTTCAGAAGCTAGTGCCTGAGTATGGAAGTATACTTGCATTTTGGATATTTTTTAGCAGAATTTCATGAAGCCGTTGCATCCATTGCCAAATAGAAGAGCTGCAGTTTAAAAAAACAAAAAAGCTGGCTTGAACAAAGAAAGCTTTAAAAAGCCATCAGCGTATATTAGCATACTTTATTTAATCATCCTGTCATTAAAACTATGCTTTGCAGCAGAATTTGAAACTGTAACCTACTTCGAAGAAAGTCAAAAAGAGCCAGACTTCCAAAATTAAATTAAAACGGCAGGTGCAATTTTGTGTGCATTTGGATTGCACGGATTTATACACCTAAGATTTTGCATGTGCAAAAAATAGTTAATTTATGCTTGCAAATACAGTAGGCATGCACAAATCCAAGTTTTTGTGGGTGCAAAAGCTTGGATGTGAAAAACTGAGGATCAAATTCTCTGCTGATGTAAATGACCACACTCTGCTGACATCAACAGAGCCAGTTTTCACCAGCTAAAGATTTGACTGGTTGGGTGCAAAAACTTAAGCACAGTAAAGGCTTGATCATGGTAAGGGCTGAGCACTCCTAAGAAGTGTTGGACACTCAACTCCCAGTGATGTCAGTTTAAGGCCTCAGCACGTTACAGGACTGAACTCTAAATTACCCCTTCAATATCAGAGGCTGCGTTTAATGCACCTTCAAAAATTAGGTCCAAAATGTTAATTCTTTTTTAAAACAAAAAGCACTAAGATGCACAATGCACATTCTTTATAAGGGAGTTTCATGGGACAGAAATGTATTTTTCCTGATAGATTGCCTTTAAGGACCCTTTTGAACACATTATCTCCACAATGTTCCTTAAATTTGACTGTTTAAAATAGAATAAGTTGGAAAACTCCCTTCAATGTGTTTTCAATTGTAGACAATGGCACTTTCATCCAACAATTTTGAGGAGATAACTTTTAATTGCAATAATAAGAACCACATGGGCTATGATTGATGCAAACCTGATGTGTTCTCTTACTTTATTAATCTTTTTAATTAGAGTCAAAAGAATGCTTTATCTGTCGAGAAGGAGACGAGATGGGTTGTGACGCTCTGCTGCACTTCTGTGACTGCAAAAACCTGATTGCTCACCAGAAGTGTGTGTTAACCTGGATACAAAAGGTGAGGGAACTAATGCAGAATATTCTCTTCCATCTTGTACTGTGTAGAGTGAAAGACAATCTACCATATGTTGGTGTACTGTTATGATGAGCTTCCATTGTTTTTATTTGTGTTCTATAAACCTTTTACAAACATATGGTTACAACCTCAAGTGAGGGTGAGAAAAGGAGGTGTCATTTTAAAACCTCCAGATGTCAGAGCACTTACTGACCAAGGACCCAATCCCACAAGATACTGAGAAAATCCTATAAGGTTCTGGGTACCTCAATTCCCATTAATTTCAGTAGGAGTTGAGGGTGTTCAATTCTTTACAGCACCTTGTAAGATCAGATCCCAAGTGGCAACAGTTTGAAGCCATTATGATTTTGTATGTTGTGAACTACACAATAAGAGTGAGATGCTGACTTGGAGGGGTTTCCACAACTGTTGTTTAATTTGAAGTAGATATGGTGAATATTTTATGTCAGAACTGGTTAATGTGTTCACAAGCCCGTAACATATTAAGGGTTTGGGTTCAGTTTTCCCCATGGTTGAAACAATTGCAAACTAATAGGTAAGGTTTAGGTTTCATATATTTACTTAGGGCTTCCTGGCTTGCCAGAATTGTGAGCAGGACTAGTAGCCACATTGGAAAACATCATGTGACTTTTCCCATTTTTTATAATTGTTCTTTATTGTATTAGTATAATTGTTTTCTATCGTGACAATAGCGTGTAACTAGGCACCAAACCAAAAAGCAAAGGCAAGACCTCTGTCTCAAAAAGCTTACATTCTAAAAGTATTACATATCAGGGCTTTGTGCCGAGAGGCATAAAGTGACAAAGTGTGGGTTAAATAGAGGGGGAAAAAGTACAGGAAATGTATAAACTTAAGATCTCGAAAGGAGACCCAAAGCTTTTGTGTTATACCTGGTTTTTGTGGTCAAAGCCACACATTTTGCATATTTTGATACAAAGCCCATAAATTAGCCTAAGTCAGCACAATAAATTAGTGAACCTTGGCAAAATGTTTTGCAAACCTGGACTCTGTTTCTCATTTGTAATGAAACAAAAGAGCAAGCAGTTTTCAGACTTTTGGAGTTGTGTGAACGTTTTGCACAGCTCTAGCAACAACATATAAATTACATGGATTTCAGCCAGTGTTTTGGCTTGGTATGTTGTGCTAGAATGTTAGTACGTTGACTTTGGGTCTGACCCAAGCCCTTTGAAGTCAATGAGAGTCTTTAGACTTCATTGGGCTTTGGATCAGTTCTCCTGTTATAAGGTGCTTTCTGGTGCCAAAGTGGGGAAGAGGGATGTTCTGTTGCCTGTATTAGTTGAAGGAAGGCAATGCAGAAAAAAATGAACTGTTAAAGAAATACTTGCCAGATATTTGTGTTCTGTTCCCCCTCAAATAAAATAAATACAAATAAAACAAAATGGACTGGGTTTGGTGTGGGGGGTGGGCACGGAATAGCCTGTTATTTCTTTTAACATCAAGAGCCTGATACTTAAAAGGCTGCCAATATAATTGGCTCCATCTTTGCAACTACAATTAATTGCAGGCTGAAAATTACAAGTGCAATTAGTTGTTGGTGCAAATGCGAATACATCTGCCTCCCTGATTATGGGCTGGTCTTGAGAGGTGCTGAGCATCACTTCAATGGGAGCTGCTGCTGCTCAGCACCGTTGGGGATTCGGCTCTATGTCTGCAAGTTGGGTAATCAGATTGCTTAAATGCTAATATGTGCAGCTGTGAAACTGGAAGATAAGTTGAGACCATTGTAAAAATTGGGTCTTTTTATTAAGTTTACTGACTAAATGGCTATTTTTAGTCCAGCCAGTTCAGGCATCCCTTGCAAAAATAACTCAGAATGACCCAGTATCAGAGGGTAGCCGTGTTAGTCTGTATCCACCAAAACAACGAGGAGTCCGGTGGCACCTTAAAGACTAACAGATTTATTTGGGCATAAGCTTTCGTGGGTAAAAAAACTATCTGAAGAAAAAATCTGCATCTGAAGAAGTTTTTTTTTTTTACCGACGGAAGCTTATGCCCAAATAAATCTGTTAGTCTTTAAGGTGTCACCGGACTCCTCGTGTTTTTCAGAACACACCACTCCCTAGAACCACTCTTTAATGTAACAAGAGTGGTGCTAGGGAGTTAAAATATCCAGAAAGCCTGCATTTGTTTCAATCTGTCATACTCAGCATGGGGATGTATGGTGAAAGCATTGAGGGGGTTATTGCATCCTGGGATTCCTAGAAGGGTGCCCTGGCAAACATTACTACACACATGTTTGTCATATCTAAATTATTAAGCAATTGAATTTAGCAGTAATGACTATGAATTAACCATCTGTCAAAGATAAGAAACGTCTACTTTAACCCACAGGCTGCCATAGATGCCTTTATATGGTGCCCACAACATTCCTTTGGTTGCCAAAATGGAAAGTGGCAGCAGCACAAAAGTTAACTGAGGGGGATACAATCCCTTTCACGTTCTGAGAAATTATTTGCTAGATTGTTTCAGCCAAGCTTTAGCAATAGACTAGGAGTCGTTTCTGCAGATTGTTTTGATTGTGAGAAAGAATGACATCTTTAGATTGCAAATAATTTTGAATATTTCTCCCTTTCTAAGAATCAGGGGAGTTGATTTTTAATGTTACTTGAGATGTGATATATGTTATATAGAAGGTTCAGAATTTCTGAGGCCTACTGGGCCCTCAGTATAAATTTTCCTTTCCTTCATTTCCTTCCTTGTCTAAATGAGGCAACTAGGCCTTTTAAAAGTAGGGTATCAGCACCTCCAAACAACGTTGGAGCGGTCTGATACTACTTGAGTATCAGATATTTACTTGCCCATCTTGTTACTTCACCAAATCAAGAAGTTGAATTGCATGCTCAATACCAGAGCAAAATTTCCATAGAAATGAATGGAATAATTCATCCTAAAAAAGACAGCAACTACTAGTTGATGACATCAAGTCATTCATTCATTATATATAATAATTTTTACTCTCTGCTTTTTACTCTAGGGGAACTTGCCTCCTTACACCTATTCTTTAACCTATGTTCTTTCACGCAGAACCTTCCTTAAGGTTTTTCTACATACATTACTAAAAAAAACCCTACCAGTAATTGTGTCACAGATAAACTATGCACTCTGAGCTGAATGGTTTGTGTATACACAATTGCTAGTTCTGGTAAAAAGAAAATGGGAAAACGTTTTTATTGATATTTTCAACAAAGTTTCCCATGTTTTGTCAGAAAAGTTTTATTGTGACTTGCACAATTATTTTTTAATCTATTTAGACAGTAAATGCCTGTAGAATGGTAGAAATACACTTGGTTCTGAGATAGTTAGGCATCTTTGTTCCTACAATCAAGATTTGTTTACATTTTCCCATCCTCTAGCAAAATAATCAGGAGTGCTTTAAGACTTCTTTGTCTTTACAGCTTATATGAACTTCCTTATAAAATTTCAGAATATTTAACAAATTTCTCTTGGCAGGAAAAATAAAAGCAAGAGCTTTAAGTGGCTGCTGTATCTAAAATTGTTTAAGTGTTTCTGTGTTCCCTGAAAGTACAGCAAGTTGTTTACTTATTGCTAATACCTAAAATAATTACATTTTGCACACGTGTCTCTTGCAATACCTACATATAGGCACAAGACCTGATCATCAGCTCCACTGAGGGAAGGTTTCTCTCTTCTCTCCCAGTTGTGAGGCTGCCAGGATCTGAAACAGAATTCAGAAATTTAGAGCAGTTACTTGGCTGCTCCAAGTTATGCCAGCTAGAGTGCTCACATAAACTGCCACTCTGTATGTCTCTATTGGAGGAATCCTCAACTGCCTGTTTGAGATAACTAAGGCCCTTTTGCACAGCTGGAGCAGGGTTGAGGATCTAGCCCAGGGTCAGAAAACAGGATGAAGCAGCTAAGACTTCTCATAAAATTCTCTTCTCCTATGTCAAATCTCTGTTTTGTGGCTACTCAAGAGGAATTATGTGTCTGCATTTATTTATCTAGATAATTGTCCAGAAGGTCCTTCTTCAAGTTCAGATCAGATTCTCTTTTTTCTTCATCTCACATTTACAGGGTTGCTTTTCTGCTGCTCCATGACAAAGCTGCGATAGAACATGTGGACAGTGTAAAAAGAAACATAACTTTTCCTCCCTAGTTTGTAGTGAGTATAGGGGGATCATGTTGCTAGTGTTTTAAAGATGTCCCATATTTGGTACATAAGGTCAGTATAGGGTGGATGTTATGTATTTCTACAGTATTCACGTAATGGATCCTACATTGTGATACCAATATAGGATTTTGTACTCTGTATGATTTTTGTATCAAAAATATTGTATGATGCAATTCCTTTATAAATAACCTTTCCTTATATTTTTTTCCTACAGTCGTCCTTCTATTTCCTTGAAATGTAGGTGGTCACCATAAGTTAACAACATTCTTTCTACTCTCCCTACATCTGCTATGTGTTATCTGGTACTCACCTCTGACCCTGATATTCAACACAAGAATAAGAAGAACTGCATCCTATTCAGCTGGCTGCTTGCACTTTAACTCCAAATGATCAGTGGCTGTTGAATTAGCATGTGCCAGGAGCAGAAATTGCTGAGGCAGCATCAGGGCAATTCAAACAGAGATCTTCCATCTTCTTTTACATTTGGGATAATTAAGCAGGCCTCCAGGAATAAGCATGTCAGCAGAGTATATTTTTAGGGGGAAACTTTTATATAGACCAGGGTTAGGCTTTCCTGAAATAAAACAAGTCTAATATTGATTTATAACAGGAAGAAATTTGACAACAAAATATTTGTTTTTCTTACTTACTGAGTCAGTACATTGTACATCTACATAGAGAATCTGTGTCATTCCCTGCAGAGACATTACTCTCGAAAATATTGGAGGCCCAGACTCTGGATTAGTAGCATTTTACTCCAGGACTAATCTTATACTTTGATGGGGCTATTCATAGAGTAAGGTGCTATTCACTGTGAGTAAGAGTATCAGAATCTGAACCTAAATGTGAAGGTTCCTTTGGACCTTATCACATCAAAACCCTTCTGATATTCTCCCGACCCACAAGGAGGAATTAGAATGGCTTATTTGGGCCTTGTTGTGGAGGAAACAGGACTGCTGCCTTGCCTGCCAAAAGTGGAATGATTAAAACTTTGGGAACTGCCCAAAATAGAAACAGAATCAGTTTGTTTCTCAGACTTTTTGTCCTTTCTTCTTCCTTTGATTGGTGAGGTGTGAGGGAGTAGCCTCTTACAGACCAATAATCCTCAAACCCACAATCCCACAATTTAAATTATGGCTCTAGTCATACAGTGCTATTTGCTGAACAATGCGGTTGACCTATGTGATAATCTCCAACGTCCTGTAGTGTTCTACAAGATCCTCAAACTCTCTTCTGCTATATTTGATTCCCTCTGCAGCTGCTTTTGAAGTATTAAAATGTAGATTTGAGAACTGGCAGTAAGGCAAGGAGTGTGTCTTACTGACTGTTTATGGCTGCCAAAACATGTCTTGGTGGTTGACAGTAAAGCATATGGTATTTATGCAGGTCCCAAGTGCAAGAGCTCATTGTACCAATGAGTCTGCCACAATTTTAAAGTGATGGACTCACACCAGGAAAAGCTGTTCTTCTGATGGTGATAGATCAGTGCATCTAGGTACAAGGCCATCATTTGGGCTACAAATGTAGGACTACTCAGTGACTCAGATTTTTTTCTTAAACGGCTGTGCTTCACTTGCCAAGTATATATCTTTATGCATATCTGTATTTATATTTCACACCATTGACCAGGGAAAAATAGGTGCTGAAGATGCTAATTATATAATTACAAGAGTATAGTAAAACCAAATGAAGGATGATGAAGAAAAACTCAGTAGAACTCATGTTAGGAAATAAAAATCCATGTATTACTTTTAGACTGCAAGCTCCCCATTCTGAGTACAGTGCCAGCTAGTCAAAGGTGAATTCAGATGACACTGTGAAGGGGATCTGTTTTCCTGTTCCCAATGTGTGCATGCACATCTAATATATGTATGTTTACAGTAGGCAGTTTTTTATTTTACCAGCAGATTAAGATACAATTCTTAAACAGGTGAGCTTCTCACCCAAAATCAATTTTTTTTTTTTTTTTTGAGAAAGGGCATACTGAAACAACAAGGTTAGCAAAGAATTTTAGAGGTGTTATAAAGGACTGAGTTTGCACCGTGTTAAAAGTCATTAAAAAATCTATCTTTTGGCTCCCTACTGACTCTGACTATTTTAATAAGTGGTTTGGTTAATTTGAAAGGTAGTTCCCTGAGTAGGAGACTTGGGTTTCGGACATTACATCAAAATTGTATGTGCTTAGGGAACACTCCTGAAATGTGTGGGCTTGGGGGTTGGCTCTGTTTTTCTTCTTCGGAGATTGGAAATTATTTGTGGTGGAATTCTTCTAGTTATGAGTTATTTTTTTACAACTGTTAAATAAATACTATGGGCTGATTCAGCCCCAAGTAGCCTGCATTCACTTTTTCTTTCTTATCTGAAAGAGTGTTGCAAGTACCTAAATACAATAATTGTGCCATTTGTTTGTCATGCCCTTTTTTGACTATGGGTTACTCAGTAGATGTCTAAAATTATCCTTAACTACGTTTTATAAAGCCCAGAACTGTAATCCTAAAATAATTATCTTAATAAGTGCTTCTCAGTTGCCACCAGGCAATAACTGCATGCCTGTCCTCTTAAAAGGAGTTTAAAATGAACACACAAATTTCATATTCTTATTAAATTTTGTTGAGAATAAACTAAGAAAATAATATTTTAAATAATTGCATTCGGGTCCCTGTGAGATATCAGCATAATTTTACGTAAGATACCTTTATTTAATATGCATTTATTGATTAATAAAGAAACACATTCTGTTTGTAAACCAAATGATTGGTCCAGTGGCACAAAACAATAATGCAATGAAGCCTCTAATTCATTAAATTGGAATATAGGGATTGAATTACTAATTTATGTTGGTTTTAATATCATGTTATAAATTATACTATTCTAAAATGTAGGAGGAAAATATTCCCCATGACGGTGGTTACCTACAGTTCCAACTAGTAAGGTTATATATGACTCCAGGGAGATGAAGTAGGGGGAGGCACTAGAGATTCTGCAGACTGACATGGTTCCCCAGGAATTTAGTGTAGTGTATGTTGCAATAGCCACAACTTTAAAAATCAACCAATTTTTTAAAAACACTGAAAGTTTTGTACAGAAGTCCTTGTTAGAAACAGGTAGATATTGGAATACTGGCCTGTGAGATAACTGAACAAGAAGGTCAAGTATTAGAAAAAATTAACAGGGAGGGAGAGAGAGAGAGAGAGACAGACAGACTTCATAAATCTTAAGTGGTTTCAGTTCATTTCTGCCCATCTTAGCGTTTTTATTCAGGAAAAACATGCCTTAAAACTCTCATCTTCAGTATTTCACAGCCTGTTGTTCACGTATCCCCTTCTGTGGTCTTTTTAGCTAAAGAGTCCCCTGCTTAAATGCCTCAAAAGCTTCTTTGAGAAACCAACAGAAAGTCCACTTGAACGCACACTAGATTATCTCCAAAGGTTCCATATTGCTCTTGGGTCTCCGCTCCCTAGTGCAAGACAGGCTGTAACTCCCTAGTTCTCAGACTTCAGCCCTGTGAGACACAGGCAAACCAACCTCCTTCGGAGAACTGCCAGGGTCTCCAGTGTGCCGCTCTTTCAAAAACCTTGTGTTTGTTTGTTACTGATGTACAAAGAGAAGCTTCCTGAGTAACAGGAGTATTTAATGGAATCCTTTCTCAGATCTACCGGCAGTTAGTCATTTCAGTGACTAAGCCTTCTTTTGGGGCTCCACTTCAGAAATCAGTCATGAATGTTCTATTATTGAACAGCGATTACATGCAATAAGGCAAGATTTGCAAGGTTTTAAGGGTGGCCACTAATATTCAAAGAGATGAACATCTCCAATATAAATACTACAAATGGACTGAAGTTAACAAGAATCTATGAAATGGCATGAGAATGTTGATGAAACAAGAAAATCACCAGTAAAATGGCACCATAGGAAGGATACCACTATGATGAGACTTTTAAACCGCAGGAAGGCTCTCTTTCTCTCTAGCATACACATTCATTTCTTTCTTTTGATTTCTGGTTGTATTTTGAGTCATCTTTCATTTGATTCACAAAAGGAAAGAGCAAGATTGTATGTAAACTATCCAGATTTAAATTTGAAATTGTTTCAGTCCTTCCTGGGGAGAGGAAATTCAAACTTCCTTTCGTAGTTAGATGAATGGGCTCAGCCTTGCCAGGATCGTAGCACTGCCTGAGGGCTGCTGAGCTCTCACATCTCCCGGTGAAGTCAGTGGGAATTGAGAGTGTTCATCACCCCTGAGGAGCTGTTCATCACCTGCAAGGACTAGAAGCTAAGACTGATTATTTTTTAAAATGGGAAGTAGACTTACATGGAGCATGAACCCCCAGTTGTGACACTGGTATGGCAACTGTTGTGCCAACAGAGAGACATACACCCCACAGTTCCAGGGTTCACTGACCACAGGGACATTTTTTGAGTATAACATTCACAGAGGACATGACTCCCCATCTAGCTCATGTCCAGAAAGAAATGTCTCTGTTGGTCCAGAACTACAGTGATGCACTCAGGTAGGTCACGGAATGGTCAGAATCTAAAAGAGACATGCACAACAGACTTTTGCTACAGCACCGCTTTTTGCTCACCATGTAGAACTTTTAATAGTAATACTATTAAAGTAAAACTTTGATAGCAGCCTTCAACTACCTGAAGGGGGGTTCCAAAGAGGATGGAGCTTGGCTGTTCTCAGTGGTGGCAGATGACAGAACAAGGAGCAATGGTCTCAAGTTGCAGTGGGGGAGGTCTAGGTTGGATATTAGGAAACACTATTTCACTAGGAGGGTGGTGAAGCACTGGAATGCATTACCTAGGGAGGTGGTAGAATCTCCTTCCTTGGAGGTTTTTAAGGCCTGGCTTGACAAAGCCCTGGCTGGGATGATTTAGTTGGGAATTGGTCCTGCTTTGAGCAGGGGGTTGGACTAGATGATCTCCTGAGGTCCCTTCCAACCCTCATATTCTCTGATTCTATGATTCTACTCCTGACCAGATGACGTACAATGCATTGCCTTTTTGTGCCCAGTTTTTCAGTTTTAGTGAGAGAGGCAGTGGCCTTGAACAGTATTTTCTAACATGTTAACCTGCTCCATTGCTGATCAAACTGTAAGCAGGTTTTACACTTGAGTGGGCTGACATGTCTGGGCTTTGTTCTACGTGTACATCTTGGGTTCATGATGGGGGTTTCTAAAGCCATTGTTTGTGAAGGATAATCATTTTTCCCTCCAAAGTCCTATTGAGTACTACAAAAATACATGATGCTTTTTTGAGGGCTTTATCTCACCAAAGCTGCATAATATATATTTTCTCCTGAGAATGATGGTTAAACACCATAAACCTTGATTATTTCTAAAGGCTCAGAGGGGCTCCACGATCTTGAGCCCCAGTTTAAGCTGATTGTCCATAGTGAGTTTCAGGCTTATCTTTTTGTGCCTTATTGACTTGAGGAGTATTTAAGAGTGTTTGCATAAAATAAAAATGATAAATGCAAGAAAGGTGCAAATTATCAAATGTGAACCAGATTCTGGAGTAACAAAGCATTCACTTTTCATAATTGATTTGGCCCTGTTGTTCTTTAATTCTGCCAGGGAGATGATGCTAATATGTTTTATTTTCCTGGTCAATATAATTTTAATCAGTTTTCTTACTAAATGATTGTTTTTCTCTTAGAGTTCTGATAATCAAGATAGAGCAAGATGCAAAGTATGTACAGCTGAGGTAAGTCACTCAACTGTTCTTTCTATGTTTTCAAAAAGTACTGGATTAATGGAGGAAATTAACGATTTATAACCCACGTGTGAAAGGGATTGTAGTCTAAGTATTTGCCTATGTGTGTACTGAACTGCATGTCTAAATATAAGGTATATGTGTACTATACCCAGTGGTTCTTGAATATTTCCAGTCCATGCATCCATATTAAAAAGGTAATTAATGTTGTGACCACTCTCCCTCCATCCTCTCTCTGCCAAAGGACAAGCCTGCAGGTCTTTAACTGTTATCCCAACACACACGATACAGTGCAATCTGATCTCTTTCCTTTGCTACAGTTCTTGATGAGACCCCCTACCTTTTGTGGATGTGCATGCTGCTGCTATCCACTCCAGTCTGCCTCCTTCTATCATAGGCAAACAGCAGTGGTAGAATTCCACAAAGTAATACAGGTGCATTTTGTATCACCGGAATAAACTCTCATTGAATGTTCATGTCCCGCCCAATTCTCTGAGGTGCTTCCATTGAAATCAGTTGGATCAAGCATATCTTTGGGATGTGACACTGTTACTAGCCGCTTGCAATTATACTATTTAACCCTTTCATGTGTGTCACATAAACCATAGCTACCATTATCTTTTGCCCTCCCGCACATCATTCTTACCCCCAGCCAATTAGGAGAAGTAAAAATAATGCTGGAGTTGGGGTTCATCGAAGAATCCCACAGTCAGTGGTCCAGCCCAATCTTCTCCTTTTATTTCCTCCCTTTTTGCCGCTGGCACCCGATAGGACCTCATTGTTACTCTGGCCCCAGGGTTCGTGACTATGTGGCGATATGTCTCGGTTGTTCGACCCCGTTTTGTCGAGAACACATCTTGGTTCTGGAAGATCATCTCAGACACCTCATTCTTCTGGTCTGGTGTTAAATCGGGAGACACTCTCACCTGTTTGGAAGGCTTGTTTTCCTGGGTTAGGTCTTTTTGGACCGTTGTGCATGCCTGTTGTGCATGCCAGGGTTTCAGAAGGTTAACGTGATAAATCTGTTCTGCCCAGTTCCCCAGGTTACACTGCATAGGCTCCTCAGCATTGGGACACTGTGCAGCTATGTGTCCCCACTCCCCGCAGGCATAACATCTGTATGGAGCCCTAGGCGTTCCCCTGTCTCTTGGTTTGGGCAGTCTAACTTCATGATCCTCTTCTCCCTCAGTGCTCCGACTCTTTGTGGCCTCTGATGGGCCTTCAGTCTCTCTCTTTTTCCACCTGGGCCCTCCTGGTGGCCCAGTCACCCGAACTATAGGGCTTTGTGCTGCTAGTTTAACCCGGGGTGCCTCTTCCTTAACTGGTCGGGTCAGTTCCCTCGCTGTCCTTCACCTCTCTACCAGGGCGACAACCTCGTCATAGGTGGAGGGTTCGTTCTGGCTTACCCAGGCATGAAGGTCTGGTGGTGGTCCCCTCATGTATCGGTCGATTACCAGAACCGCTAGTATCTCTTCCGGACTCCAGGACTCTGTTTGCAACCACTTTCGTGCGAGATGGATGAGGTCATACAATTGGGACTGCAGGGTTTTGTCTTCCTGGTATCTCCAACCGTGATACTGCTGGGCCCGCACTGCTCTCGTTACCCCAGATCTGGCCAGGATCTCTGCTTACAGCTGGGGGTAGTCTGCCGCAGCCTCTTCAGGCAGATTATGGTAGGCCTTCTGGGCCTCCCCACACAGGAATGCCAGACCACTGATCTCGAGGTCAGGCCTTCCATAGGGCTGTCCTCTCAAAGGCCAGAAGGTATGCCTCTACATCATCCTCCCATGTCATTTTCTGCAGCCAATGGCTGGCCCGTATGAGCCGCGTCCCATCATGGCCATAATTCAGCTCTGTAAGGGACTTTACCTGGTTTACCAGTTCTCGCAGCATAGCTCGGTCTTGAGCAGCCTGGTCCATCAGCAGGCGATTAGTCTCTTGCTGCAGCCGCACTGCCTTCTGTTGGGTGGCTGCCTGGACACAGGTAGCCTCCTGCTGGGCCGCTGTAGGTTGTATCAGTGCTCGCACTATGTCATCCATTTTGGTGAAAAAAAATAAACCCTCTCCCCTTTTTTTTTTGTTTTTGTTTTGTTTTTTTTTTTTTTAAATCACCCTCCTTCTTCTGCCACGCTGTGCACCTGAAGATCCCACTCCTGACACCAGTGTGACAAAGTTCCTCCTCTATCTTGGTGGGTGCTGCACTTATTGGCGGATTCTTTTGCCTCAAAGATTCACCATGTGAGTTGGGGAACAGCCCAGAGACCTTCCCCTCTGGAAGAACCCACAGTCCAGGTCAATTGGGAGGTTTGGGGGGAACCCAGGCCCGCCCTCTACTCCGGGTTCCAGCCCAGGGCCCTGTGGACTGCAGCTGTCTATAGTGCTTCCTGTAACAGCTGCATGACAGCTACAACTCTCTGGGCTACTTCCCCATGGCCTCCTCCAAACACCTTCCTTATTCGCACCATAGGACCTTCCTCCTGGTGTCTGATAACGCTTGTGCTCCTCAGTCCTCCAACAGCACACCCTCACCCTCTCACTCTCAGCTCCTTGCGCCTCTTGCTCCCAGCTCCTCACACTCACACCACAAACTGAAGTGAGCTCCTTTTAAAACCCAGGTGCCCTGATTAGCCTGCCTTAATTGATTCTAGCAGCTTCTTCTTAATTGGCTCCAGGTGTTCTAATTAGCCTGCCTTCCTGAACTGGTTCTAGCAGGTTCCTGATTACTCTAGTGCAGCCCCTGGTCTGGTCACTCAGGGAACAGAAAACTACTAATCGAGTGACCAGTATATTTGCCCTCTACCGGACTCCTGTACTCCACTGGTCTGGGTCTGTCACAATGCGTAAATGGTATAGTGAGTTGTGGCAAGAGTAGAGGTAAATTGCCCATCATTTTAATTCTTCTAGAGTTGTTTCCATTTTAGCAATAGCATGACAAATCCATTATCTTTTTAAGCTTCACAGTAGCTGGACACTTGGGAATAAATGTGCTCCAGCTAGCACAAGAAGGTGAAAACTGTATCTTCCTGCACCAGTGATGGTTATTGTGCCAAGGGGGCATTTATTCCAGGGGAAGAGCAGAAGGTATTTCACCTCCGCCTTCCCCAGTGATTTACACCAGGATGTGCGACAGGGATTCCTCAGGCGCTAAATCCTCCAGGTACTTTGATCTCTCCCTCACAACATATGGGTTCAGTTTTGGGGCATGTTATGATCCCAACCCCAGTGGACTAGTGTTGCAGTCCTTCAGCCTACCTGCCTGCCATCTACTCTGCTTCTGCAGTATCAGATATTATGATGAGGACCAAATAAGTACCTAGATCAGGGTTCAGCAACCTTTCAGAAGTGATGTGCCGAGTCTTCATTTATTCACTCTAATTTAAGGTTTTGCGTGCCAGTAATACATTTTAACGTTTTTAGAAGGTCTCTTTCTATAAGTCTATAATATATAACTAAACTATTGTTGTATGTAAAGTAAACAAGGTTTTTAAAATGTTTAAGAAGCTTCATTTAAAATTAAATTAAAATGCAGAGCCCCCCGGACTGGTGGTCAGGACCCGGGCAGTGTGAGTGCCACTGAAGATCAGCTCATGTGCCGCCTTTGGCACGCGTGCCATAGGTTGCCTACCCCTGACCTAGATAGAGTGGAGTTTTTGCCCCTCTGGAGCCCTCTGTTATGGACCAGTCAGCTATAATTGATTAATTTGGACCTGGATCTCCATTAATACAGACTCAGTCATTTCTCAAATCTCCCTCTCATTCCCTCATCATTCTGCATAGCAGGTTATAGACTTGAATCAGGGCTCCATAAACCAACAGTTTTTAGATGAGCCCTTGTATAATGGAACTTGGAATCAGAAACCAGGTGCTGCATCTACAAACCTCAAAGGAAAGGAGCTTATTGCTATTGTTCTCCATCCCTCCCTCTTTTTTGTAAGCGGTAGTTCTGAGTGAATCCAGCCAAAGGGAAGGAAGAAAGAAGTCTTACATGAAGGGTCAGGGTGACTGCACTTAGGAACTGGTTCAGAGCAATACAAAATGTTGATAGCTCAAAACAAAAAATAGAAGCAAGGAAAGTACAATGCAAAAGTGAGGTAAGCCTGTGACTCCCCAGTAAAGTTCCAGGAGCCCTTTAGGGGGCAGGTTCCAAGCAACCCACAGTTAAAAAGCAGGTGGCTGAGATGTACACATGAAGGAGTTCTGATTATGCTAAATATAGGGGGAAAACAAAGCTCGAGTGGTTTCTGAAGTCATAGCACCCTTGAAATGGATGTACAGACTTGATGTTTTCTTGTGTTGTATTCTATAAGCTTGAATAATATCACATTTTAACAGATTTTTTCAAAAAAATCAGATACAGAATACCCCTCTGCAGTGCACTTCTATTTTTATCAAATCAGCTTTTTGTAGATGATTTTTGCTATTGCAATTTTAGCTTCAGATACTTATGAACAGCTCAGTGTTTTGACGTTTGATGTCTCAGCCACTGAGCATCCATTTCATTCACATTATGCCAACCTACTGGATAAAATGCTGTAAAATATCCAATAGGATTTTCCCTCACATTTTAAAAATATAAGTAATGGCCTCAGTATCACAGCTATGAAATGCAGCTTTCTGGTGCATCGTATTTATTAAATCCCCCTGTTACTTCACACTAACTGGCAGTAGGTGTTTTGCTATTCAGAAGCCATCAAAGGCTCCTTTCTTGGTTACATTGGGTGAAACAATCATTGTGACAGTTACAGGTAATGGTATTTGGAGGGCATGGCTCCAAGGGTTCATTCTTTTTTAGAATGTTTACCTCACCTGACATATCTATCTTGGATGCCATTGTGTTTATTCATCTGTATATTATTTAAATAAAATTGGGCTAAGAAATAAGATCATAAGAACGGCTATACTGGATCAGACCAATGGTCCATCTAGCCCAATATCGTGTTTTCTGACAGTGGCCAGTGCTTTAGAGGGAATGAACAGAACAGGGCAATTACTGAGTGATCCATTCCCTGTCATCTATTCCCAGCTTCTGGCAGTCAGAGTTTTAGGGACAAGCAGAGCATGGGTTGCATCGCTGACCATCTTGGCTAATAGTCATTGATGGATCTATACTCCATGAGCTTATCCATTTCTTTTTTTGAACCCAGTTATACTTTGGCCTTCACAGCATCCCCTGGCAATGAGTTCCATAGGTTGACTATGTGTTGTGTGAAGAACTTCCTTATGTTTGTTTTAAATCTTCTGCTTATTAATGTCATTGGCTGACCTCTGGTTCTTGTGTTATGTGAAGAGATCAATAACACTTCCTTATTCACTTTCTCCACACCATTCATGATTGTATAGTGCTGTATCATCCCCCTAATCTGAACAATCCTAGTCTTCTTAAGCTCTCCTTGTATGGAAGCTGTTCCATACCCCTAATCATTTTCGTTGACCTTCTCTGTGTTTTTACCAATTCTAATATATCTTTTTTTGAGATGGGGTGATGTAACGGGGCAACCGTCCCACTCTGGCAGAGAAAAAGTTAATGGTGCTAGGGAGGTTGCACAGGAAGCAGTCAATAGGAGAGAGGCTGCGAGGAATAGCTAATCAGATCCCAGCAGGTCCATAAAAAAGAGAACTGCAGGGCAGACTAGGTCACTTTCTCATGGGAGCCCAGGAAGTAAGGACTGCATCCCTGGAGGGCTGAGAGAACTGTAAGCACTTTGGACAGAGCAGCGGCTGGTTCCTGGTACAGAGCAGTTGGGGCCCTGAGATAAGGGCAAAGAAGGTGCTGGGGCCATGGGGAATTAGCCCAGAGAAACAGAGCAGCATTGACTGAAGTTACAGAGGAGCAGCAGGGGGCTGCTATTTACAGAGTCCTGGATTGGGGCCTGGAGTAGTAGGCAGGCCTGGGTCCCACCCACTTGTCACTGGGGAAATGGCTAGACTGTTGGACAGAGATATCTTCCTCCCTCCACGGAAAGGGAAAACACAGACGATGACCTAGCCAGAGGGCTGAGTCGAGAAGAGGATGCTGCGGTCCTGGGAGCTGAGAGAGGAGCCATACGCAGGAACAGAGACAGAGTGCCGGTCTGAAGACTGCAGATGTGGGCATTGGCCTCGAACTAATCCCCAACATGAGCGGGAGGAGGCACTGGTCTGTTGATGAGGGCTGCACCCCATGACTGATGACCAGAACGGCATGCAATATTCGTTGTGGGTGTACCATGGATTTATATAGTGGCATTATGATGATTTCTGTCTTATTATCTATCCCTTTCCTAATGGTTCCTAACGTTCTGTTAGCTTTTTTGACTGCCACTGCAATTTGAGCAGATGTTTTCAGAGAACTGCCCACTATGATACCACTCATAAAGATCATGGAAACAGCTAATTTAGATCCCATCATTTTCTATGGATAGTTGGGACTGTTTTCCAATGTTCATTACTTTGCATTTATTAGCATTGAATTTCATCTGCCATTTTGTTGCCCAGTCACCCAGTTTGGGAGATCTCTTTGTAACTTTTTGCAATCAGCACTGGATTTAACTAGCTTGAATAATTTTGTATTGTCTGCAAACTTTGGAACCTCATGTTTATCCCTTTCTCAAGATCATTTATAAATTAAATAAATATATAAATAAATTAATGGAGATATCCCATCTCCTAGAACTGGAAGGGACCTTGAAAGGTCATTGAGTCCAGCCCCCTGCCTTCACTAGCAGGACTAAGTACTGATTTTGCCCCAGATCCCTAAGTGGCCCCCTCAAGGATTGAACTCACAACCCTGGGTTTAGCAGGCCAATGCTCAAACCACTGAGCTATCCCTCCCCCCATGAATATGAATATGAATATGAATATGTTGAACAGCAGTGGTCCAGTACGGAGCCTTGGGGGAGCCGGTTATTTACCTCTCTCCACTGTGAAAACTGACAGTTTATTCCTACCCTTTGTTTCCTTTTTTTTAACCAATTATTGATGCATGAGAGGACCTTTCCTTTTACCCCCATAACTCCTTACTTTTCTTATGAACCTTTGATATGGGAACTTGTCAAAGGCTTTCTGAAAGTCCAAGTACACTATATTCACTGGATCACTTGTCCACATGTTTGTTGACCCCTCAAAGAATTCTAATAGATTAGTGATGCATGATTTATCTTTTAAAAAGCCATGTTGACTCTTCCCCCAACATATTGTGTTCATTTATGTGTCTGATAATTCTGTTCTTTGCTATAGTTACAACCAATTTGCCTGATACTCAGGTTAGGCTTACCAGCATGTGGTTGCCAGGATCACCTGTAGAGCCTTTTAAAAAAAATCGGTGTTAGATTAGCTATCCTCCAGTCATCTGGTACAGAGGCTGATTTATGTGGTAGATTACATACCACAGTTAGTAGTTCTACAATTTCATATTTGAGTTCCTTTAACACTCTTGGTTGCATACCATCTGATCCCGGTGACTTATTACTGTTTAATTTATCAATTTGTTCTAAAACCTCCTCTATTGGCACCTCAATCTGGGACAGTACTCCAGATTTATCACCTAAAAAGAATGGCTCAGGTGTAGGAATCTCCCTCACATCCTCTGCAGTGAAGGCTGAGGCAAAGAATTTGTTTAGCTTCTCTGCAACACTCTTGTCTTCCTTGAGTGCTCCATTAGCACCTTGATTGTCCAATAGCCCCACTGGGATACATCATTCTTTCCATATAAAAAATAGTGGAGAGTGTGAATGTGAGTGAGAAATGGAAAATTCTGGGTTAAAGAAGGCTTGATGTTATCAGATGATTAAATTAAACTGCACAGCAGATAAAAACACAACATAAAATGGTATATTTGTGTAGACATATTGTAGATGGATCTGGTGGTACCACCTATTAAGGTTGCCTGACATTTCTCATTATAAGATCATTTACAGTTGCTTATTTTGACAAAGTTTAACCATTTGGGCTGAAATTTTTCATGATGGGTAACTGCCTCAAGGAGAATTAGTCTAGAATTTTTTCAGCCAAATGGTGTAGCAGTTTCTTGGAATGAGGCTAGGAAAAAATATGGTGATTACCCATGTTAATTTTGGTGACTTTCTCTTTGAGAAGCTAGATTGCCCCCATGCTTTAGAGAAGAACTTTAAATTTGGTAGAGAGTGGTCTTTGTGACCGGGAGACTGGAACTGGAAGCTGATCGTGGGAGAGAAGACAGAAACTGGGACTGTGAGTTGAGGGGGAAACTGAGACTAGCTGGGCAGCTGGGAGAGTAGATGAGAATGGTACTGGTTGAGCTGGGCAAGGAGACTGAGAGCAGGGAAGGAAACAGAGTGAGTGGGGGACTGGGGAGCCAGTTGGTGGGAGGAGCAGACAGATCAGACGAGGAGCCAAGGGGACTTGCTGACAAGGATAATGGGATTAGACTGGGAGAAGGGGAGATCATCTGATGAGGCAGTGTGTTACTGGTTAAGGAGACTGGTACTGGGACAAAGAGCCAAGGGTGGGTAAGAGGCAGGACTGAGACAGGGGCAGGTTGGAGGAGACAGAATTTTTTGGGCCAAGCTTAGTGGCAAATGGATAAAATGACAGGTGACCACTAGAGAACACTCCCTCTCAGAGGATGGAATAGAACCCAAGATTACTGAGTCTCGCCATTCTTCTACTGTCAGAAGTATCTGTGCAACCCACTAGCAAAGTGTGTCTCATCCTTTTCTAGTGCCACGTAGAGGATGACACCCTACTACTGCTATCAGTTACTCCATTAGCTTAACTGGCAGAAGTCTGTGCAGTGGACCTAAAGGTTCCAACCTTGCTGATAATGTACTATGTGGCCATCATTATGATGGCACATGATGGAATTTTTGTTTTTTTCAGTTTGTATTTTTTAAAACTTAGGAAATTACACTCCAAAACAACATTAAAATAACATTATTAAGATTGAAATGTTAAGCATTCAAAAGTTAGGAAATGCCAGATTTTAAGTTGCTTGTGTGGCCCTCTTGTGTGTATGCATTAGGATACAGTCTTTAATTACACAATTTCATTCTATTTTTCCCACAGGACCCTTGCTTCAATCAGTCCACTAAATGGATGAAGCTCACATAGTGAGCAGCTATTCAGTATTTTGTTTTCTCCTCGTTGTTCAGTGTGTGGCCCCAAGCCTTATTTACTGTACACTAGTCAAACCCTGCTGTAAGGACAGAACTACTAATTTCTTCATAGGTGTTTCTCTGGTGCAAATCACTGTAGTATGAGTGCTTCATAAATATTCATAAATTTATTTTCATAATACCCCTGTGAGATGAAATCTTATCCCCATTTTACAGATGAGGAGCTGAGACACCGAGATTAAGCTCAAAAGTGCCCATTAACGATGGGTACAAATTGGAGATGCCTGGGACTTGATTTTTTCACAGGACTTAGAATGATTACTCCTCCCATTTGCTCAGCACAGCTCCCATTTGCTCAGCACTTCTGCAGGTCAGAACTCAGCATCTCAAGTCAGGTACCCAGAAAATGAGGAACACACAAGTAGTGACCACCTGTGAAAAGTATAAGTGACTCTCCAAGCATCACAGGAACTCTGTTGCAGAGGTGGGATAGAATCCAGTTCTCTATTCAGAGTACTATTCAGCTGCTTTAACCTTTCTTCTTTCAATTCCCTGCCACTAACGACAACAGCTTCCAATTTCTGCAACAAACAGAGCAGTGGTCCTACAGACATCAGTCTTCTTCACTACCCAAACCTGATATACCTCTCATGCCATGGTCCATCCTGTGCACTGAAAGAGGCAGGAGTGCTGTGGAATAAATAGTACATGATTGTGTAATTAAAAACGGTATCATAATGCATATATACAAGGGATACGAATTAAGGTCGCACATCTAACCTTAATCCTGGCATTTTCTAACTTTTAAGTGGGTGACTTTGAAACCTTAATGTTATTTTAATGTAGTTTTTTTTGTCTGTAATACAGTAGTACAGGGAGTTTTATAGACCAGATTGTTACCTGCCCTAGCATGGGTGAATGTGGGGAGCTGAAGTGAAAAAGGAACGTTCTCCACACAATGGCCAGAAACTGCAGAAGCCTCATCATGTGCATATCACTACAGAGATGACAGGAAGTAGACAGGGCCTTTTGTCTCATCCTTCTGCACCAGCCTGCAAATCAGACAGTGTTTTGGAGTAACAGACTATCTAATCCAAATGGGGGTGGTGCAGCATCCACACTTGCATAAAATGCTGCGAGTGTGTGTATGTGTAGACAGACAGACTCCACCCAATGACAATAACTACTGCTTCCCACGGTGACCAATTCTCTCATTGTTTCCTTGTGCTTTCCTGTCTGTCTGGCCATCTGTTGTCTCATCTTGTATTTGGATTGTAAACTCTTTGGGGCAGGGGGTCTTGTTCTGTGCTTGCATAGCACAATGGGACCCTGGTTCATGACTGTGGCTCCCAGGTGTTATGGTAATACAAAGAACAAATCATAATAGTAATGTGAAGAAAAAATAAAAATTGTCACTAAAAACTGAATTTCAATATCTGTAAGAAACAGACCTTTCTTAAATATTGAATTGAACTATTAGTTACATAGATTATGGTTTTCTGTAAGCCTCAGAGTTGGTAATAACTATGACAGTTTGCTCTGTGTATTACCCATCTAGAATGCAACAGAGGAATGCAATTTGTTCACTAACTTTGTTTCTTTTAAGTGAATTTAATGTTTTTGTATTTTGCAATTTACTGAAGTGCTAGTAGTTTATTAAAACAGAACATTAAGTTGACCTATATACCTATGTCACAGAGCTGTTGTGAAGATTAATAATTAGATAATGTTTGTAAAGCACTTTTTATAAGTGAAAAGTGCTATAAAGTGCTAAGTATTATTATTACAGCATGATAGAGATCACAAAACACAAGTGAATTAGCTCTAGGTTTAAGCCTTATAAGGCAAAGCATACCAGGGGCAAAATAACATTGCAGTTATTTTTCTAACATCCAGCACTTCATTAACTACCACACAGGGTTATATAACTCTGTGAGAATCTAACTTCGTAAAGTTTAGACTCATAGCAGGAAAAGTTCTCACGGGTTTTGCAGACAAGACTTGTATGTATGGCCTTTAAGGTCACTCAGAGTTCCTCCAGCTATGAGGAGCTAACCCCTCCAGTTGCATGTGAGGACGCTGCTGCCTGCTGTGGTTCTCCCAAAGTGAACTCCTCTAACAGGGCTGCTGCTGTCCAGGCCAGGTTGCGAGCACTACTAAATGCACTGTGCCAGATCCTCAGCTGCTGGAAATCAGCATAGCTCCACTGAACTTAATACAGTTATGCTGACTTCCACCTGCTAAGTATCTGTGCCCCATTGCAATTTAAAGCTCTTGCAGAGCTTTCTTACACAAAGTCCTTCCCACCAAAAGAGTCTCTATTAAATCCTCAAATTCTTACTGTGGGTGGAAAAATAAGAACCATTCCACTGAATCTGTCACTTTTCCCTTGGACTGAACTCAGATCTTTTTCAGAGCTTGAGAAAATTCAGTTAACTCCTCCCTCCCTTCTTGTTCCTCCTCCTTCACTATCTGTAACTGGCAACCTACTACCACAGTCCTGGGGTTTCCTGATAGTGAGGACCCAGAGGACAGGCCTTTCTCTTCAGTCTAGTTCTGCTGATCACATGCACACTATTGTCTTCTGCACCATCCCACGAAAAGTCCAGAGGCACAAAATCCAAAAGTAGCCTCAGTGGCCTAGTCTGGTTACTCGCTGTTTTAGGGAGGAGGGCAATGGAGTTATCACTCCCAAGAAGAACATTGTTGAGGGTGCAGTGGGAGTGTGCGTGTGTCACAGCCACCTAATCAAGAAACGTGATAGAATAGTGAGAAGTCAGAGCACCATTCCCAAGGTTATTACTGGTGGGGCTGAACTTCTTCCCACAGAAGTTTGGGTGGAGTCTAGACCTGCTAAGCCTCCCTGGAAGTGTGCTTCTGCTGCTGCAGGATAGGAAGGGGAATGCCCTCCCCTCCATAACAGGGACAGACTATGTTCAGAGGTCCTCAAAAGATTTTCTGTTCTCATAAGTTTAAGATAAGCATAAGATAAGGTTTAGCCATCACTAGTTCTACACTGCTGTGTCTCTTCCCTCTGGATTTCTGCACTTTCAGGCTGCTTGACTTTTCTACTCTTCCTGGAGCAATTAGTGTTAGGTCTGTCTCAGCTGAAGGTTCCTTATATGGAAGCTTCCTCTCTGCAGAGCAGTAACAACTCTTTTACCATTGTCTGGGCTGGCTTTGAGGCATGCCCTTCTCTCTCTTTCCTCCGCCACCAAAATAAAAATAAAAAGCAGCAGTCACTGCTGCATTAAAGAAACAACTTACACACACATCATTTTAAAAAAAGAAAACATTTACCATAATATTGTGTGCCTCACTGCAGTGTATGCTCCCAATATGGGAAATAACATGGTAATTTTAGAACGACATAGTATTTTTGTTTCCTTTTTGAAGGTGTGTGTGTGTGTGTGAGAGAGAGAGAGAGATTTGCCCAGTAGGTGTGAAGGTGTCAGATCTCATGAGTCATGATTTATAGTGAGCATTGGAGAGGAACCAATGATCATAGTACACACTGGTACCAATGATATGAGAAGATGAATGTGAAAAGTTCTAGAACCTAAATTTAGATGAATAAATTAACTGCTTTTCATGGTAGCTTTCTGTTAAATGTTTCCATTTTTCATATGCTGGGCCAGCTAGATGAAGAGAACTTCGGGGTCTCCAGGTATAGATAAGAAGGTGAAAAAAGCCTATAGAGAAGAAATACGCTCCACCTAACCAAACTGGAACCAGATGAGACAGAAAACTGACACACATTTTGGGGGATTACTTAGAACCAGGGGGAAAGCTTGACAGTTGCTGGGGATCCCTCAGATTGTATGAAGACATCTGCTAGGGATGTCAGGAATACAAAGGTAACTCTGTATCCAGTAGTAAATGATAGGACAGAAATTATAGTTGAATGGGAGGAGGACAGGTCCCAAAGGCATATTTCAGGAAAGTAACTGTGTCAGAGAAAGGAATTAAACGTAGGCATGCAGCCAAAAATAAAATATATAAATTTCTGTCTGCCAATGAGAGAACCTTAAAAAGCAAAAATAGGTGAACTAGAATGCCTGGCAATGGAAGATGAGCACCTTGATATAATATGCATAACTGAAACATGGTGGAATGAATGGAATTTTGTAATACATGGTTATAAACTAGGACAGAGCAGATGAATCAATGGTGTACTATAATACCAGCCTATAAATTATGCAGAATAGGTCTTCGGGATAAGGGAGTAGTGCTGCATCTCTAGATTTCATAGAATCTAATGGGAGAATGTTTCTGAGTGGAGAGAGCCATTCCGTAGTTTGGCTACAACTTACGTTGTCATTCCTTTAGTATTGTGGTCTTAAATACATGCCCAGCTTGCACAGAGCTTTGGATGAGTGCCCCTTGGTCTGGAGTTATTTTTAAACCAAAATAAATAACAGCATCCCAAGACATAAGTGTACAAAAATGTAGCGATAGATTATACTGCCTGTCTCCTGGTCAAAAAAAATGGTATTGAGGGCCTGATTCTCATTTCTCATTGCCAGAGTATAAAAGGGCATTGGTGTAAATGAGAATCAGGCCCTGAATGTGCTGTTGTGAGGGAGATCAAAGGGATACCTGAGTCTAATAAAGCTGTAATGGGTTTCCGCTACCCTCATGTAAATTGGTTATATGTCACATCAGGGCAAAGTTTAGAGAAGCAATTTCTTGACACTCAAATGATTGTTTCTTGGACCAGCTAATTCTTGAACACACAAGAGGAAAGTATTCTCATTTTAGTCCTAAATTACACACAGGCGTTGGTTCAAGAGTAAATACAGTCAGCAATAGTGGTCACAATATAATTAAGTTCCATGTCTTCGGGGGAGAGATTGTACAAAAACTATGCCACTTAAGAATTCCCTGACACTGGAGGAATCTACCACCAGCTGGTTTAAGCCAGTTATAGGTCTGATTGTGCCATTTGAGTGGTGTTAAGCAGATTTAATAGGCTGGAAAATCTGCCCCACTGTCTTCAGTTTCAGTAGCATTATAATTTTAAAAAAAATAAGATATTGTAGAAATAAAAGTAGTCCAAAGAAGGGCAACAAAAATGAGTAATGGAAAGACTTCCATATGAGGAGAGATTGGAAAGATTTAGACTGCTTAGATCAAAGTGGAGAAAGGCATATGCAGAATGATGATGAATTGCATAGAGAAGATAATTTAGAAAGGGACGTTTAATGAAACTGACAGGCAACAAATTTAAAATGCATAAAATGCAATACTTTGTTTATGCAACACATAGAACTCATGGCCACAAGACATGATGGAAGCCAAGAGCACAGGATTCAAAAAAAGGTAAGACATTTGAATGGATAACGAGAGACTCCATAAATAGACTGGATAGGATAAAAAAGAAAATAAATTAGGGATATTAGCCCTCGTGTCTCTGGGCATGAGCCAGGCACTAAAGCCTAGGTCCTCAAAAGTATTTAGTCTCTTAACTTCCATTGAAATTAATGGACATTAATGCTTATGTACTTTTGAGGGTCTGGGACTAACTGATGTGGTTTGCAAAAAACGTCACTTATAAATTGGTTATTCCATAATCTTCCACTGTGAAGTTTTTGCACCTTCCTCTGGAGCAGCTGATACTGCCCTGGTCTGACCCAGTATGGCAATTCCTGTGTTCTGTTGTGTGTCTGGCTGCCATGGGGGAAAGAGGAGATATGGCAAGAGTGCACTGCTCTCCAGTGCTCCTGAGCCGGTAAAACGGACCCTAAGATGGCATAAGTTAAAGTAGCCTTGTGACTGTTCTAACTTGCATGAGGAGCTGGTTCAGTTCCCAGCCACACCCAGGGTTGGGGAGGCCAAAAGGTCTATTACAGTCACTTTTGCTTCCCTTTATCTGTGCCAAATGTGTGCTCAGGGCAGCTGATAATTCAGTCCTAGATTCCTGCCATCCTATTACATTTTCTGTCTCCATCTTCTCCTTAGAAGCTTTTAAACTGGAAAGCACATGGCACAATACCCATCCTCCAAATCAAAGCAAGAAGTTTGCCATTTAAAATGTGAAGAATTTTTTTTAGCATTGCTTAACCCTCTGACTGCTGTAGACATCTCTAAGTATTGCCCTACTGTATGTATTTGGCTAGCAAATTGGAGAAACAGCAGCAGCTACACCTGGGATTCTCAAACAGGCTCGGGACCCCTCAAGGGGTCACAAGGCTATTAATGGGGGGTTGCGAGCTGTCAGTCTCCACTCCAAACCCCTCTTTGCCTCCAGCATTTATAATGGTGTTAAATATATAAAAACGTGTTTTAATTTATAAGGGGGGGGTCGCACTCAGAGGCTTGCTATGTGAAAGGGGTAACCAGTAAAAAAGTTTGTGAACCACTGAGCTACACTGTATTCATATGACAGAGAAGAAGAAGCTGCTTCTACAAAGCCTTCTTTTCATACTTTGTGTCTCTAAAAGTTGCCAGTTAATTAGATTCCATGGTTACGGCTATTGTAATATGTGCTTATTTGAAGTGCACAGATAATAATCAATTGTACACTCTTGACTACACTATTAATAGTTTTAATACTCACATTTTGTTTACATTTTGCATTACAATGAACACTTAGCCATTGTGGTTTTTAACATGGAATTCAGTGAATACTATCTCCATGTAATGCCCTTGCCATTTCATTCTGCGGTATTAAGTGTTGTTTTTCTAGCAAGGTCTTGAAATGTGGGGCATTATGTATGAGTTATGCTAATTTGTTAGGGCAATGAATACATTAATTTCATTAGTAAATGGCCTCAAAGCAATAATTACCAGTGTAGGTGTGTCAGAAACGATCATGTTCAGTTTTGCCAGTTAATTATTAAGATTTTGTTCTGAGGGACCCAGATTTGACATCCAGCTTCAATTTAGCCATAAATAAAACTCTGAAGTATGTAGGGATGAAGGAATCAAGCCAAGAAGTCGTTTTGCTCTTACACATTACTACTTTTGTCCAATTCTGACTGCCAATAAGATGCCAAAATAATAATGAAAATAGCAATTGCACTTTCTCATTCCTCTCATCTCATCTTGCGTTACAGTTTGCTGAATTATTCAAGGTAGTATTGCTTGCTAGTGCAGTATTATATTTAAAATGGCTAAGTTTATTGTTAAAGCTGATTTTTTTTTATGGAGTTTACTTCTAATGCCTTAATTGGGTTTCTAAGTTATATATTTGCACTTCTTGAATCTGGTAGGGCTAACACCACAAAAAAGACTAATGGTGGCATCTGTGCACCTGGATTAGTTTCTGTAAGTGTGACATTATTTTTAATTAAAGCAGACCTATTGGGGCCATCTAGTAAATCTCTGTTCACTAATAATATGCTTTTAGGCATCTTATAACTGAATTATTTCCCAGGAAATTTTGGGAAGCCTCCTGTATTGTGGTGTTATGCATTTCTTGATTTATTATAATGACAGAAATAATGGTTCTTCAACTTTTTATTTTGTGGACCACTTGATAAGAGAACCCCTCTCATTTCCTATCAGTCCTCGTCACAACATCCACTCGTCTACTCCTTGCTCCACAAACTATTTCACTCTGCAGACCACTGTAGAATAATGCTGCAAAGATAGAGCTGACCAGCTGATGGGTCGTGCTCACCATCAGTGTAATAAGTGAGCACAGTAAAAGTTTTGTTATCCGGCATGTTGGGAGAATGGGGGGTGCTGATTAACTAAAAGTTTGTGTGCGGGAGGGGACTCAGGGCAAGGAGTTGGGCCACGGGAGGGGTTTCAGGGTGCCGGATCCGGGCGGCGCTCACCTCAGACGGCTCCCTGCAAGCAGTGACATGTCCCTGCTGCTTCTAGCTGGAGGTGTGGCTAGGCAGTTCTGTGTGCTGTCTCCACCCGCATGCACCGCCTCCACAGCTCCCATTGGCTGCAGTTTCCGGCCAATGGGAGCTGCAGAGCCAGTGATCAGGGCAGGGTTGGGGCAGCACACGGAGCCCCCAGGGCAGTTCTTCTACCTAGGAGCAGCAGAGACATGCCGCTGCTTGCGGGGAGTCATATGGAGCCAGGTAGGGAGTCTGGCAGCCCTGCGCCAAGCAGACTATAAACCAGACTTTCGATGAAGATCAGAAATGCCAGTTTATATAGCTCTCCAGTTGATAAAATGCCAGATAACACAGCTTTTAGTGTACTCTGCAAGGCTAACCCTGACCCTGTTTCATAATTTCAAGCAGGATCAATGTGCCCTGCATCTTGATATTGCATCCAGCTTCTTGTATTTACAGATAAATGATTGGTTTTCTAATTATTGATTCACATTTTTGCACAATAGCTTCCATTGCGCTAGCTGGTTTGGAGTGACTGTTTATTCTGGGGCAGATGTAACATTCAAATACAGCTGATCACACGATGAGGTCTGGCACGGGCATCTGGGCAGCCTGATCATATTTCTTGTTCTCTCTGGCCCCGATCCTGCGAAGAGCAGAGGACCTCTTGCACTGGTGCTGAGCAACTTCATCTCCCATTAATTTCGTTCAGAGTTGAGGACTCAGCACCTGGCAGCACTGGACTTCTCACTGGGAAGGTAGAGGTAAACAAATAACCTTTAGCCCTGCGTTACCCTTTAGAACTGTAGTCTTTTTCCCCCTTTTTTTGGCATGATCTCTTTAATATTAAAAAAATAAAATTAAACCAAACTAATAGCGCAAGTCAGAAGGTCAGCCATATGGTAGTGTTATAGTATGCACAGGCTCAAGCATACAAGTTTGCTGTTGCAAGGTTTCTGGGCTCCTTGTGAAAACAGCATTTATTCTGGACATTTTTTTTCTGCTACAATTTTTGGGTCTTAGATGCTAAGGTAATAAGATTCCTTAAATCTCTCAAATTGTGCCTCGTTTCCCAGTCACCCACCCAAAGGAAAAAATAGGCTCTTTTTGTATTTATCCAGCAATGAAAATGGAATGTATTGACAGGCAGTGTTTAGGCAAAACTAGAGTGACAGAGATCTAGCAGAGTAATTTATAATACGTGACAGGAAATTGGGAATATACAGTAAAAAGTAGACAAAAATTTCCTCTTACATTTTAAAGCTCAAAGGATAAGTCCAGGGGGAAATGAGAGGGTTTTGTAAAGTATCAGAATATTTTTTTCATGATCAATTCCAAACATTGAAGTTTTCCAGTGAATCTGTTTACCAGCTAGTTAGTTGGTTTACCTGCATATTCTTATTCTTGTCATTCCAGGATGAAATTTACACTTTCTAAGCTTTAACTTAATATTTATGGCAACTTTAATAAAAGTTTAGTAATGTCAAGGAGCTGGTTGCAAAGATGTACTTTGCACTAAGCCCCACTAGAAACTCATTTACTTACAGAATCCAATGTTAAGTAAAATAAACAGCTTTGGTTTCTACTGACATTTTATAGCCACCTTAAGGGAAAGGTGGGGAGGGGAGTTGTGTTGCCATGTGGGTTTAATTCATGAACTTCCCTGCAAAGTACTCAAAGGCAATACGGTAGTTGAGCCAACTTTCTCTGTTAAGTCACAAAAAGAGAGATTTTACCAAATACAGGGGATCAACTGCAGCTGCAAAGAGGAAATTTAGAATTATCATCATACCAGTATCAGAAGGTCCTTTATATTTATAGCTTCATAAAAGTTCACAGCTAGCGTATTCGCTGCCAACTAATAAAAGAACTAATGAAAATTTTTGCAGATTTTTTGTGTGTAGACAGTGGTTACCTAATCCCTAAATCCTAATGAATTCTTATATTCAAAACATTTTAAAAAGGATGGGGAAAAGACTTCCTTTTTGAGCCCTTTAACAAGACAGGTCTCAGTTAACCTCATTATGGGCCAGATTGTGATTCTATTTTATTTGGACAATAGTACCTTACCTGCAAGTATTCTCATTGACATCAAGGGGACTACTTGTGACATAAGATACTCTTTAGCATGAATAAAGATATCACAGTCTAGTTCTGAGTGACAATAAACTGCTGTATTGTTTGGCCAAACATTAAAATGTGCTTTATAATTCACAATGACTGCTTTATTGCCTAAGCATTCCAAAAACTGTAATTAAACAATAAGACACTTTATGATTATTGTCATTAGGTAATAATGAAAGCCTTGTATTTTAGTGCACCTCAAAGAATATTACTCAATCACCCACAGACTTCATGTATTGTTATGACTGTAACAGAGAATATTTTAATTGATATTTTCCTAAAAATTATTTTATCAGTATTTTCTAAATCTATCCAGACTCTGTGAAAAATAGTTCCCAGGGAAAGGGAAAAAGCAAGTAATAAAAATGATGAACTTTCCCTCCATATGAATTTATTGTTTTTCTACTATTTTTGTTGATTATTTTTTCTTGGTGCACTCCTGTTTGCAGTATCACTGTAAAGCCCTTGGTACTGCTTTGTTACTTGCTCTCTCTTCCCTTCAACTTCACCTAGCTGAAGTTATCAAGTGGGCTTCTCCCAAGAGTTGGATGTCTTTAATTTTCATGTTTTACCATCTTATGCATTCTTTAAAATTTAAACTGGAAAGTGTTTCAGGCTAGTGAGAAATGAAAGTTACTTTTAGCTCCAGTCTGTCTTTATCAATATCAAAAGCCAGGGCCTGGTGGTACCAGAACAGATTGTGCTTCAAAAGAGAAGCTTCTAATCCAATCACCACTTAGAACAGTATTTTACTCCATGGGTGGAAAGGAGGACTGTGTTCTCTTTTACTCTTTTTGGATGTAGAGGAGGACATATATATCTTTTTTTTATTAACATTTTATATTGGAGGCATGGGTTAGCACTAATCTAGTTTTATAATTAAACATACCTTTTTAAAAAATACGAAGGCCTGAAGAGAGCAGCTACTGCATGAGGGAAGGTACCACCAGCCAGAAAGAATAAAAGAAAAACAAACCACTACAGGCTTAAATGCAATGCCATTTTGTCATGAGTTAAACCTGGGGGGCAGGGAGATACAGTGAAAAGAGTGTTAGTATTTTCCCATTTGGTCTTACAATAAGCATGTGGATCTCAGGGTGGTGTCTAGGTTGTTCTTTCTCAAAATTACTGTGAAAACTTGTGAGAATTTTTTCCCTCCTAGAATGATAGTGCAGTGAAAACTGACCCCTTTCATACAGCTGTTTGTGAAATATACATACCCAGCAGTGCCCAGCCAATCAGGCTGTCCTCAGCCCAAGCTGTTTTATCATTTTCCATACAGTGTGCCTCGAGCTGTGAAACTATTTGTTGAATTGCTCCATGTTACTGTTTGACTGAGAGTGAGACAAATGTTCCATATTATCTTTAATTTCCATAAAATTGTTTTAATCTTTGCCTTATAATAAATGTATAAAAGTGCCCTGAGGGTCCCTTTGTTTTGTATTGTAGGTGTCTCTATTAGAGTTCAAGCAGGATGGAAATGCTCAGGATTGCTTTTTTGCTTCCCCTCACCTGAGGTGCTCACAACACATACGTCAAATACATAAATAAATAAAGCAGTTCCCTTCTCCCTCCTTCCCCCTCCCATCCTCAGAGCTCAACATTCATGTATGAAGTTGAGAGAAGCTGCATTTTCCATCGTTGCATTCTGGATACATTCAGCAAATCAGATCAGGACAGCTGGCAGCTTTTGCTGGACAAGGGGTTTCCTGTTAGTTGCACAAAACTTTTCAGTACCACTAAGGATTATATTTTCCTCATCCATTTTAAAGCAACAGGAAGGGAAAACTTACCTGCAACAGGTTTTTAAGTCTTCTTGCTCTGCGGCATGCTTATTTAAAGAGATGTCAATAGGACTATAATAAGGGAAGGTGATGATGGTCTCCAAAATGTATATTGCATCAAGCTCAACAGGAAAACATATAGGAGTCCTCTTCAGAGTGCCTAAGCACTCCTCATAGGCATCTCATGTCCAGCCAATAACAGCATCTCTTGCTTAACTGCCATTGGTCCCATCTCTGCTGTCATCATTCTAGGACTCCTCTTCTGTGGAAATACTAACTAATGCAGCTTTTTTCTTGCAGCAATTCCATTGGTTTGAGGAATATGCTGCATAGAGTGGCTGATCCCTGATTCTACCCATGGATCAAGTCTGCACAGAATTCCACACACACAGAATTCACAGGAAGGTGGCTATGTGGTGAGGTTACCCCATCAAGCAGTAGCCACTCTCTTCTTCATGGCCTCTTCACACCGACCTTATAGGAAAATCCAGTAGAACTAGTGAAGGATGAGGGTGTGAAAGAGCATGGTTCTCTGGGAATTAAATAGGGTCCAATAGAGTTTTCTCTCAACACTTACAGACTTTGATAAAGAATGATAATCTTTTTCTAGAATTTAGCAGAGCATTACATACCTAATAACTCTAGAATTCTACAGGATGCTTTAAAAATCTTATAGAAAATTTATCATTCAATAGGAGTTTTCAGTAAGGGCATTTCTGCAGTTTTTCTCCCATATGTGCCTGCATAGATGAAGAGAGCAACATGGGTATTGTAAATACTTCTTTCCTACAATGTTTTCAGCCTAATATAGGGGCCAGTCTGTAGGAAAGAAAACATCCTTACTCACCAGCTGTTAACCTTCAGTTCTGTGGTCTCTTTAATAACAGACCTGATGAAAAGGGGGAAAGTCGTATGAATACATTTTTTGACATTTTGTTTATTAGCATTTTATCTAGGCTAGTAGTAAATGGATAGACTTGTCAGCAGAAATCTCTTGGTGAAGCAAATAAAGAATCTTAATAGGCAGAGAGAATAGAACTAACGGCAAATTGCTCACAAAGAGCTCTAATTTATTGGTTTCTTTTTCACTAAGATTTTGTTCTGGACTCTGGCTTTGCCAGAAGAAACAGCTGAATGATGACATGGATTCTCAGTGAGAAACTTCACTCTATGATAGGAAAGGGGGAAACTCAAGGAAAGAATCTGTATTTCTTTAACAGTTTTTTCTTTCTTCAAAATTTAATACTGAAGGTTTTTGTTGTTGTTTGTTTTTTGGTTTGTTTTTGTTTCAATCAACTGACCAAATATTCATTTCATGTATGTTCTGTTATGCCACATACACTGACGTTAGAGTTAAGTTGACTGAATATAATAAAGACAGGCACAAGTTCTACTGTGGGGCTAGATTGCATGGGACTGACACGCAGCTCTGGGTTGAGGGCTGTGCAGAGCTGATAGAATGCGCCTCAGGATACTGCTTCTCCAGATGCACTAGTACTGCTTCCCAGGCCAGTGTTAAGGGGGTGGTGGGATGATGTTTCTTCTTCATTCCCACCCATTTCTAGGGAATTGGCTCCCCTAAACAAGGAAGAACCAACTGGTTCCAAAGGTTTTTTGATTTTTTTATGTTAATTTAGATCTGTGTTTTAGTTCATCTGTCTGTGAACACAGGAGTCTCACATTCTATTATAAAGTTAACATGAATCACAAATGTAGACCATATGAACAAGTAAACCAACGTAATTCTTAGGGATGTGGTCACAATATATTGTGTCCAGTGCCTTTGCCCCAGATACTTATGCATATTTTGTGTCTAGACAGGTTACAAGTACAGTACCTTCAAATTACTGAAACAGGTGGGCACCTGTGCCTTTAAAAATAATCTCATCAAGAGATGTTGTAACGTGTGTGTTGGAGGGAGTGATGCATTCTCTGTTAGCTAACTTGCTGAGTAGATAATCCACCCAAAGTGAGTCTTTATTTGCCATTGTTATTAAACTGCTTGTATATCTCTTATTCAACCTTCTGCTTTATGTTGACAATGTCAAAGAAGCTGCTATGTTTTCAAAAAGAAACCCACTAAATAGTTAGGTCAAATTCATTCCTTTACATGCTTAGGGCAAGAAGAATTTTTGCTCAGGTGAATGGGCTGAGTGCATGCGTTGTCTTCAAAACTGTAAGAAGAAGCCAGGCAGTAGGGGGTGGGGAGGGGCCTAGAGAAAGTTCTAAAGAGAGTTCTGCAGGCAAGCAAAGACAGGTAGACAGAGTAACAGTTTGCTAAACCCATAGTTATAAGCCTGATTGGAAGGAAGTTTTCGGCAGACTCCAGGCCACAATGAAGTTTTACATGGAGAACAATAAAGTACAGGTCTTCTCATTCTTTTTATGCAAAGAGAAGTGAAGCTGAAATCATGTATGAATCACTTGTCTTTTCTGAGGAAAGAATAACTACAGTATCACTTTTAAAAAGCTGAATCGCCATTTCATTCCAAAAAATGGAAATGATACACAAATGGGTGTGCTTTTCCCAAAAGTTGCAGGGGACCAATGAAAGCCCAGAAACCTTTCTAAGAGCGATTATATGAACAACTAGAGCCATTGTGCCTTTGGTATTGATAAGGAGGAACACAGTACAGATCATCTAGTCATTTGGATTTCAAACAAGGAAGTTTAAGAAAAATTACAGCCTAAATTTCAAGTGGATATTGATTTTGATTGCCTCGGTTTTGGGAACAGAAGGGTGAATGGTTTGCACAGGTGTTGAGAACTTTCAGCTCTTGTTGCAGTCAGTGGTATAGGGAACTCACAATTAACTGGGCTGTGTGTAGGTAGGGTGTGTCATAATAGACTTTATTTGTACCAGACTTTAGGAGCCCCAATCCCATTCCCCACCTTCTTTAGCATATGCCTTCTCTTAATTGGCTTCCTATTCTGGTTTATAAGGGAACCAGATTCCCTGCTGAATGAGTAGTTGCACTGGGCACGTGCCAAGTTGCGACAAAATGAATTTCATGACCAAACCTACCCAGCAGGTCCATGAGCTGCTGAGAGGAAGGTAAAAAATTCCACATAGCCAAAGCCTGTCTGGTGATACCAGTCAGCTCTGTATTCTTGGGGAACCAGGGCACAGTATCCAGCCTGTCTGACTCATGAAGGACACACACCCCCAGCCTCTGCTTGAACCAAAACTGATCAGAAGAAAGATTTACAGAAAGCATGAAAAGGTGGTGTGAGATGCACCTAAACCCCTCCTGACAAGGGTGACAGGATTAAGGCAATTCCGCTAGCCTCATCTGCATCAAAGATGGGACAGGGAGGCACCTCCATTAGCATACAGAATGGAGAAGAGAGATTCCAAGGCAAGAACCGCACTGAACTCTGGAACCAGAAAAGCATGGAAGCACTGCATCATGGGGGATCTCTGCTCCAGATGCTAATGAACCTATGCCTGCACACACCCAGCTCAGCAGTTATCAGACCAATTCTAGTAATGAATCCTTGATTGATACCCAAAATACCGAAGCTGCCTAATTGCATTGTGAGCTCCCTTGAAGGAACATCACCCATAGCCAGGAATAATCAGTTCTTATTATCTAGCCTAAAGAAAACCCTTGAGTCATCAGTTTACCCATAAATAAATCTAATGTTTTCCCTTGAACCATCGTTGTTTCCCTACAAAAACCCCTATCCATGCTCAAGTAAGTGTTCTGATGCCTGAATCCAAAATCTGCATCAGTTCCACTGGGACTTCATCTTCTCCTGACTGATCATGTTGGGGGCTCTGCCTGTCTCCAGCACTCAGGACCCTGAATTACCATCATCACCTGGGAACCCCGACCTGTTCAAGCTTCATGGAGTTGTGACCCCATCTCTCTCTCTCTCTCTCTTCTACCTCAGGTATAACTTTTTTAACCCTGACTTGTGTGATCAGGTATAGTTTTCTATATCTGACTTTTGTAATCTTTAAACTGTTATGTTTGTTCAGCTCTCTTTGTGTGGTTGTTACTATTATTCTATAAAAACTTTTATGGTTAAGCTGGTTGCTTCCCTCCCTCTGTCTCTGAACTTTACTCTTTTGAGTTTTGGCCTCCCCATTTACTCTGCAGTAACGCGCCTCTTACCTAAGCTAAAGATCCCTATAGTGCCTAAAAATCCTGTGGGGTTTGCTCATCAAGTGGGTTACTACCAGAACAATTGTAACATGAAACTGGGGATAGGGCTGTGCTGAACCTGTGACATACAAGGGTGGCAGCCTGGAAGTGCTGCTCGACCCAGCCTGCTCAGGCTTACTCTATTCCAATGCGCTACCTGTGGCATATAAGGGTGGCAGCTTGTGGGGATGTATCATCCCTACACCAACCTAATGAAAAGTTCCATGAGGAGGTAAGGGTCACGATGGGACACTTGCCAGGTAAACAAATCATGGCCTTATGTAAGGCCCCCTGGTGGTCTAGGATTATATAAGATGATCATGGCCTTATGTAAGACCCCCTGGTGGTCTAGGATTATATAAGATGATCATGGCCTTATGTAAGGCCCCCTGGTGGTCTAGTATTATATAAGATGAGGTAAACAAATCATGGCCTTATGTAAGGAACAGTTGAACCAATCGGTGTGGGGCTATACATGTGATAAACACATGATTCTCCTTCTTGTCCAATCCGTAGATGTGTTATTATAGCCTAATTGTGTTATGTAATGTTGAGAAAAACTATAAAAGAAAGCTTGCAATAAACAGGATTCGGATTCAGCTTGCAACCACATTGGTCGTGTGCTTTATCCGCTCCGCATGGGACGCCACAAATGGTGACCCCGACGTGATTCGGCTTGGACATCAAGGCAGCCAGGACTTTGCCCAGAGTGAGCTAGCAGAGATCATACTAGACACAGCCGCCAGTGGAGCAGGGATCAATGTTCTCAGACAGTAGACCCAACAGGTGTTGTCTCAAAAGCTGAGCAAAGAGAAAGCAGATCCAACCAAAAAAAAGGATCTGAGTGGTCAGACTCTATGTCATCTCTCATGAAGAAACTGGAACAATTGAATTTAGATATTGAAGAGGCTCTCAGTGCTGGCTCTTCTCCTTCCAGAACTCCTTCTTCCAAAAAGCGCAAACAGCCATGCCCTGTTAAGGTGGAGACAGGCCTTCTTCACAGAGATAAAGGGAATCTGTGGGAATAAGAGGGCAGGGTACCAAGATTTAAATGGTTTGCCAAGCTCAGTGTCAACTGGAGCACGACCAAAAACAGAAGCGTTCGGTGAGGAAAGGCGGAGATGGTAGCCGCGGCAGGAGGTACCGGAGGATACCGGCTCCTGGTCGTCCGAGAGAGACGTTCGTGAGCTCACAGCCGACTAAAGCGTTCGGTGAGAAAAGGCGGAGGTGGCAGCCGCGGCAGGAGGTACCGGAGGATACCGGCTCCTGGTCGTCCGAGAGAGACGTTCGTGAGCTCACAGCCGACTAAAGCGTTCGGTGAGAAAAGGCGGAGGTGGCAGCCGCGGCAGGAGGTACCGGAGGATACCGGCTCCTGGTCGTCCGAGAGAGACGTTCGTGAGCTCACAGCCGACTGAAGCGTTCAGTAAGAAAAGGCGGAGGTGGCAGCCGCAGCAGGAGGTACCGGAGAATACCGGCTCCTGGTCGTCCGAGAGAGACGTTCGTGAGCTCACAGCCGACTAAAGCGTTCGGTGAGAAAAGGCGGAGGTGGCAGCCGCGGCAGGAGGTACCGGAGGATACCGGCTCCTGGTCGTCCGAGAGAGACGTTCGTGAGCTCACAGCCGACGGAAGCGTTCGGTGAGGAAAGGCGGAGATGGTAGCCGCGGCAGGAGGTACCGGAGGATACCGGCTCCTGGTCGTCCGAGAGAGACGTTCGTGAGCTCACAGCCGACTAAAGCGTTCGGTGAGAAAAGGCGGAGGTGGCAGCCGCGACAGGAGGTACCGGAGAATACCGGCTCCTGGTCGTCCGAGAGAGACGTTCGTGAGCTCACAGCCGACGGAAGCGTTCGGTGAGGAAAGGCGGAGATGGTAGCCGCGGCAGGAGGTACCGGAGGATACCGGCTCCTGGTCGTCCGAGAGAGACGTTCGTGAGCTCACAGCCGACTAAAGCGTTCGGTGAGAAAAGGCGGAGGTGGCAGCCGCGGCAGGAGGTACCGGAGGATACCGGCTCCTGGTCGTCCAAGAGAGACGTTCGTGAGCTCACAGCCGACTGAAGCGTTCGGTGAGAAAAGGCGGAGGTGGCAGCCGCGGCAGGAGGTACCGGAGGATACCGGCTCCTGGTCGTCCGAGAGAGACGTTCGTGAGCTCACAGGTGAGCGGCTGCATTTAATAAAATGGGCTCTGCTTTGTCTGCAGGGGAGGAGATGGTGCATGATTTTTTATTACGCATCGCTAAAAAGCGGGGAGAGAAGCTTCCCTCTGACGCGTTGTCCCGTTTGTTGAAATGGGGGCAGAAACGCGGGAATGTACAAACAGGGCCTTCAGCTACAGGACATGCTGAATCAGTTGTCCCATTTGGCCGGTGAGAGCCATCCCCCGCAGTCCCACACATTGCGAGCCCTGAACCAGCCCGGCTTTCCTGTCACCAGTGATGTTTGTACCCCAGAGTTCCGGGCGGAGTTCCCGGGGCAGGGTGAGAAGTTGCGGAATAGGTTGAAAAGAATGGCGGAGCCAGGCTTATCTAACTTTGAAAGGACATATAGGAAAAAACCGCCGGATAAGATCCCTCCGGTGGATGATGTAGCTACCCCCTGTCCTCATTGTGGTTTGTGGGGCTGCGCAATTGGGTGCACTGGACGGGATAACGTGTCCACGCACCGGCCACTGGATGTCGCCAACCCGTTTGCTCCAAAGCCTCCGGCATACTCATCCGATGTTTCCACCCTGCGACATGCTTCGGACAATATCCCGGGCGGCTCGGGCCCCCCGGACCCCGTAAGGCGTTGGCACGGACTTATTAGGGAAGCCCATATAGAGGGGGAATTTGCGCCCGAGGCTTATCCAGTAGTGACACCGGATCCACAGGACCCCGCAGCACCGGACCTGCACTTATTGTTTGTCACAGCCTAGACACCTGATAATGTGGTACTTCTATTTGTTCGGACTCCTTATTATAGGAGCAGGGGTCTTTGTATGTCCAAACTCTGTACCTTTTGTTAACCCACGACAAAATGTTTGTATCACCTGGGCAAACCAGACTGGCCAAGAAGCCCTTTTTGCTTGTCCATGGCCACCCCATCGGATCCCTTTAAAACATGTCTTATTGGCTATCCTTATTTACACCCCAATGGTTTTCGTGGGTATTTATGTAATGTTATGTTTTTTAATAGTTCCCAGTTGTTAAATGTCACCTGTCGTCAGTTTTATAGGTTCAAAAAAAGTAGTCAGGTGGCTAGTAATTGTCCTAATGTTAGTTGGACCCTCCTACAGGCCTTATTTAAGAAAAAGGGGGGAGGTGTGGGGATGTATCATCCCTACACCAACCTAATGAAAAGTTCCATGAGGAGGTAAGGGTCACGATGGGACACTTGCCAGGTAAACAAATCATGGCCTTATGTAAGGCCCCCTGGTGGTCTAGGATTATATAAGATGATCATGGCCTTATGTAAGACCCCCTGGTGGTCTAGGATTATATAAGATGATCATGGCCTTATGTAAGACCCCCTGGTGGTCTAGGATTATATAAGATGATCATGGCCTTATGTAAGGCCCCCTGGTGGTCTAGTATTATATAAGATGAGGTAAACAAATCATGGCCTTATGTAAGGAACAGTTGAACCAATCGGTGTGGGGCTATACATGTGATAAACACATGATTCTCCTTCTTGTCCAATCCGTAGATGTGTTATTATAGCCTAATTGTGTTATGTAATGTTGAGAAAAACTATAAAAGAAAGCTTGCAATAAACAGGATTCGGATTCAGCTTGCAACCACATTGGTCGTGTGCTTTATCCGCTCCGCATGGGACCCCACAGCAGCTGATTGACCTGGTCCACTCAGACTGTGTGTGTGTGTGTGTGTGTGTGTGTGTGTGTGTGTGTTCATCTGATTCTGGGGCTGGAGGAACCTGGTTCTGGGGAGCCTTCAGGATAGCTCCATTGGGAGGGGACTTGCAGCAGGGAGAAGTAGAGCTCCATATGAAAACACAAGTGACACAAGCAGTACATTGATAAAATTACAGATACCCCCCTCCCCGAAGAGTATCCCTAATAAATGAGCGTACCCCGAAGTAACAGGCAAATCTGGTAACATGGCAGTGAGGGAAAAAGTCCTTCCTATCCCCAAAAAGGCAACTAGCATGATGCCCACAGTAAGGCACAAAAATCCAGTCCTACTCTAATCCCAACAGAGAATAGCACCCTTGGACAGGGGGAAAGGCTTATATGTGATTTCAGTATTTTACTTAGGGGAAATCAAACTAGCAAACCCTTCCAAAAAGATTTCCTCAACACTTTGAATGACTTGATTCTTGTCTTTTAATCAAAGGAACAGTTGGAACTATTTTTAAAGGTACAGTAGTATCAAAATCAAATGTCTGTGTGTGTGTATGAGATAGGTATTCTTTCTCCTGCGAGTCTGTGAAATGCAATCCAGTTAGCCCAGGAGATGGGCTGTGTGGTTAGTTAACTGGATGGTGTGAATGAAGGAGGAGCACTCCTCTACAAATAGCCTTCTACGATTAGAAACAGTTTTAATTTGAGCTGTATGGGAGTCACAGCCAGAAGATTTTAATCAAAGAAATAGAGAAAACATATCTGTCTGTTTCTCTTTTTTCAGTTTACACACTGAGTCATGTACACCTGATTGCTGACAATGTACCAGCTTTATTTAAATTATACAATCAAATGAGGCCACATGGGTATAGATGATATGGTGAATATCTCCAGGAGAACTGTAGGACTTCATCATCTGCTAGGTGAGAATTACTGAAAACGTCTAAGAACTTCCTGGTAGAATATAAGCTGGGCTGGAGTCAGATTTCACCTTTTAGCCTCCTGCTTTTCACTTATTTTATTTCTAATGTGACCACCATTAACTTGGTTAAAACCTGGAGCACTCCAACCTTACTGTCGTACACCGCAATGACAAATCACATTTGGATCCTGACACTGTTGGTCCCTATAGATATCAGTAATCAGACCTGTTGGCTTTATTGGTTGTCTAAATCCCTCCTTGACAGTGATGTACTTTGCTCACCACTTCCAACTGAGCTAGTTGCAGAATTGCTCTACATTCTCTGCTCCCCAAACTTGGTTACAACTTGGGGTGGGTTCTGATGACTTGCCTTCAGCTAACATGAGCTAGTTATTACAATCCTACAAACAGAAACAAGATGTAACCATCTTTTAAAATCTGCTTCTGTAATAGCAAATCCCATCCAAACTGCCAGAACGCAGTATTCCAATTTATGTTAGGACCAAAATACTGTGCTTACTTGACTTTCACAGCAAGGCTGCAGGCCACACTTTCTGCATCTGGCCTGTGCAGAGAGGTAGGTATATGGGGTGGTGTTTGAGTGTGCTGTAGTTTGGTAGAAGGAGTGAGCTGATTGGACTGTATTGTGGTTTTATAACTTTAAATAATTGAGAACTTGTGCATGGGTGCTTTATATTCCAAATTAAACAAATAATTGAGACTGAACTAAGGAATGCACAATGCAGGATTCCTTTTAACATGGTTATTACATGGCTTGACTCTCTGTGTTCTTGACAAGCCAAACTGTGTTTTAACTTAGGCCATAATCAAGTTTGCCAACCATTGTCAAACTCATTGTGTAGAGAGAGATTCGCTCAGCAATGACATCCTTCACATGTAAGTCTCAGACAATACAGTAATTTTTGTAACTGCTGTCTTACTATAGAGGAAGACCTGCAGAATCCAGAGGTGTCCCTTACATGCAGACAAGGACACCCTGAACAACTGGGTGAATAGGCAATGTCTAAAACAGTGAATGAATTGGTAGTAGATGTGAAAAGTGGAAGAATGTCCTAATTTCATAATTCTTAGATGCGAATGATGTAGGTCACAAATAAAATATCACTTTCCATTTTTTATGAGCTGAGCTGCAATATTGGGATTGTATCCATTTCAGAGCTCATTAAGTTTTGATAACCAAGGTGGTTAATGACACACTGTAGCATTCCCTGCTCTCCCTCCCTCCCCCGCCCCCATGTGTGTAACATGGTGATGCTTTAAGGCTGATAATTCAGATGGTAAATACTAAAAGAAAAAAATAACATTTGTCTTCTAAAGCAAAGAGTTGGGAACTATTGTAGTTTCAAGTGCAACTTGACAAATACTTTGTAATTTAACTTCTGTTTTATCTGCAATAAAATGTGACCTTAAAAAGTGCATCTCCATTTTCTCTCCCTCCCCTTCCCTCCCCTCCCCAGTACTGCTTTACATTGTATAGTTCTCAGTTCAGTCTCAATTAGTCATGTCAGCACAGTTTTGTGACCCTGACATCCAAAAGAGTATTGTAAGTAATATGGCTGGGAATTTGAATACGATGTTCTATTAGAGAAGCAGTTACAAAACCTCCAACTAAACACTGTGATGAAATGTTTTATATCTGTGCTGTCTGCCATAGGACAATCTGGAATTAAGTAGAGCTGTAAAATATAAGGACTCTAGACCTGCATATGATTATTTATATTAAATTGAAGTATATTGCTCAGTGAGGGTTTTTCAGCTTTAAAGCAAGATTTGTTTTGATTATATAACTTCCATATTTTTACATAAGATTTTGGGTACTAGATGGAGCATAGGGTTAATTCTCCTGCCTTTCACCTTTGAAGAGATGGATGTAAATTGGGTAACGGTCACAAGGAAAAATTAGTAGGTGATGTCAAGCTAGTCCTTGTCTACATCACACAACCACTGCACATTTGGCAAAAGTATGTTAATAGGCTGGTCTGTTGGTGTAATGAGACATTTCAAAAGACCATTTGGGGTTTTCAGTGACTCATTCTAACACACGGTAAAAAATCTTTCATCAAAAAAGTAAGATGCTTTAAAAATGGCCCTAAAAGTTAAAGATTGGTCCAAGTCTCAAAGTTTGAATTTGAATTCAGATCCAACCATAACAAAGTTTGTGGGTGTCCAGATCTGGGTTTTTGTTTCAGGTAAGAAAGAAATATGAAGTTCAGATCTGGATTCAAACTTCCTTACTGTTTATATGTGTGTATTAATCCAACACGACCCCCCTGAAAATGAGAGGCGGGCTAATAAAAGAGCTGACAGGCCTAGAGATTAATTTCAACTAGTTTAAATTCTGGTATCATTTAGAAACGTACTCATGAATTTAGATGTTTAACCTAAGTTTTTCCCAATTATCTGTAATTTTTGAGTCTGCAAAGTGAGCTGGTATTCTAATGGGAGAGGTGACTTTCTGTGGGGTCTTTGTAATTTCTTGTGTCCGGTATGGTTAGAAATTGTGCAAGGACAACCTTTCTCCGAGTCTTTCAGCACTCACCTGTACAGTCACAGCCAGAACATGAAAGTGCAAAGAAAAACAAAAATAAGTGATATAAACCCCCTAACTTCATCCTTTTCAAACGTGCAAAAGAGGTTGAATCCTAGAAATGAGCAAAATTGCAAGCCCTTAATTTTTCTGAATTGTCTTGCTCATTTCCACTAGAAAACAACACATTCACAGTCTGCTCGGAAGAGACTCAGTGAAAGGACAGCTTTATGATAACTTTGTTACTTGGTGTCTAGATGCACAGAATACTGCCCCAGAATTCCTCTAACAGGATTCCTCTAATTCCTCATCCAACTCTTCAAAATAATTTTAAAATGTATGATCATGAAGTATAGTGAACCACATTTTCAAATCAGCCTCAATTTGGCCTCTTGATTTGCATGCACAAACTTCCATATAGACCTGCAATTGACTTGATTATGCCTTTATAACGTGCTTATTAATTATGTGTCATATTCCCTTCTAAGTAAGTGTCTAGGTCCATGTAGAGCATAACAGCATTCAACTGCTGCCATCTAATAGGGTTATTCCTTTAGTTCAAGTGATAGAGGTCTGTGTTTTAAGACCCTGAGTTCAAACACTGCTAACAAACCTGTGATGAATTTGTTACACTTACAAATTTTGGCAATTGTTTAAATGAAATTTTACAAGTTCAAAATCAGAAGCTACCTTGGCACGTTATGTCATAATTCTGAGAGTATTATGTCCAGAGTTTCATGAATAGTTCACAGCAGATAATTAATTTGACAAATTTTACATCTGATTCTCTTTTCAGCTTGTCCTATACCTGGCAGTTTTCATGAATGTAGTCATTATTTGAAATTATTCTGAGAATAATTTCAGTGAGGAATTCTTGGTTTCAGGCAGATCCTTGAAAATATTTGATTTTGAGAGAAGCTGATACGTTTTGATTAGGCAGTTAGGTCACATGGTGTTGTTTCTGTTCCCTGACTTGACAAGCATAACTCTTCAAATCAGATTCCACTGTGAATAATTTAATTTTGAGTTAGAAATGCACGTTCTCTGAAGATTTCCTAATCACTTAAAATTTTCTGCTTTGGTGAACCCTTATGTTACTGAACATGTTTTCTAGAATATTTGTGGAAAACAAATAAAAAGGGGTGAAAACACAGTTGATGCAAATTAGGGATTTTATTCGAGAAAAGGTTCACAAAACACGTTTTGAAGTATTAGCTAAACTCAGATTAGGTCAATAAGTATCCAGCATATTGTGTCATAGTCTGATTTCCAATAATCAGTTCCATGTGCATCTGTGTGTATACAAAATGTGTGCCTCCTTTGTGTGCAAACTGTAGTATGTGCTTATCCAGTCCTGACTTTGAATTTACAAAGCCATACACCTATGTAGTCTGGTGTGTGTACCCAATGGTGATTAGCACATGCAGACACAAGTAGTGTGTGTTCAAAGTAGTATAGGCCTTGTACGAACAATGAAAGAAAACAGAACTAAGGAAACAGAGGTTAGCAATAGACAAGACATGAATTTACAAGTGGTCTTGTAAATAATATGTAGCTAGTAAATAGTAAGAAAAAGTGTAATGTGTGATAAATTTGCAGTTGCAGCTTTGCTTACTAGCACACTTTGTAGCTCATAGAAAACTCAGGATCTATACAGGGATTGGTTCACAAAAATAGTAAGCTAATCATAAAGCATGTGATGCAGTGTGAAATGTAATGCACGTGTTAGCCTGTTTTAAAACAATGTATATAATTTAATTTTATAATTATGTACTTTGGAGTTGTGCTACACCCTCATCAACCCTTTACACCTGAGTCTGATCACCTCAGGTGTAACTTTATAAAATGTCAGTAAAAAAACCTCAGTGATGTGTCCAGATTCGAACCAAGTTTTTGTATTCCAGAGAACTGGATGAGGTGTTCTGAATAAGCCGAGTGGAAAAGGTCTTGAAGGGAATTCCAGCAAGTAGTTGCACAATTTCCTGATTCACAAGGACCTAATTACCGAAATTCATTCTTTAATTCTCTATTAAGGAAGAACAAATCTCAGTAGAAAGTCTTTTCTCACAATATGCCCACAAGCGCTGATGGTCTTGAGTGCTTTATTAGCATCACACAATTCCTCTGGAAGGCTCCCCACATCTTGAAGTCTATAGTTATGGAAAATAAATCCATATTTCTAGTATCAGTTTTTCTTTTAGCATATTTGTAAATGATTTATTATAGTAGAGAGTTAGATGATGATAAGATAATGTTGTTTAGAGGTCATTAAAGAGTTTTTGGGAAGTTTCTGCAAAGGTACTGGTTTTACATTGTCACTGAGATAAGAAAACTAACAATTTATATCAAAGTTTGCAAAATGTGTTTGTCTGATAAACAGTCTGCTCAGTGGGCATCAATCATACTTCTTTTGCACAGTATGTTGTATTTTTCATGAAGTGAACTTTAGTGACTCTACACATTCACAGGTTGAGATTGCAGCAAGTTAAATGGTGTCTTTATGCTTGTAGTGGGTATAATGTAATATGCGGAGTGGCGCCTTCATGTTGTGGCAGCCACTAGTAACCAGAAGCCTTTGCTGCTGCAGAAACTAATGATAGCATGAACTCCCCTGGCCAGGAAAGACCGCAAGCGCATTCTCTTCTGGTGGCCAGAAATATAATATTTCACCACTGAAGGAAGAATGTTTCTTTAACATAAAAAGGGGAGGGAGGTGGGACAAAGGAGCTACAATATGCTAGCATTTTATAAAATGTTCTAATGAGATGTTCAGTGTCTGGGCAGTCAAAAAGTATATTGTATTAAAAACAACAAAATTTAGATTCTAGAATCCCAAATCTTACTGTTTTTCTTAACAAGCATTTTCAGCTTATTACAGTATAAATCACTTCTCAAAATTGCCTTCAGCTGAAACAATATATCTGAGCTTGGGTTAAAAGCCTGTAAGTGCTTCTGTACTTGAACAAAGTGAAATCAGGTTACATTAATAGAAGTATTAATTAATTTGCCCTCATTTATTCAGCAGAATTAGCATTATTGAAAAGTCTTTACTATCTTTAAGTACGTTAAAGTGTGTGAAGCTTTAGTGATAGAGTTTCAGCCGAAACACCTAGTGATATGTCAGATAATGTAGAAAATTATTGTCCAATTTGGAAACCTGAGACAATGCTGGGAAATGCTGTGGGGTGCATTATAATGAAAATACCAATCCACATTAGCCACGGTTGCCATAAGCAAAAATCTCAATATCTTCGCCAAACCTGCTTAAAGTTCATGTAATAAACTTACATTCCTAATTTTATTAGGGATGTGCCAAGTTAAGCACTTTGCTGGCCTTTGGACAGATTTATAGCTTGACTTCTGCTGAATTAGTGGTGACTGACAAGAGGACATTGTTTTATAGGATGCTATTTAAATAAAAACCTGCAGGGTATTTCTGTAATGTTGTCACTTCAAGTCCAAACTGGAAAAAAGAAATGTGTATTAAGGAGGAATCTTCATTAGCTTTTGTGAGTTTAATCTAATGCTGTCAAAAGCTTCCTTATAAGGTAAGACATTTTAATGTACAGGGACAAGGCTCATCTTTGTTTCAGGTTTAGTATGAAAACAATCTGTTGGGCTTATTGGGGGAGAGGAGAGAAGTGTTTTGTAGCCTATTTCGATTCAGTTTTATTCTGCAAATCTATGTGTAAAAAATGGAGTTTGGTCTTCCTTTTTAGTGAATGCTTCAGTAGGATTTGCTGGTTGTTAGTCATTTTGCTTCCTTACTTTTTATTATGCATATCTCACTTGTTCCCAGCCTTCAGTGTCACCTTCTAGTTATTCATAGACTACTATGGGCCAACAAGCATGTTGGCATTTTCATACATAAAGCAGTATGTTTGTGGATAACAGAGCCCATCCTGCCCCGCACCATTCAAATGTGAAGCTGCTGGAAGAGTCCCATAGTTTAAGGATGAGTGTTTGGAGGAACGGACTACCCTAGCTTTAAAAATTTGTTTTTAGGGAACTACTGCAGTATCCTCTCCATTTTAAAATTAGACCATGTATGCATGTTGTGACTCAGAACAAATTATTGGCCTGAACATGTAATACATTAATATGAATCTTCAGCCTGGTTTTTCCATACGTTAGAAATATTCCATCATTTTGAGGGAGTGATCACAGGCTACCTGATAAGTACAGGACCTGAAACTCAAAAGACTCGGGTCCCTGGAAGTGATTCACTCAGGCCATGTCTACACTTACCAGTAGATTGGCACTGCTGCGATCAATGCAGCAGTGTCGATTTAGCAGGTCTAGTGAAGACCCACTAAATCAATTGCAGAGCACTCTCTGGTCAACTATGGTACTGCAGCTCCCTGAGAAGAGTAAGGGAAGTTGGTGGTAGAGCATCTCCCGTCAACAAAGTGCAGTGTAGACACTGCGGTAAGTTGACATAAGCTACGTCAACTTCAGTTAGTTATTCACATAACTGGAGTAGTGTAATTTAGGTCGACTTACTGCGGTAGTATAGACAAAGCCTCAGTGATTTGCCCAAAATTACATACCTTCTTTGTACATAAGTTACCCATTTGTAAAATGCAGATAGTAATACTTGCCTACCTCTTGGAGTGCCTGTCGGGCTGAAGTAATGAATATTAGTAGTGCACTTTGTGGTTCTTCATAATGGTGGTCTGACTGGTATAAGACATTACTTTAAGAGTATAATGAGGGCACAGTTAATACAACTATCTGGTGAATCTCCTTTGTTTTTGTTTAACGTACCACTTAAAACTGAGAGAAGACCACTCCGTTGGAAAAGGCAATGGGACAAGGAGGGAACCGAGTGTTATTTTATCAGGAATATGTAATGGTGACATATGAAGGATTACTCAATAGATTTGCTGTACTTGCTGATTAAGGTCTGCCTGAGTCAATTTTGGAAATATGCCAGTCATCCCAAACAGTACAACTAATGCAATAGGTCTCAACTTTGTCCCATTCTCTAAGGCTTTCTGTTTACTGCAGAATACTCTTACCCAAGTCACGCTGTCAGTCCAGCAAGAGCAAGATGGAAGACTGAAGTAAATAGGAATTTTAGCAACATTCAGGAACTTAGACCTCACTAGCATAACAGGAGCAGAGGCATAACTGAAGTCAATACAGTTTAGAGTCATGCAGATAACTTATTGGACTTTCTCTCATCTGTTTAAATGTGGGTTTCCTGGAAGCCCGTATCTGTTGAAGATCTGACAAAGAGAATCCTTCACATGTTTGATCATTATTATATATTACTTATATAGCTCCATAGTTGTAAATGGTGCTTTACCAAGAAGGTTCAATTAAAAGTTTCTAGTCTGAATTGATTAATGTGTTAATGTAGGAGATCACAGGGCCCAATTCAACAAAGCACCTAAGTATGTGCTTAAGTACATGAGTAGCCCCACTGAAATTGCTAGAACTACTCCTGCTTAAAGTTTTCTGAACTGAGGCCATAAATTGAAAATGGGAGGGGGCTGGAGGATAGTGTCATCATTCTAGTATTAAAAAGCTGGTATTTGGAAATGACCAAAGATTCATTTTATGAATGTAGTATTCAGAATGAATGCTAATATAGCTTAAGTTTAATTAATTTTGATCAAGAATTCATCTGCATTATGAAGGAATAGCAGATACACATCTTAGCAGCAGTTGAAGTGAAAATAGGAACTGGAGGAGAAAAATCATTTTAGTTTTTCCTTATTTATTTTTTGTGGTTTGTTTTTTAAGTTGTTTGTACTTTGCTGATCTTTCTTACTCTATTGAATTTCTATATATGTCTGTACTGAGAAAAAATCAATTAAAATATTATTTAAATATCAAACAAACTTACAGTCAAGGCGGCAATGAATAGATAAGACATTCGATTTGATCTCAGGGGCTTTATCCTATTCCCACGGAACTCAAGAGTAAAACTCCAGTGGCAGCAGGACTGCATGCTTAATGTTCATATTTTCCCATCTGCCAGTAATCTATGCCAGCAGGCCCATCTTGACGTGTGGTCCAGCATAAGTCTGAGCTTTGTCAGATAGCCTTGAGTCTGTTCATTGATTTCCCTCTTGGAAGCACTGCACTCTAGACTTGTACAGAGAGCAAACTTTGGTGATGACAGAGTAGTTACTTCTTCCTTGAGTAAATCAGAGGGATAATATGGACGTCTTTGTTTGTATGCCAGTTAACGTATTCCACTGGCAGAGATACCTCACTCAGATTTGTAGCTGCCAATTCTGTTCTAATTAATAAGCATTAAACTATCTCCCAACCTCACAAATCCTTTCCTGACAGCTTTACACCCTGTTAAACCCTAAGTTTTATGCTCCTTAAAAATACCTTTGTCCACAATACAGTAGCTTTCTTTATGGATATATGCATCACTGTTAGTTGCCATCTAACCCTAAAGCTAATTATGGTCTATTGATTTTTGTTTCCCACCCCTTTTACCTTAAACAGAATTCAGGGACATTCAGAACTACAGCTTTTAATGCCATTTTTGTAAATATTTAATTATGCCCTCAAAATCTGATCATACATACATAGCGACACATATAAATACATACACACAACCCAAAAACTGTGCGCACAGTTGGGTACTTACACATGTAAATACATGTTTGCACACTGTTACTTTAGTAGTTGTAATTGTTTTTAAAAAGTTTGGCCTCTAGTATTTGTGCTCCATATTCTCATAAGCAGCTTCCTATTTCTCTTCAGAAAGTTCTTTTTAGTTTAATTAAAATTAAATAGGCATATATATGATGCTGCTTTTAAATCTGTTTGAACTGTAAAGCACACAGGGATTGGGAGATGCTGTGTGATGACTACATCCACCTCCTACTGAAGCTAATGGGAGTCTTTCCATTGACTTTAATAGAGCTTGGATGAAGCACTAAGTCCCTGAATCATCAAAACATTTTAAAGTTAAGCACATGCTGCTGAAGTGCTTTGCTGGACTGGGGCCTAAGTGCACTGCATGTACAATTATAACAATCACCTCTTTAGTTAGAGATAAGCCTAGACTACAACCCTGGATTTAATCACTCCCAAGCTTTGGGGAAATTCAAATAATGATCCAAACTATATGGCTGCTCCCTTGGATCTCTGATGGGCTGAGCCAAAACCCTGAATCCAAACTGCCACCACCCTTCAAAAAAAGATTGGTAAGTTTGGATCCTGATCCATATTTCCTGACTAAGCAGCCATTTCTAGCTTTTATTGCACAGTCTAGTTCTTATTTTTTGTAAGATATATTAAATGTTGGTTTGGTTTGGTTTTAAACTTTGATTCTATTAGATAAACTTATTTGTTGGGTATCATCGATCCAGCCTTCACCATCACCTATTGTAATGCTTTTGTTTCCCAAACAGATATCTGGCTTAGCTTTGTACATTCTGTTAGCCTCCCACTTCTTTCATCAGACCCATTACATTTTTTCCCCCATCTGCGGCCTGAAGAAACTCTTGTACAAGTAAAGTCACCTCTAATCCTATTTTTCATTTGTATCATGGATGTTGTTAACCACTCCTTAAATAAAAATACAACATGATTCTAATGTGCTAAGGAGTTCCAGGGATAACCATATAATTTCAAAATGATACTGATTTTGTTTATATGCAGCATAATCTTTTACAGTCCTTAGTCTTTATTTGAAGCATTGCAAAGTGGATTTTTATGAAAGGTATTATAAAGGACTCCTTGTTTCTTCATAACAGATTTGAACGTTAACTGATCAGAGTTCAGATAAATAGTCTTTACTCTCCATTAAAATATTAAAAAGCCTTTGGTAAGAAACTGGCATAAAGATCCTTCATTCTTGTTTAATGAACACTTGTTGGCAAGTATAACACTTTAATAGCTTTGCAGAATGAATTTTGTGTGAGCATCCTCCATTTCCCTGTCAGACACTTGTCCAGGTGCTGGGAATTTATTGGAGGAAGCATATTTTTACTCATTAGTTTTGTATTTGATTACAGAACAGTAAAATATGAACCACCAAGTCCCCGAGGCATAGCTGTGTACATTGAGATTAGTAATTGCATGTCATCATGTTTTCCATTGGAATTTATATGGACAGATAGGATAGGTGCTTCTTAAGTAGGTTTAAAAGCAAAGCAAATTTGTATTTAATCTTTTTTGCAGGCATATTTTCCCTAATGGAGTAAAGGTTAGGCTAGATGATACATTTTAAACACAGTTTTAATTTATTGTTTCTCTCCTTTTTTCCCTTTGTTGAAGTATAAGGTTTTCTCTCTAACAGATAGTAACAGAAATATATAGCAGCTGAAAAATCTAACTCTATGTATGTGCTAATATAAACAGACAGAAGAAATTGTGTAGCAGTCATTCGTCTGTGTGTACATGGATTTTGTATGCATGCATGCACATATGTGGATAACGTTTCTTTTTTAACCAGTATTATAACACCACAGAAATGAATGGAAATCTTGGAACTCATACATGGACAAATTTGACTTGTTCTGTTTTTGAATTTCCAAGAGCTTTTTTCCTTTTACATTTCTGGTCCTACCTCCAAGAACTATTTTAGACAATTAAACGGAGGATGTCGAGGTTACGGCATTTACAGGGATGCACACATTCTCTAAGACAAGCGGGGAAAAAAAGTATCTTAAATTTTGTTTTTAAAAAAGATATACACTATAGTATGTTAAAATGTGATTTTTGGTCGGGGCTATGTTGTAGAGTTAAACAATGCCAAATACTCCATGCCCTTTTGTATAAAAATGCTCATTAATGCAGTTTCCAAAACAGAATCTAATGAAGTACTTAATAGTTACAAAACTGGCACATTTGATATTTAATGTCCCTTACTGAATTTTTGCTGATGCTGCATTGTTTTAAATGGAGAGGAAAGTTAACTGAACATGTACTTGAACCACAGTTAGTATGAACACTTTTATTTATGAAAAATACCTAGTCCTGTATTTAATTGGATAGAGAGAATGGTCCTTTTAAAATAAATTTCCTCCTAAAAGTGGGAACTTAAGAAATGTAAAAGAGTTTCTGTTCTGTAAGGCAGATATCCCCGTACAAGTCACTAAATATTATGGACTTCTTTGTTTGAATGCCAATTATTGCATCCCTTTGGCAAAGGCAGAGATACTTCACTCCACAGGTTTCCAGCTGCCAATCCTCCCTCTAATGAATAAGCATTAAAATAAACTCCTGGTCTCATAGCACACATAGTTAATGCACATTGCACGCAATCTAGACATGAGATTCCAAAAACAACACACAATATTATAGTGGCGCCCGTAGTGCTACTGTAGTTGAAAGCCCTGCACTATCTCCAGTAGGAGGCCTGTTTTTCAAAGGATTATTACAAAAGCTATTTGAACTTGCATCAGGCCATAACCTGGCATACAAATTGCTAACTGGGATGTAACTTTTTAATCAACATTGATCAAAATTGCGTAAGAGGGTGATAGTAGTGCAGTTTCTAGTGCTTCCTTGCCTGGTATGCTCTAATAACATACCTATATTTAAAACTGAAATTGTGAAGGCAATCAGTTAAAATGTCAGCTAAAACCAGTGAAAACAGATGGGATATACAGGTTTGAAAAATTGTTACTAAGAGAGCGTATTAAGCACTTAGCATTAATTTTTAAAATTGCATTAATGTTCTATGGCAGACGTATCATGTTATTTTTTAAGCTGCGAATTCCCACTGATTTCGGTAGTACACATACTAAGAAAAGTGTATGTTACATAGCTGAAGTTCAGGGGATTTGAGGGACACAGAAATGTTGAAGGATAATTGGAGCCACATAGGGGAAGCAGAAAAAGGATCAGAGCAGCAAAAGGAGGCTCAGGGAGGATTGTTGGGGCTCTGGGGAATCTGAAAGTGGATCAAAACAGTACAAATGGAAGTAGAGAACATCAAAGTGGCATGGACGGGGAAGAGAGAGCATTGGAGCTGCATGGAGGAAAAGAGAAGGGATCTAAGCAGAATGGCTGAGGATAAGGAAGTTCAGATCAATATTGTGCTAGCTGAGATGAGGATGGGGGAGCAGGAAATTAGGGTTGCAGAGAGAGGCATATATATCACAGGTGTGTGAAGGAGGAAGTATTAGAGAAGCAGAGAAAGAATGGGAGCCAGATGGGAAAGCTTGAAGTATGCTTAGAGCAGCATGAGGAATACAGTTGCGGTCAGACCAGCTTCAGGAGAATTGAGTGAGGATCAGAGTGGAATTACATGAAGGTCAGGAGTAAGTCAGGGCAGCTCACAGCAATTTGGTCAAAGTGGCCAGAGGGGCTAAATCTTGTTTCTTATTAGCATGCTACACAGAATATTGCAATTAGTTCATAAACCCCCAAAAGAGCAAAGGTATCTAGAATATCAGCGCATTGTTATTTTGCAAATTCATTTTGTAAATAATCGGAGTTTATGTAACAAGAGTCAGTGGGTATGTCTACACAGCTTCTAGGAGCGAGTCTCACATCCCAAGTTGACAAATATGTATTAGTGGGGCTAGGTCTAGCATGATAAAAATAGCAACATGGACATTACAGCTGGAGCTCAGGCTTTGAAGCCCATTCCCTCCGTAGGTCTTCAGAGCCCCAGCTGCAGCCCAACCCAGAACACCAAAGCAGTGTCTACACAGCTATTTTTAGTGTGCTAACCTGAGCCCTGCCAGCGCGAGGCTGTCGGCCCTGGCTGCACCATTCGTTCCCAGCAGCTGCGCAGACATACCCTTATTGAATTCATCACCTTACAGGACTGGGCCTAATGTATGTTGTTCCAGCTGAGGCTTCAGAATCCATCAGTGAATTCTCAGGACAGCTGCAACGATGGGATGTAAGGACTGAGACAGCTTTAATTCTGAACTTCCCTGCCTTTGGGGCTTACGTTAGGCCCTTAACATTACATTAACAATTTATATAAAAAATATCCTGAAGTCCTTACTCAGGGATATCTCTTGTTGAAATCATTCCAGTTTTATGGAGGTGAATTTCACCCTAAGAACATTCTTTGACAAACTGTTACTACTATTCTATTTTGGATAAAAATAGCACAGGGACCATTCAACGAGTATCGGTACAGTAAATCTGCTTCTGCCTATTTTGGCTCCTGCTCAGACTTTCTATGCATTAATGGTGTTGTCATGGAGGATATTCAATTGGTATGGCATAGCTAATGCTGGCAGATGCCATCACCTGCCACTGCTGACTGTGTGAGTTTGTCCACCCACCCAGCATATAGCAAAGGCCCTTTGGAGAGCAGTGCATTTTGTAAATGCATGTTCTCATCTCCACTTGAAACCAAACTGAATGGCATTAATTATCACTTCAGGTACTAAATCAATTTCTCATTTGTGAAAGGAATGTTTTGTCTTGAGTCCTCTTTTTGTTTTGGATCATCGGAGGGTTATTATGTATAGTGTTGAACTCAAAGAATTATTTTAGCATTACTCCAACAACAAAGGATTTTGTAAATGTATAACCTTGTTTTCTTAAAAACCCATGAATAATTGTGGAGTCACATTGCTTCATTTAATGTGGTGATTCTCCTCTTTTCCCCTCCCTCCAACTTTAAAAGCATTCAGACTCTTGCTTTAGAGTCAAGGCAATGTGCTGATTGACTGTACTGACATAATTGTGTTAATGACAAGACACTGAGGCTACATTGTTAGATATGTCGCTTATCATCACTATTTATTTAGTTCAGTTCTGCCAAGCTTGAGTTATACTTTTTATACATTGTGGTTTCAGTCAGTCACTTAAAGTGCTTCAGTGTTGAAATAACATTTTTTTACAAGTCTTTTAGCTGTAGTTCAAGAGAAGAAAGTATGCCACAGCATCACTAAACAGGGTTCAAAGTTTGTCCTTGCTGAAAGGCTCAAAGTTTGAGCACTTAGAAAATAATTTCTTTGATCTGTAAAATGATTAGTGAATTAAAAAACAAAACAGGTCCATTTTTATCTCAAGTTAGCAACAATAATACATTTTTAATCTACATAATACCTCTTCTCTTACTGTTAAAATGTCTCTCTCTCCTGTTTGCCGGAAAATAATATAATTGGAAATCCAGACATCTTTAAGGGCATCAGAGTTATTTCTGTGAGTGGCCAATGTTTCTGCTTATAGGCTGTTTACCTTCAGTACTTTCATTTTAAATTATGCTACACTCTACAATTGTGAAGGTCCTTAAGATCTTTCAGAGGCTGCTTGATGGGAATTTAATACAGAAAACTCCAGCTTTTAAATAGTACTGAGGTTGTGGCATGAATCAACACAAGATAGGAAATTCAAAGTTAAGGTTGACACTCCATCTCTTACTTACTTCATTGTGAGAAGACGCAGCAGCCTTAAAGATTAGCTGCAAATAAAATATGAAATAAATATGTACAGAATGTACCCATTAGGCTCAGGGAGGTGTAATCTAACACATTATCCCAGAAAGGTTCATCTTTTATTTATTTATTTTCAAGATTAACTTGAGCCAAAACCCCAGATCTGAACACTTGGCAAAATTTGCCAGTGCCCCACTTCAAAGCATTAGATTAGCTCTTACTTTTCTTTTCCTTTCTGGTCCATCAGCATCCAGATCTATACAAAATGGCAAGTCTGTCTTTGCTGTGAGATGGCAGCACATGCCATATTGGCAATGTTACGGCCAGCAGCCTTGAAATAATAAAAAGTATGGACAAATCTGTACCATATAATAAATAATTACCTACTGGGCCAGTTCTAGTGGAGTTCCACGGTGGCTGTAATTTCCATGATGACTGCTAAGTAGCCAGTTATGATGCAATAATGCACATATTTGCATAGGCATTTGTAATCTAATGTATTAACATTGTTCTAAAACTCAGAATATTTGACTTGTGTGAAATAATGTAGTAGAAGCTTACTGACTCATTACTTGACTCTTTTCAGCAAATCATGGGACAGTTTTATTTTCTTATATGTAACATTTTGAGTTTGTGTTTATCCACTAGAGTGTAACTCTATCTTGCAAAACTGTCAAGAAAATTAACCAGTCAAGGTGCAAAATATTCTCACTCAGCCTATACCATGAGGATAATGGGGGGGGGAGGGAAATTATGCCCTCCCATCAAAAGAAATTACTCACCCTGGCTTAGTGAGTAAGCAAAATTTTGAAAGGCGGCTGTAATGTCTCATTTAAAATTGTTATGGTCTATTGGGTAAGTATTAGGTCTGAGTTCAAGTTTCAAAGTTTAAATCCAGATATTACCTTTAGGAGGGGTGAGGGAGTCTAGCTCTGGAGTGTTGGCTCAGCCTGTCATAGAAAGAGGCACTAACTGCAAATTTCAGAGGAGGATTGTGACAGTGCTGAGGCCTGAAAGGTGGATCAGCACTCTGATCACTGTAGCCTCAATTAGTTTCCCAAGTGATGGCTAATTAAGCAATTTGCTACTCAGACGGAGAGGCTGGGGAGGTTGAACTATTTAGCCCTCAGCTGACTAACTTGATAAAAACCAGGAAGGAAGTGTTATAAAGGGGAAGAGGATAGGGCTAGCTGAGCCCATGTTGAAAGAGCTCCCAAGACAGGGAGATCTTGTTTTCTCCTAGGCAGGGCCGGCTCCAGGCACCAGCTTGTCAAGCAGGTGCTTGGGGCGGCCGCTCCGGAGAGGGGCAGCACGTCCAGGTATTCGGCAGCAATTCGGCGGATGGTCCTTTACTCCGCCTGAGAGCGAAGGACCTCCCGCCGAATTGCCAGCGCAGATCGCGATTGCGGCTTTTTGTTTTGTTTTGCTTTGGCTGCTTGGGGCGGCCAAAACCCTGGAGCTGGCCCTGCTCCTAGGGCTCTGCTAAGGAGGGACTAAAAGATGTAGGAGTTAAAAATTGGGATGTTGCACTGTACTGGGGTTAGTGGATCTAAGCAATTTCTGGGGGCATCAAAGGATGGGGACTGAGTGATGCCCTCATTACAAGGATATAAACTCTCCCAAAGTTCTAAAACACACTGAAACTGAAATTATGCTACATACTGAAACTGTGGCTTTGGTTCAAAGCTGTGAACAATAAGTATGGATTTCAGCATGGGTACTAACCTAGGACCTGATCCTGCAAACATGTGCTTATATATAGTTCAGTTCTTTGACTTCAGTGGAACTATTTCTATGAACAAGGGCTATTGAACTCACATTATTAAAATTTGAAGGATCAGGACCTCAGCTTGTAAACTCTGTCATATAGGGAATTTGCCGTAATCTATTATTTAAATAATAATGTAGATGTAACTTATGTACTATTAACATTATTTTAATAATGTTAAGAATAATAATGCATTATGTCATCTAGTCCATATTTCACAGCATCTCCATGTTGAATCTAAACTGCCTGAAATTTGGAGTGTTAAAAATCTAGACCCATATTTTGCAATTTGATCCAATCTATTCAAAAAAGCATTGGGTGGGGGTACAGTTACTGATTCAAAGGAGAAGTTTGACATAGGTGGGCTTTGTGGCCTCTGCTTTATTTTATTTGATCTTAATCCTTAATCCTGCAAGCTCTAATGCATGTGCTTAGCTTTATGTATCTGAATAATTCTGTTGAAGTCTATGGGACCATTGATGTATATGTCTTTGTGTAAGTGTTGGCAGGCTCTTTACTTTTCTTATGATGGGGAAAATATGCTGTAAAAATGCTCTCTTTTGTGGGTGGGAGGCTTCATGAATTCTTCCCGTGTGATTTCTCTTACTCATCTCCACTACATAATTTTGTATTTTCTCCTCGTTTTGGATGTATTACATTTGGTTTCTGTTTGTTTTAAAGATGGGAGCTCTTTAAACCTTGGTAGTTATTTACTTTGGGTTCAGTGTCTCTCATGCAGAAACCACAGATGTATTTTCTCCTGGAAAAAATGAATTAATTTTTCAACTTTGGACTAAGGGCTTATGTCAAAGATGAAAGAAAAAATAATTGTTTGTAAGCCATATTAAACATTGGTCATTAGAAAGGAAATTGGAACATGTCATGGCAAATATCTTGAGAGGGAGAGAAAGAAAGATAGAAGGAGATGAGGCTACATAATGCACATTCCTTGAAGTAACTAAAAAAGAGTCTCCTGGTGAAATGGGGCCATCCTGAGGATCACAAGCTTTAATTAAGTAGAAATGATCAAGGCACAGGGTACTTCTGGGGGATTAATGACTGGCTGGGAGACTTCATGGCCTCAGGCAAAGCTGTAGGCCATTAACCTCAGCTGGTCCTTAGTTTTTCAGGAAATGCCCTGTGCCAAGGTCATTTTGCTATTATAACTAAAGATGAATCTCTGTCATGCTCTCATGAGAATCATGGATTCCATGACTGACTCTTTTTAAAAAATAAAAATAAAAATCTGACTTTTGACATGTAGGGATATTTGCAGTAGAGTGATTTGGTGAATGAGCAGGCTGATACAGTAGCTGTCCAGATTATATGGAGATTGTTACAGGAACAGCCTATTTGCATATTAGCCAAGTAGATGTCAGGGGATCAGTCACAGCTCTGTAAGGATCAGACTGGGGTACTTATAAGGTCTGGCCCTGAGCATAGATCACAGCACCTTCGAAAACAGTATGATAGTGGAAACAGTGTGAGAAACGGGGGTTGGAGGGAGAGGAGATATTACCAGAAGTCACCATGTGGGGACTTGCCTGTGCTCCCCCCACCTTGTGGAACACTGGACCATGGGCAGTTGTTCAATGGCTCTCCACTCCTTTTCCCTCTTAGCATCTGCTTATTTCATTGAGTCTGGGAAAGATCGTTGACTGGATCCCACCCATCCCAGCCCATGGCCACAACTTTCATTTTGCCCAAGGAGCTATGAAGTAGCTTTTACCACTGATGGCAGAAGAATTTCCTCTACAGCTCTCCTGCTCTTGGGGGTTGATTGTCCCTTTCTCTTAGGGCTGTTTTTGCCCCAGCAACATACCTATTAGTAAGGGCTCCTTTTTCAGCTGCTATGAGCATGAATAGGGAGCTGCAAGAGAGACAGAGGTGCAAGAGACTGAGACAAGGCTTGGGGAGAAAAGAAATTCTGGATGGAGGACAGGCCTTGGTGATCTGCTCACATTGAGTTCCCTCATGGAGCCAGCCTCACTGCGATGTCATGAAAATAAATGTACTATTAGTATGAGTCACTCAGAGTGTGGTAATGGGGCAATATAGGTACTTCAGCTATATACATACCATCCGGCTACCCACAACCCAGTGAAGGAATCTGGCCCTTACAGTAGAAGACTGCAGAATGAAACTCCCCCATCAAACAGATTCGTGGGAGGTGAACCAGATTACTAAGTACCACCATAAAAACAAAGTTTACAGGAAATGTGTCTTAAAAACAATCAATCAACAATTCTATTTAAAAATTGTTTAAAAATATTATTTTCAGTCAGAGATTTAGACTCTTTAGCTTTACAAAGTAAGGGTAAAGTAATTAGAAGCTGTCCACTTAGTACTCTTCATACAGAATACTGTTGCAGCCATATATAATTGTAATGCTTATCTATGGAGGTCAGAAGCAAGGAACGGACCTTGTCTAGTTTAAACACTCTTGCTTCAGCAGCTGCTCTTATTCCATCTTATCTTGAATAACTCATGCTGAAATCAATTCATAACATTTTGGTTGTTATAGTTAGAGACATTATCACCTACAAAGCATGCCTTAGCTAGTAAGTTAAAAACTCAAGCCAGCCATCTGCACAACATACATTTGTCCTCAGCTCAAAAAGCAGTTTGCCTCGACAGTAGCCAGCAGGCCTGGGGATTCTGTTGCAGTAGGCAAACTGACAAATGTCCACCTTTACCAGCCCTAAGCAGACGCCCCACCTCCCCACCCCAACAGTTACTGAATGTTTCCCTATTTAGTACTTGTCCAACCTTAGAGATCACCTTTTCCTCTAGGCTAGTTACAGGCTGCCATTATAGGGGTCAGCTCAGCCTATTATTTCTCTCTATCCCTCACATATAATAAATTAAGTAAATAAATATATGATAGTATCCTGTATAATTCCATAAGAGCATTAAAGAGGGCTACATTACTATGAACTAGGTATATTTTAGTTCATGCCAGCAGCATCCAACCCTTCGGTGCACTCTGCATTTCACACCCTTGGGGTCTATGCTATGGCATTGTGTAGACATAGCCATGGACTAATAATGATTCTCACAAATGATTAATTTTCAAATTCAGTCACTTTCTTGCTGACTGAAGCCTTGAATCTGCAAGGCACTTAAGCACATGCTTGAAGATGAGCACCTGCTTAAGTGTATTGTTGAACCAGGGCCTGTGCCAATAGTATTCCACTTTCAACAACTTTAGCAGCTATTTTGTCACCCAGTAGCATCAGCAAGCCTCATAGAACATTCTTGGAGTGTACCTTTACGTGTTGCGATGTTTGTGTCATGACATAACATTGAGATGGGATACCCAGTGCCTTCATAGATTCACACGTCATTACACCACAGTATCATTGCCTCCCCCTTCTTCTGCCATTTAGGATGGGAAAGATTATGTCTAATTACTGGCAGAAATCAGAGGTGAGAATTCTTCCCCCATTTCTACTTCTTCTGTGAGGGAGAGGGGATCCCACTCACTCATTTTATCTGACAGAACAAATGGAGCAATAGTAAGACCTATAGACCTTGTAAGAGACCTATTCAGCACCTTGAATGGGTTTTCTTACTACTGGCCTAAAGAGTCTTGCTAGGGCAGTAATTGTATTCCTTACCCTGGTTCCAGTCAAATCACATTATATTTTGCTTTCCAGTTCAGAGCTGTGGAAAATAACTCTTTCTTGGTTATAAGTGTAGCAACAGAATAAATGTTTCCATTGCATTCCAAATGGTACGGAAAAGAATTGCAAATCCCTAGTGAAACAAACTCCTAGGTGGATAAAGTGATATGCTTGAAAATTGTAAATAAACAATGTATTATATGTATATTGTGTGTTTTTTAATCCAGAAGGATCCCAAAGCACTTTATATAGCAATCACTCATCCACAACTGAAATGAAAACACCTCAGGAACAGAAAGTGCCAGGCACTCTGTGCAAAAAACACCACAAGATGCTTTTTTAGGAGTGAAAGTGAAGAATAACTTCTTCAATTGTAACTACAGGGGGAATTTTAGGTATGCAGAATGTAATTACCAGAGCTGGAATTTGGCCAGATTGCCATGATTAATTTAACACCCTTACTCTTATAGAAAATTGCCATGGGATCTTAATGATCAAAAGTGGTTAGGAGTTGGACCTTGATGTCTCACACACAAGAAATAAATGTAAAATTTAAAGAAATGAAGTTCTGTATTTGATTTATACCACACCACCCATTGACAGAAAACTGGCGTCATAAACAATTCAAATTAAGAAGAAAAATTCTAGTCAAGGAACACTATTTAAGTTAACAAGGAATTAAATTTCTTCAAAGTAAAAAGTTCTGATGATAGGTGTACTATGAGAATTACAATGTGGTGACATTGCTACTGTGGAACCATATTATTTTCAATATTGAATATAATTCTGTTAATATTTGTGGTATGCAGGTATATGTAATGTGTATAAAATCAACTGTTTTGGTGCAGTCACTTTGTTTTGAATGGCTGAAATATAGCCCATCAATAGTATTTCCTTCTTTATATATTCCTTATTCATAACATTTGGTGAAAATGGGCATAATTTGGAGTCTTCCTGCCATTGGCATCAGTCAAAATGAGTCCCTTTAGACCAAATAATATTATAGTAGCAGAGAACCAATGAAAGCTATCAAAATGGAATTTTCTCCTCCCAGATCAATTGATCCCCATATTACCAGACAAACTGATCCCTACCAACATAACTGACATTTGAAATCCCACAGCTAAATTCCATAGAACAAAATTCTGACCCAGCCAGCATTGCTTGAGCTTGAATGGATACTGAGGATCAGAGGTTCATCTAACAGATACATGCATTAATCAGTGGCATTACATACTCACTTTTGCAGAGCCTCTTTTCAAAAGAGACATGTATGGAAATGCTCTGACATACATTTTGCAGTATAGAATAGAGTGCAGAGTATAGCTTTTCTCCTTTATATTCCAATGAGATTTGGTAGCTTAACCAGACCTTCAGTACAAAAGCATTTATGCTTCATGTTATATTAATATTGTGGCCTGATTATCAAAAACCATTACTCTTGGTTATCTTGTGCAGGCTGAACCAAGCTGCTATAAGTCAGACTGACTGTCCTCATACAGTACAGTATGTTCCATGTTTATGATAACAGTATTCTAAATGTAAAAGTACATTGGTAAAATTATTTTGCTTTAAAGACTGGAGTTGTTATAAATGAGATGAGCTCACCCAATCGCTTTTCTTTGTGTAAGGAAAAAAAAACTTTTTAAAAAATGCAAATACATAAATAGAATGTCAGCAGTCTTCCTTGACTCCTTTTACTATTGCACAGGTCAGTTTTACTTGTGGTCAAACTCAGTTGTATGAATTTTGAAACAGATGCATTGTTTACTTCACCATTGGCAGAGACACAATGAGCTGCCTGGTTTTCTTCTCTGTTTTGTTTTGATGTTGTTTT